>NC_056436.1:83748911-83873911 GCF_018296145.1 Oncorhynchus tshawytscha | reverse complement strand
GGTCCCTATCTACTGGTCCCTGTCTACTCTATACTGGTCCCTATCTACTGGTCCCTGTCTACTCTATACTGGTCCCTATCTACTGGTCCCTGTCTACTCTATACTGGTCCCTATCTACTGGTCCCTGTCTACTCTATACTGGTCCCTATCTACTGGTCCCTGTCTATACTGGTCCCTGTCTACTCTATACTGGTCCCTATCTACTGGTCCCTGTCTACTCTATACTGGTCCCTATCTACTGGTCCCTGTCTACTCTATACTGGTCCCTGTCTACTCTATACTGGTCCCTCTACTCTATACCGGTCCCTCTACTCTATACTGGTCCCTGTCTACTCTATACTGGTCCCTTTACTCTATACTGGTCCCTATCTACTGGTCCCTGTCTACTCTATACCGGTCCCTCTACTCTATACTGGTCCCTGTCTATCTACTGGTCCCTGTCTACTGGTCCCTGTCTACTCTATCCGGTCCCTCTACTCTATACTGGTCCCTATCTACTGGTCCCTGTCTACTGGTCCCTGTCTACTCTATACCGGTCCCTCTACTCTATACTGGTCCCTATCTACTGGTGCCTGTCTACTGGTCCCTGTCTACTCTATACCGTTCCCTCTACTCTATACTGGTCCCTATCTACTGGTCCCTGTCTACTGGTCCCTGTCTACTCTATACCGGTCCCTCTACTCTATACTGGTCCCTATCTACTGGTTCCTGTCTACTGGTCCCTGTCTACTCTATATCGGTCCCTCTACTCTATACTGGTCCCTATCTACTCGTCCCTGTCTACTGGTCCCTGTCTACTCTATACCGGTCCCTCTACTCTATACTGGTCCCTATCTACTGGTTCCTGTCTACTGGTCCCTGTCTACTCTATACCGGTCCCTCTACTCTATACTGGTCCCTATCTACTGGTCCCTGTCTACTGGTCCCTGTCTACTCTATACCGGTCCCTCTACTCTATACTGGTCCCTATCTACTGGTCCCTGTCTACTCTATACTGGTCCCTGTCTACTCTATACTGGACCCTGTCTACTGGTCCCTGTCTACTGGTCCCTGTCTACTCTATACTGGTCCCTCTACTCTATACTGGTCCCTGTCTACTCTATACTGGTCCCTGTCTACTGGTCCCTCTCTACTCTATACTGGTCCCTGTCTACTGGTCCCTCTCTACTTTATACCGGCCCTTTCTTCGACAACACAGCATTTACTGTTCTGTTCATTTTGCCTGAGGTTGTCTCTCCTCTACCTCCATCCTTTCCTCTAGTAGGGTGCCTCACCGAAACACCTGTGACCTGATGACTGGGACTGCGCAGGACTGAGGCTGGAGGATCCCCCCAAACTGTCTGCCTGTCTCTGTCTAGTCAACAGAAGATCTGGATCAAACCGTCTGACGAACACCCCCCTCCTCCCTCCCCTGTTATCCCCTTGGCACTGACTGGCTCATTTGTCAAAACTACAACCTCACTTATCTACTAGTTGGCACCTGTGCTGTCACAATGAACTACGATGACCAAGTCTTCTGCATAGAGAATCTGGATGAGAAAATGAAATACAAGTAGGGATGGATCAGCGTCCCAAATAGCACCCTATTCCCTGAGGGCTCTTTGTCAAACATACAGATGTAGAATTTAATTATTAACCCCCCCCCTCCCCCAAAAAAGAAAATAAATTATAGTGAACTCTCAAAGCATCAGAACAATATGAGAGCATTATGGGGCACTATCAATTAACTTCTCAATAAAAGGATGAAACCTAAATCCCTTTTCCAATGAATTCCTAAGCGACGGATCACTTATTTCTGTTTTTCACAGAAATTGGGCCTACTTTGGCAGACAAAATTCCTGTGACTGATGTAAGCCCAATACAATTTATGAATCTTGTCCCCATCTAACAGTTTTCAGTTAAACCCCTGTGTTCTGTAATGAGGTATGTGACATCTTATTATCTCTGAAAAACACAACCTCAGGTCACAACAGACTGAATACTTATGTATTAATTTGACAAATTATCTAAAAAACTGTTTTTCGCTTTGTCATTATGAGGTATTGTGACATCATGATGGGGTATTGTGATGTCATTATGAGGTATTGTTATGTCATTATGGGGTATTGTGATGTCATTCTGGGGTATTGTGATGTCATTATGGGGTATAGTGTGTAGATTGCTGAGGATGTTTTATTTATTTAATACATTTTAGAGTAAGGCTGTAACGTAACAAAATGAGGGAAAAGTCAAGGGGTCTGAAGACTTTCCAGAGACTCTGTAAAGCACTGCTCTCAAGTCTCTATAGTGCAACGACCTTCACATTCATCAGGTGCTGTAATATTACATGGACTAGCACACAATATACTACTATCAGTCTGTGGTCTGCAGAAACACTCTGTAAGAGTAACATCGGATGACGGTTTTACAATCCATTCAGTGTCACTGTTCAAACAATTACAACTCCTGAATATTCATCAAATGAACTTTCTTTCAGTTGCTCAATCTTTTTTTACAGCTCTTTAAATCACTTATTACCCTCTTTCTTCAAAAACAATTCTTACCATCAAATCATATCAAATCAAATTGTATTTGTCACATGTGCCGAATACAACAGGTGTAGACCTTACAGTGAAATGCTTACTTACCAACAATGCTTTAAGAAGTTAATTATGTAAAAAATAAATAAGTAAAAAATGTCTGGAGTCTTTGACAATTTTTAGGGCCTTCTCTGACACCGCCTGGTATAGAGGTCCTGGATGGCAGGAAGCCTTCCTCTGACACCGCCTGATATAGAGGTCCTGGATGGCAGGAGCCTTCCTCTGACACCGCCTGGTATAGAGGTCCTGGATGGCAGGAAGCCTTCCTCTGACACCGCCTGATATAGAGGTCCTGGATGGCAGGAGCCTTCCTCTGAAACCGCCTTATATAGAGGTCCTGGATGGCAGGAGCCTTCCCCTGACACTGCCTGATATAGAGGTCCTGGATGGAAGGAGCCTTTCCCTGACACCGCCTGATATAGAGGTCCTGGATGGCAGGAAGCTTGGCCCCAGTAGTACTGGGCCGTACGCACTACTCTCCTGAGTGCCTTGGGGTCAGAGGCCGAGCAGTTGCCATACCAGATGCTCTCGATGGTGCAGCTGTAGAACTTTTGAGGATCATATATGAATTCCATGACCACTCAACAAGAAACAGACAGTTACGCCACCCACATTCAAGAACAACCACTTTTCATTTATGAATCACGTACAGAGGCCCTGTGATCTGGAACTCACTCCCGCCTGATTTTGCCATTTTGCCAAGCTATCCCCATCATTGGAGCATCTGGAGCAACGAACCGCCCTTGCTGTCTCTGCCTGGCCGGTTCCCCTCTTTCCACTGGGATTCTCTGCCTCTAACCCTATTACAGGGGCTGGGTCACTGGCTTGCTGGGGCTCTCTCATGCCGTCCCTGGAGGGGGTGCGTCACCTGAGTGGGTTGATTCACTGTTGTGGTCATCCTGTCTGGGTTGGCGCCCCCTTGGGTTGTGCCGTGGCGGAGATCTTTGTGGGCTATACTCAGCCTTGTCTCAGGATGGTAAGTTGGTGGTTGAAGATATCCCTCTAGTGGTGTGGGGGCTGTGCTTTGGCAAAGTGGGTGGGGTTATATCCTTCCTGTTTGGCCCTGTCCGGGGTGACCTCGGATGGGGCCACAGTGTCTCCTGACCCCTCCTGTCTCAGCCTCCAGTATTTATGCTGCAGTAGTTTATGTGTCGGGGGCTGGGGTCAGTTTGTTATATCTGGAGTACTTCTCCTGTCCTATTCGGTGTCCTGTGTGAATCTAAGTGTGCGTTCTCTAATTCTCTCCTTCTCTCTTTCTTTCTCTCTCTCGGAGGACCTGAGCCCTAGGACCTGAGCTCCAGGACTACCTGACATGATGACTCCTTGCTGTCCCCAGTCCACCTGGCCATGCTGCTGTTCCAGTTTCAACTGACCTGAGCCCTAGGACCATGCCCCAGGACTACCTGACATGATGACTCCTTGCTGTCCCCAGTCCACCTGGCCATGCTGCTGCTCCAGTTTCAACTTCCACCTGACTGTGCTGCTGCTCCAGTTTCAACTGTTCTGCCTTATTATTATTCGACCATGCTGGTCATTTATGAACATTTGAACATCTTGGCCATGTTCTGTTATAATCTCCACCCGGCACAGCCAGAAGAGGACTGGCCACCCCACATAGCCTGGTTCCTCTCTAGGTTTCTTCCTAGGTTTTGGCCTTCCTAGGGAGTTTTTCCTAGCCACCGTGCTTCTACACCTGCATTGCTTGCTGTTTGGGGTTTTAGGCTGGGTTTCTGTACAGCACTTTGAGATATCAGCTGATGTACGAAGGGCTATATAAATAAATTTGATTTGATTTGATTTGATTGTTTACATTTGTTTTGTAACTGTCCATTACAGCTCTACACCCCCGGTTGTAACTGTCCATTACAGCTCTACACCTCCAGTTGTAACTGTCCATTACAGCTCTATACCCCCAGTTGTAACTGTCCATTACAGCTCTACACCCCAAGTCCATTACAGCTCTACACCCCCAGTTGTAACTGTCCATTACAGCTTTACACCCCAGTTGTAACTGTCCATTACAGCTCTACACCCCCAGTTGTAACTGTCCCAGCTCTACACCCCAAGTCCTACAGCTCTACACCCCCAGTTGTAACTGTCCATTACAGCTCTACACCCCAGTTGTAACTGTCCATTACAGCTCTACACCTCCAGTTGTAACTGTCCATTACAGCTCTATACCCCCAGTTGTAACTGTCCATTACAGCTCTACACCCCAAGTCCATTACAGCTCTACACCCCCAGTTGTAACTGTCCATTACAGCTTTACACCCCCAGTTGTAACTGTCCATTACAGCTCTACACCCCCAGTTGTAACTGTCCATTACAGCTCTACACCCCAAGTCCATTACAGCTCTACACCCCCAGTTGTAACTGTCCATTACAGCTCTACACCCCCAGTTGTAACTGTCCATTACAGCTCTACACCACCAGTACTTTTCTGCTTAGATTTTATTTCATTTGACATATCTTAATAGACTTGATTTTCCCTCACAAAAAAATGTATCAACCCCTACAAAAAATGTCCATTAATTATAATCCACGTAATAATTCACATTTCCTGTTGCAGTAGGATCATTTTCCTGCTGTAGCAAACTGGCTCAAATTAAGTTACTACATCTGTAATGCCCTATTGTAGGGAATGAAGTGACATTTGGGGCGCACAAGATATACTGTAACTGCTAGGATCGTCATTGTCTTTTCCTCACTGACTGAGAGCATTTGTCCCCAAGGTGAAAGAGAAGCCATGGACAGGACGGAACCCAAATGACAAATGAGCTCAATGAGATTTACAAATCACATTTACGATCCGTCTACAGTACCACAATGGTTTTTATGTTTGCAACAAACTGAGTCAGACCTTTCCCGATCCAATATGGACGTGTTCTGACTAACAAGGAGGTCACCGTCGTTGATTATTACGTTTTGTTTCTGTGGTGGCCCAAATAGCACTCCATTCCCTAGATAGTGCACTACTTTTCACCAGGGCCCAAAGGGCTCAGGTCAAAAGTAATGTACTAAACAGGGAATAGACTTCCAATTGGGCCACGTGGAATTTTTTTATCAGTAATATTGAATTGTGGGTTTTATCTGCATGAATTTCTCTTCTGGCAGAAAATAGAATAAAGAGCTTCGTCAGAGGATGAGATTCATTGATATGGTTTCAATTATGGTAGCAGGGGAATAATATATACCTTACTAAGTGGTAACAGGGGAATAATAGATACCTTACTAAGTGGTAGCAGGGGAATAATATATACCTTACTAAGTGGTAACAGGGGAATAATAGATACCTTACTAAGTGGTAACAGGGGAATAATAGATACCTTACTAAGTGGTAACAGGGGAATAATAGATACCTTACTAAGTGGTAACAGGGGAATAATAGATACCTTACTAAGTGGTAGCAGGGGAATAATATATACCTTACTAAGTGGTAACAGGGGAATAATAGATACCTTACTAAGTGGTAACAGGGGAATAATAGATACCTTACTAAGTGGTAACAGGGGAATAATAGCTACCTTACTAAGTGGTAACAGGGGAATAATAGATACCTTACTAAGTGGTAACAGGGGAATAATAGCTACCTTACTAAGTGGTAACAGGGGAATAATAGCTACCTTACTAAGTGGTAACAGGGGAAAAATAGATACCTTACTAAGTGGTAACAGGGGAATAATAGATACCTTCTGGTAACAGGGGAATAATATATACCTTCTGGTAACAGGGGAATAATAGATACCTTCTGGTAACAGGGGAATAATACCTTACTAAGTGGTAACAGGGGAATAATATATACCTTCTGGTAACAGGGGAATAATAGATACCTTCTGGTAACAGGGGAATAATAGATACCTTCTGGTAACAGGGGAATAATAGATACCTTCTGGTAACAGGGGAATAATAGATACCTTCTGGTAACAGGGGAATAATAGATACCTTACTAAGTGGTAACAGGGAAACAATAGCTACCCTACTAAGTGGTAACAGGGGAATAATAGATACCTTCTGGTAACAGGGGAATAAAAGCTACCTTCTGGTAATAGGGGAATAATAGATACCTTACTAAGTGGTAACAGGGAAATAATAGCTACCTTACTAAGTGGTATGAAATAGTTGTGGTGTAGACATATTTGGTCAACTTCAGTCTTA
This sequence comes from Oncorhynchus tshawytscha, assembly GCF_018296145.1. Taxonomy (NCBI): domain Eukaryota; kingdom Metazoa; phylum Chordata; class Actinopteri; order Salmoniformes; family Salmonidae; genus Oncorhynchus; species Oncorhynchus tshawytscha. The sequence goes on along the minus strand of NC_056436.1, from coordinate 83,867,177 downwards.
CTGTATAGCCAGTCCAGGACACAAAGGATTATCAGAGTAGGAGTGTTGATCTAGGATGTTTTGTTATGATCTCAAAAGGCTAAACTGATCCTAGATCAGCGCTTCTAATGTGTGACATACTTATGAATACAGGCCTATATTTATCTAGTTCTATAGAATCGCTTCTTCAGTCCAGACAGAGACTGCTCTGGGCCATAGGGGGATCTGATACAGCTATGAACATGACTGTGAGTACAGTAGGGTCTTGGAGAATGGTGCTGTTCAGTGTCTACAGTACAGTACCCACAGTCTGCATGATAACCAACCCAGGGGAGCACTAAAGACAGAGAATGTGTGGTAATGTCCTAAATACGGTCCTATTCCCCTATTTAGCGCACTGCTTTTGTCAAGAGCCTACTAAAAGTAATACACTATATAGGGAATAGGGTGACCCATAGGACTCTGGTCAAAAGTAGTGCACTATATAGGGAATAGGGTGACCCATAGGACTCTGGTCAAAAGTAGTGCACTATATAGGGAATAGGGTGACCCATAGGACTCTGGTCAAAAGTAGTGCACTATATAGGGAACAGGGTACCATTTGAGACACATAAGTCACAACTGTTCCAGATGTGACTGATTCATCCATGTGATTTGGAAGTGGTTCTCTTTACCCATACTAACTAATTAATAAGGTTTTCTTCTGAGAACCCCAAATCTGTCTGTGTGTGTTACACACGGTCGGTGGGTCACAGCTAGGCCAGAGACAATCAATGCTGTCTGTCTGTCTGTCTGTCTGTCTGTCTGTCTGTCTGTCTGTCTGTCTGTCTGTCTGTCTGTCTGTCTGTCTGTCTGTCTGTCTGTGATGGGGGAATAACAATACAAAGCGAGACCTATCTGTCACGTTAGGCTTATATTTTCAAGTCCATCTGCAGTGTGGAGAAGAGTGGGGTGCAGGACATGGTTGAAAAGAGAGGCATTGCACACACACACACACACACACACACACACACACACACACACACACACACACACACACACACACACACACACACACACACACACACACACACACACACACACACACACACATACACACACACTGCATGATTGCCACATATCCACTTCCTCTACACACTGCAAAGGTTGAAGAAACATACAGTTGAAGTTGGAAATGTACATACACTTAGATTGGAGTCATTAAAACCTGTTTTTCAACCACTTCACAAAGTTCTTGTTAACAAACTATAGTTTTGGCAAGTCGGTTAGGACGTCTACTTTGTGAATGACACAAGTATTTTTTCCGTACTTATTTTCCACCATAATTTGCAAATAAATTCATAAAAAATCCTACAATGTAATTTTCTGGATTTTTTTTTTCTCATTTTGTCTGCCATAGTTTAAGTGTACCTATGATGAAAATGACAGGCCTCTCTCATCTTTTTAAGTGGGAGAACTTGCATAATTGGTGGCTGACTAAATACTTTTTTGCCCCACTGTATATCCACAGTAAAACAAGACCCATATTGACTTAACCTGAAAGGCTCAGCAAGGAAGAAGCCACTGCTCCAAAACCGACATAAGATTACAGTTTGCAACTGCACATGGGGACAAAGATTGTACTTTTGGAGAAATGTCCTATGGTCTGATGAAACAAAAATAGAACTGTTTGGCCATAATGACCCTTGTTGTGATGGGAGGAAAAAGGGGGAGGCTTGCAAGCCGAAGAACACCATCCCAACCGTGAAGCACGGGGGTGGCAGCATCATGTTGTGCAGGTGCTTTGATGCAGGAGGGACTGGTGCACTTCACAAAATATCTGGCATCGTGAGGTAGGAAAATTATGTGGATATATTGAAGCAACATTTCAAGACATCAGTCAGGAAGTTAAAGCTTGGTCGCAAATGGGTCTTCCGAATGGACAATGACCCCAAGCATACTTCCAAAGTTGTGGCAAAATGGCTTAACAAAGTCAAGGTATTGGAGTGGCCATCACAAAGCCCTGACCTCAATCCTATAGAACATTTGCGGGCAGAACTGAAAAAGCGTGTGCGAGCAAGGAGGCCTACAAACCTGACTCAGTTACACCAACTCTGTCAGGAAGAATGGGCCAAAATTCATTCAACTTATTGTGGGAAGCTTGTGGAAGGCTACCCGAAACGTTTGACCCAAATTAAACAATATAAAGGCAATGCTACCGAATACTAATTCAGTGTATGTAAACTTCTGACCCACTGGGAATGTGATGAAAGAAATTCAGGCTGAAATAAATCATTCTCTCTACTACTATTCTGACATTTCACTTTCTTAATAAAATGAAGTGGTGATCCTAACTGACCTAAGACAGGGAATTTTTAGTAGGATTAAATGTCAAAAACGGAGTTTAAATGTATTTGGCTATAAGGTGTATGTCAACTTCTGGCTACAACTGTATAGGGACTTTACATAAGGCCCTGCAGTGCTTTTACGCCTCACTGGCGACTGACTATGTCAGCTCTGCCACTCCCTATTTTCAGCTAATGTCAACTGTGAAAGAGTGCTCTGTCCTCACGACTGTGCTCTGTCCTCACGACTGTGCTCTGTCCTCACGACTGTGCTCTGTCCTCACGACTGTGCTCTGTCCTCACGACTGTGCTCGGTCCTCACGACTGTGCTCTGTCCTCACGACTGTGCTCTGTCCTCACGACTGTGCTCTGTCCTCACGACTGTGCTCTGTCCTCACGACTGTGCTCTGTCCTCACGACTGTGCTCGGTCCTCACGACTGTGCTCTGTCCTCACGACTGTGCTCTGTCCTCACGACTGTGCTCTGTCCTCACGACTGTGCTCGGTCCTCACGACTGTGCTCTGTCCTCACGACTGTGCTCGGTCCTCACGACTGTGCTCTGTCCTCACGACTGTGCTCTGTCCTCACGACTGTGCTCTGTCCTCACGACTGTGCTCTGTCCTCACGACTGTGACGGACTGAGAAACATTCCCTTTACATGTCCCCGTCAGGCATCAAGTCCTATCTCTGTCAACCAATTAAGAGTGGAAAGTTCCCTTTTCATACATCTCCCCGTTAGAGCCAACTAATATCTCTGTCAACACAGAATATCTCTGTCAACTCTGAAACTGCAGCTGCAGGTACTTTACTGTACACTCTCACAGATAGTGACTAGTGATCATCTCACAGGGGAGAGATTACAAATACCAGAAACGCGGAAGATAAACATGGGACCCTGAATGCCCAATTAAATTGGAATTAGGGTATAGCATGAGTACCATTTAGAGGGCGAAATCATTTGGCATCCAACACTGCTGCGTCATTTAAAGCTCGTAGGGGAGGGAGGCTTTTCCGTAGTTTACAGGTGCCATCCCTTTCCTTTCCTGAATGCTCAACAGGGAGGGAGGCTGTTCCGGAGTTTACAGGTGCCATCCCTTTCCTTTCCTGAATGCTCAACAGGGAGGGAGGCTGGAGGCCATCCCTTTCCTTTCCTGAATGCTCAACAGGGAGGGAGGCTTTACAGGTGCCATCCCTTTCCTTTCCTGAATGCTCAACAGGGAGGGAGGCTGTTCCGGAGTTTACAGGTGCCATCCCTTTCCTTTCCTGAGTTCAAAGCCACTCTGCTGCACCCCTCAATCCTCAATAGGATCAAAATTGTATGGGGCTTCAAGTAAGCTCCTGAGTGGTCTAAGGCACTGCATCTCAGTGCTAGAGGTGTCACTACTGATCCTGGTTCAATTCCAGCCTCTATCACAACTGACCGTGATTGGGAGTCCCATAGGGTGGTGCACAACTGGCAAAGTGTTGTCAGGGTTTGTCTGGGGAAGGCTGTCATTGTAAGTAAGGATTTGTCCTTAACTGACTTTCCTGTTTAAATACATTTTTTTTTTAAATAGGGTCTAAGTTTTATGGGGTTTCAGGTGAAATGCTCTCTTTCCTATCTGCCACCATGGAGAATGGGTCTAAAGTCCAACTACTGTTCTACAGAACAGTGTGACGCATTCAGACGCATGACCAACACCAACACACACACACACACACACACACACACACACACACACACACACACACACACACACACACACACACACACACACACACACACACACACACACACACACACACACACACACACACACACACCGGAGCTGTAAGAGCCCGGCGGGGAGGGAGGTTGTTTGGGAGTTAACAGGGACCGTGCCTCTCCTTTCCTGAGTTCAAAGCCCCTCTGCTTCAGCCCTAAAGACACAGGGAGCTTCCAAACAGCACCCTATTCCCTATATAGTGCACTACTTTTGACCCGAGTTCATAGTAAGGCATACGGTGCCATTAGCAGACAGGAAGCTGCCTCCGATGTTTGGTGGATGTGCTGAATTGGTGGTGGTGGTGGGGGGGTAGAGGCGTAGTTCTGGCGTAGAGTAGTGGAATAACGACCATTGAACAGTATAAAATAACCCAGAAGCATGCCTTTAATTAGGCCCTGTTTCCAGTGAGCCAGATTTAAAAGACACACTCTGGTATATAGTTATATTGGGTTCAGTGCTCCTTTTAATGAATGTCATACACCCATTGATTATTGAAGAATATCAACCTTAACTCTCCCTTGTATTTTCCCAGATTAATGTGACTAACGTCACCAGCCAGAATATTACAAGAACAACTATGAAAAATTCATACAGTCCATTTCTCTCGACACAGCGTTTTCAGTGGGATGACAAGGCCTTACTTTGAGACTGTTGTTTTGATCTTAAAATCAGATGACAGCATGTCATTCCTTTAATCAGATTCTCTTGGCTATGCGTCATTGATTGTGTCTCAAATGGCACTCTATTCCAAATGGCACTCTATTCCAAATGGCACTCTATTCCAAATGGCACTCTATTACAAATGACACTCTATTCCAAATGGCACTCTATTCCAAATGACACTCTATTCCAAAATGGAACTCTATTCCAAATGACAGTCTATTCCAAAATGGAACTCTATTCCAAATGGCACTCTATTCCAAATGGCACTCTATTCCAAATGACACTCTATTCCAAATGACACTCTATTCCAAATGACACTCTATTCCAAATGACACTCTATTCCAAATGGCACTCTATTCCAAATGACACTCTATTCCAAAATGGAACTCTATTCCAAATGACACTCTAGTCAAAATGGCACTCTATTCCAAATTACACTCTATTCCACTTCTTTTGACCAGGATCTACTTAGGACGCAGACACTGTCTTCTCACCAAAAATAAAGACGACTACTGCTCATTTGCTTAAAAGCAATGAGCTTTGAAATTAATGCAAATTAATCCAGAATACAATTAACATAATTGTCTAAAGGTGTTGAGAAAAAAAAACAGAAAAACATTAAGGTGGTGTGGGCTTGGAGTCATTTCTCCTTGATCTTAAGTGACATTGATAGGTTGTCATGCAGAGGAGTTTGCTTTTGCTTTTTAAATTTACATTGATCTCTTCAGGCTTAAGACGTAGATTCCAACGTATTACTGTTTGATGTTTGAAACAACGGCTCCTGCCTAATTGTGGGACATCTCGTCACGAAAGAGAGGAAGGAGGAATATCTACAGTATATTCTGAGAAACGTGCAGGATATTCTCACCCAATTATCTTTAAACCTGAGGACGTAAAGACTAATGGTCCTTTGGGGCTCCTTTCTCTAGGTTTTAAAAGTATAAGAGCAAAGCAAGTCAACACCAAGCCCCTGTACTTCTCCTGTATGGGGCTTCAGGTACAAACAAGCAAGTCTAAATTGTATGGGACTTCAGACAGTGTAGATGTACAGTACCTGGTTAACACTCCCTCACATGCTCCCTCACTTTGATCTGATTACATTTAACTTGATCATCTGTACAGTCATTTTACTAATTTAATTTGAATGATTCCATACTCAGGTTGTGCCAGGACAGTTTATATTCAAAGACTCATAGTGCTATGGAATGTACTGTAGCTAGTTCCTTTATATCTCCTGAACGTCTCTGTAGAGATGTAGCTAGCATAGTCCGTCACACTCTGGAATTCTCCTGACATGTTCGTGGGAACCACTGACAGAGCTCTCCGATGCTGGGGGAAGATTAGGACTGTGTCCCAAATTATATTCCCTATTATATTCCCTATGTAGTGCACTACTTTTGACCAGAGCTGGTAAAAAATATTGCAAGATATAGGGAACAGTGTGTCCTTTGGGACTCAAACATGGTGACAGCTAGCTGGCTCACATTTCTGCCTACGTGGCCAAATATCTCTAAACAATTCACCTCTCCTTGTCCTGTGCACGTCCTCTCCTGGTTGGTTGATATTGATAAAGAGATTTTACGTCATCACCTTTTTCATAGCCGCAGCGTTATCTGCGCATATTTCACTTTTTAAAGAGAGAGAGAGAGACAATTGCAAACACGCTATAAACACGCTACACGCTATAAACACGCTATAAAGTCTTCCAGATGAAGTCTTCGGTAACGAAACAGTATAAAGCTGTTTATCATGTTAACATCTAATCAGATCTGGGGTCTTAGAGTGTCCATGTGATCGTGCTGCTGGTTTTTAACATTGCATAAACCCATAATACAGTCCTGCCAACACATTGGTAGAATGTGTGATGGTGACTTATTAAGTCATTTTTTAGGGCACAAAGTTCCCGAATGGCAAAATGAAATGATTTGATAAATGAATTGATCAATACTAAATGACTTGATAAATGTACCATTAATAGAAGTTAATCTAATATGTGACTAAATACGGGTTGAGTGTCAGGGAGACTAGCTTGGATGAACTTATCTGAGCACCATTGCACAGACATGCACACCATTGTGTAATCTAAAATGCCTTGTGTCTGTTCCCGTCTAACATGTGATGAATACCCGCCTTACAGGTATGTTGATGCATGAAAACATTACACAACCACAGTAGTTTAGGAACAATTAATAGATTAACTGTTATTTTTGCAGAACTCAGAACCAGGTGGGGATATTTTTTAGGCCACACCCATTTGCTACTTAATGACCCAACTCACCCAAAACCTCAAGTCAAATCTCAGTTGTATGATTTCAATCCAATAAGGCTATGGTTTATTAGAGAACTATTGTTTACCTATGTTTGTCAACACAGGCATGCAACCTGTCAGTCATTCCTGTTATGTAACTAATTGTCTGGACCAGAGAACAGTAGGACCGTTTTTATTCTACAGGGACAACACCAGGACCAGAGAACAGTCGGACAGTTTTTACTCTACAGGGACAACACCAGGACCAGAGAACAGTCTGACAGTTTTTACTCTACAGGGACAACACCAGGACCAGAGAACAGTCAGACAGTTTTTACTCTACAGGGACAACACCAGGACCAGAGAACAGTCGGACCGTTTTTACTCTACAGGGACAACACCAGGACCAGAGAACAGTCAGACCGTTTTTACTCTACAGGGACAACACCAGGACCAGAGAACAGTCGGACAGTTTTTACTCTACAGGGACAACACCAGGACCAGAGAACAGTCGGACAGTTTTTACTCTACAGGGACAACACCAGGACCAGAGAACAGTCAGACAGTTTTTACTCTACAGGGACAACACCAGGACCAGAGAACAGTCAGACAGTTTTTACTCTACAGGGACAACACCAGGACCAGAGAACAGTCGGACCGTTTTTACTCTACAGGGACAACACCAGGACCAGAGAACAGTCGGACCGTTTTACTCTACAGGGACAACACCAGGACCAGAGAACAGTCGGACAGTTTTTACTCTACAGGGACAACACCAGGACCAGAGAACAGTCAGACAGTTTTTACTCTACAGGGACAACACCAGGACCAGAGAACAGTCGGACAGTTTTTACTCTACAGGGACAACACCAGGACCAGAGAACAGTCGGACAGTTTTTACTCTACAGGGACAACACCAGGACCAGAGAACAGTAGGAGAGTTTTTACTCTAAAGGGACAACACCAGGACCAGAGAACAGTCGGACAGTATTTACTCTACAGGGACAACACCAGGACCAGAGAACAGTCGGACAGTTTTTACTCTACAGGGACAACACCAGGACCAGAGAACAGTCGGACAGTATTTACTCTACAGGGACAACACCAGGACCAGAGAACAGTCGGACAGTTTTTACTCTACAGGGACAACACCAGGACCAGAGAACAGTCAGACAGGTTTACTCAAAGAGAACATTCAGACAGGTTTACTCAAAGAGAACAGTCAGACAGGTTTACTCAAAGAGAACAGTCAGACAGGTTTACTCAAAGAGAACAGTCAGACAGGTTCACTCAAAGAGAACAGTCGGACAGTTTAAATCTACAGGGACAACACCAGGACCAGAGAACAGTAGGACAGTTTTTAATCTACAGGGACAACACCAGGACCAGAGAACAGTTGGACAGTTTAAATCTACAGGGACAACACCAGGACCAGAGAACAGTCGGACAGTTTTTAATCTACAGGGACAACACCAGGACCAGAGAACAGTCGGACAGTTTAAATCTACAGGGACAACACCAGGACCAGAGAACAGTCGGACAGTTTAAATCTACAGGGACAACACCAGGACCAGAGAACAGTCGGACAGTTTAAATCTACAGGGACAACACCAGGACCAGAGAACAGTCCGACAGTTTAAATCTACAGAGAAAACACCAGGACCAGAGAACAGTCGGACAGTTTAAATCTACAGGGACAACACCAGGACCAGAGAACAGTAGGACAGTTTTTAATCTACAGGGACAACACCAGGACCAGAGAACAGTCGGACAGTTTAAATCTACAGGGACAACACCAGGACCAGAGAACAGTCGGACAGTTTAAATCTACAGGGACAACACCAGGACCAGAGAACAGTCGGACAGTTTAAATCTACAGGGACAACACCAGGACCAGAGAACAGTCGGACAGTTTAAATCTACAGGGACCACACCAGGACCAGAGAACATTCGGACAGTTTAAATCTACAGGGACAACACCAGGACCAGAGAACAGTCGGACAGTTTAAATCTACAGGGACAACACCAGGACCAGAGAACAGTCGGACAGTTTAAATCTACAGGGACAACACCAGGACCAGAGAACAGTCGGACAGTTTAAATCTACAGGGACAACACCAGGACCAGAGAACAGTCGGACAGTTTAAATCTACAGGGACAACACCAGGACCAGAGAACAGTCGGACAGTTTAAATCTACAGGGACAACACCAGGACCAGAGAACAGTCGGACAGTTTAAATCTACAGGGACAACACCAGGACCAGAGAACAGTCGGACAGTTTAAATCTACAGGGACAACACCAGGACCAGAGAACAGTCGGACAGTTTAAATCTACAGGGACAACACCAGACCCTCTGTGCACACTTTGCTACCTCTGACTTTCTGCTTAATTCTATAAACATTGTCATACACAGTAAAGAAAAAACATTTACAGAATCTGAATTGTGTCTATGGAAAGCAGTGCCAAGCCATACTGACACTTCTCTACCACCCCATTCCGTTGTTTTCCATGTCTTTACACAATCCTTCTCTATTCTCTGTTCACAGTGTGTGAGCACCAGTTAAATCTTATCTGGCACGAGGTAAGCAGTCTGGCAGTATAGCCTTGCCCTGCCCGCGCTTGATAATTAGCATGTCTGTCACCTGTCTGCGTCATGTACTCTGTGGCGTCTGGTTAAGGGCTATTTGAGGCTCAAATGAAGAGTATTATGTTAAGTAGTAGTGTTGACAGTCAGAATGCCTACGGCGGGGTGAATCAAGTTGAGTTAGTCAGTTGGCCTGTGGAATGTAGAATGTTGGCCTGTAGAATGTAGAATGTTGGCCGGTAGAATGTTGGCTTGTAGAATGTAGAATGTTGGCCTGTAGAAAGTAGAATGTTGGCCAGTAGAATGTAGAATGTTGGCCAGTAGCATGTAGAATGTTGGCCAGTATAATGTAGAATGTAGGCCAGTAGAATGTAGAATGTTGGCCAGTAGAATGTAGAATGTTGGCCAGTATAATGTAGAATGTTGGCCAGTAGAATGTAGAATGTTGGCCAGTAGAATGTAGAATGTTGGCCAGTAGAATGTAGAATGTTGGCCGGTAGAATGTTGGCCTGTAGAATGTAGAATGTTGGCCAGTAGAATGTAGAATGTTGGCCAGTAGAATGTAGAATGTTGGCCAGTAGAATGTAGAATGTTGGCCAGTAGAATGTAGAATGTTGGCCGGTAGAATGTTGGCCTGTAGAATGTAGAATGTTGGCCTGTAGAATGTAGAATGTTGGCCAGTAGAATGTTGGCCAGTAGAATGTAGAATGTTGGCCTGTAGAAAGTAGAATGTTGCCCTGTAGAATGTAGAATGTTGGCCTGTAGAATGTAGAATGTTGGCCTGTAGAATGTAGAACGTTGGCCTGTAGAATGTAGAATGTTGGCCTCTTCCTTGATACCATTGTTTACTCTGTTCCTTGATACCATTGTTTACTCTGCAGCAGACCGTATTTGCCATGTCTTCTCTCCAGGCCTTCCTCCCAAAGAACTGAGCTGAACTGCCCTGGTTCTCACATGCCCTTCATTTCACCAGACAGGCACCACTAAACCAACCATGCCCTCAAATGACCTGCTGAGTCACACACTGTTGGAAAGATAAAGGCACCAGTGTGTGTGAGTGCAGCCACCTGGACAACCAACAGCCCCCAATCACTACCAACAGACCCCAACCACTACCAACAACCCCCAAACACTACCAACAGTCCCCAACCACACCCAACAGCCCCCAAACACTACCAACAGTCCCCAACTACAACCAACAGCCCCCAAACACTACCAACAGCCCCCAAACACTACCAACATCCCCCAACCACTACCAACAGCCCCCAACCACTACCAACAGCCCCCAAACACTACCAACAGCCCCCAACCACTACCAACAGCCCCCAAACACAACTCAACAGCCCCCTCAACAGCCCCCAAACACAACTCAACAGCCCCCTCAACAGCCCCCAAACACAACTCAACAGCCCCCAAACACAACTCAACAGCCACCAAACACACTGTAGTGAATGACGTTTACTTCGTGCATCTTATCATAAACAATCCTTGGTTCCTGCCTGTGTCTGGTCAAGAGAGGAGGGGTAGGGCCCCCCTCTGGAGGAACATCTAGCAGAACGCCCAGAATATGGTGTCATAAACAATCCTTGGTTCCTGCCTGTGTCTGGTCAAGAGAGGAGGGGTAGGGCCCCCCTCTGAAGGAACATCTAGCAGAACGCCCAGAATATGGTGTCATAAACAACCCTTGGTTCCTGCCTGTGTCTGGTCAAGAGAGGAGGAGTAGGGCCCCCCTCTGGAGGGACATCTAGCAGAACGCCCAGAATATGGTGTCATAAACAATCCTTGGTTCCTGCCTGTGTCTGGTCAAGAGAGGAGGGGTAGGGCCCCCCTCTGGAGGAACATCTAGCAGAACGCCCAGAATATGGTGTCATAAACAACCCTTGGTTCCTGCCTGTGTCTGGTCAAGAGAGGAGGGGTAGGGCCCCCCTCCGGAGGAACATCTGGCAGAACGCCCAGAATATGTTCTTTAAGTTAAGATAGGAGACGGAGCCAGTCACATGTGTGAACTGATCCAATGAATCATGGTGATGTATGTTTAGATAGCTGTATATGAGGTTCTATGCAAGGTAGGCCCTTATGGACCTCACTTCAGGCAGGTACTTATGCATCTAAGGTTGACTGTGACCTCTTCAGCTTGCTGACAATATAGAGTGATTCATTTAATATTGACTTTGAGTATCCTGTGTAAGAATTTCCACAACAACACTTTTCTTTTCTCTCTCTCTCTGTAGATGAATGGTGGTTGGTTAGTAGAACACAGGATGGAACTTATCGTGACTGTGTCATAAGGACAACAAGGAAGTTGAGACACAGAGAGAGAGAGAGAGAGAGAGAGAGAGAGAGAGAGAAAGGACACTATTAATAGACAGACCCTGGATGACACAAGATATTACTGACCAAATTATGTCACTGAATTTGCTGTCTGTGTTACAAAAAATAATAATAAGGGGAATTATGTTTGTTATTATCAGTATATTTTCAGGATATTGTGTTTGTCACTTTTGGGGGGGGAACTGGTGACACCGAATGCAACCTAACACTTCTTTCTACAAGATAGTTTCTGTATCAAACAGACAGACCAGGGCTCTCCTCTATACAGACATGCACCAAACACTAGTAGTATACCAATACAATCCTATTTCACAGAGACGGAGATCATCTGATGAACCTAGTAGCAGCCGTGTCTGTTAGAGAAGCGAGGAGAGACCTCACCCTGTATCTCCAGGTGCCTGACAGGGTAGCAAAAATAACACAGAAATAGAGAAATTACAAAAGAGGAAGAGAAAGACGAGGTGGAGGAGAGGGAGGGAGGAGAGGGAGGGCTCGCCTCACACAGCTGTTATTTTGCTGTCCTTCCTCTGATAGAAGCGGTCTTGGCTGAACTCCTAGTTCTTTAGGTGAGCTGACTGACTGACTGACTCGCTGACTGACTGACTGGCTGGCTGACTGACTGACTCGCTGACTGACTGACTGACTGACTGGCTGGCTGGCTGGCTGGCTGACTCGCTGACTGACTGACTGACTCACTGACTCACTGACTGACTGACTGACTCGCTGACTGACTGACTCGCTGACTGACCGACTGACTGACTGCACAAAACACAATTGCCTTGTGATGTGATGGCCTCTACCAAGAGAAAGGTGTCAGTGTGTACTGTAATGGGATGGCCTCTCTACCAAGAGAAAGTGTCAGTGTGTACTGTAATGGGATGGCGTCTCTACCAAGAGAAAGGTGTCAGTGTGTACTGTAATGGGATGGCCTCTCTACCAAGAGAAAGTGTCAGTGTGTACTGTAATGGGATGGCCTCTCTACCAAGAGAAAGTGTCAGTGTGTACTGTAATGGGATGGCCTCTCTACCAAGAGAAAGGTGTCAGTGTGTACTGTAATGGGATGGCCTCTCTACCAAGAGAAAGTGTCAGTGTGAACTGTAATGGGATGGCCTCTCTACCAAGAGAAAGGTGTCAGTGTAGTGGGACTGTATAGGACATTACTTGACCCCAATAAGGCTTTACTTTACAGGTGCATTTAGGGGTCATCTGTCACCTTGTCAAAGCAGATTAGGCAGCCAGAGCAAGAGGCCATCGACCCTTAGAGTTGAACCAGAGTGGTATATACAGCACCCATGGCAGGTGTAACCAAACCGGACAGGTCGGAGGTAGCAGCCCCCCCCCCCCTAAATGTGTGTGTGTGTGTGTATATATATGGCGTGAGCTATTGGTGTGCTCCAGAAGTGACACACCGTTCTGAAGAACAGCTAGTTAAAGAAACCTTTACGAATGAAATAGACCATCTGGATCAAAGGCAACATCCCGGGGACAATGTGACAGGTTAGGAGTAGTGTCCCATTCCTCCATTTCTCAAACATATAACGATCACAAATATACATGCAACAATTTTCAAAGATTTGACTGAGTGACAGTTCATATAAGGAAATCGGTAAATTTAAATACATTCATTAGGCCCTAATCTATGGATTTCACAGGACTGGGAATACAGATATATGCATCTGTTGGTCACAGATACCTTTAAAAAAAGGTAGGGGTGTGAATCAAAAACCCAGTCAGTATCTGGTGTGACCTCCATTTGCCTCATGCAGCGCAACACATCTCCTTAACATAGAGTTGATCAGGCTGTTGATTGTGGAATGTTGTTCCCACTCCTCTTCAATGGCTGTGAGAAGTTGCTGGATATTGGCGGGAGCTGGAACACGCTGTCGTACACGTCAATCCAGAGCATCCCGAACATGCTCAATGGGTGACATGTTTGGTGAGTATGCAGGCCATGGAAGAACTGGGACATTTTCAGCTTTGGGGAATTGTGTACAGCTCCTTGCGACATGGGGCCTTTCATTATCATGACGAAACATGAGGTGATGGCGGTGGATGAATGGTGCAACAATCGGCCCTCAGGATCTCGTCTCTGTATCTCTGTTCAAATTTGCTGAGAGAAATAATCTTCTTCTTTTTTTTTTAAACTAATGGAACATTTCTGGGACATTTTATTTCAGCTCAATGAAACATGGAACCAACACTTTACATGTTGCGTTTATATTTTTGTTCAGTGTACAAACATTCGTGATCTAAACCCCGTCTGTTAACCACCATATTGACAATTGTTACAATATTCTCCTCAGCCAAGTGAAATGTTACATAACTTCCCTCACTGTGGTCCTGCTTCCTACTTCCTGCTTCCTACTTCCTACTTCCTACTTCCCCATCAACTTATTAACGTCTCCTTTTTGACACCTTTCATCCAGCTACGTAATAGAAAGGTCTTTGTAAGCACTGCAGCCTGGCCTCAGAAACTATCTCCCTGGATCACCCCAGCCGTAGCAATGCAAGTCCTTATAGAGCTATGTGGATGTCAGACATATATATATAGAGAGAGAGAAAGGCATGTTTCACATTCCCACATCACTCCTAACTAAGCCTACATTAGCCAGTCTCTGTGTTCCTTCCAGAGCTCTACTCTCTGTGTCTCTGTATTCCTTCCAGAGCTCTACTCTCTCTGTCTCTGTGTTCCTTCCAGAGCTCTGCTCTCTGTGTCTCTCTGTCTCTGTGTTCCTTCCAGAGCTCTACTCTCTGTCTCTGTGTTCCTTCCAGAGCTCTACTCTCTGTCTCTGTGTTCCTTCCAGAGCTCTACTCTCTGTGTCTCTGTGTTCCTTCCAGAGCTCTGCTCTCTGTCCTGTTTACTCCTCATTCAGTCTGTTTAACCTCTGTAGCACGTAGACAAACTAAGTGACCATCACCATGCATCGCTGTAATGGTGAGTCACTGCCATGACATCTCAGTGGAAAGAACGCAGTCAGCCCACCAGTCAGCCAGCCCACCAGTCAGCCAGCCCACCAGTCAGTCAGCCAGCCCACCAGTCAGCCAGCCCACCAGTCAGCCAGCCCACCAGTCAGTCAGCCAGCCCACCAGTCAGCCAGCCATCCCACCAGTCAGCCAGCCCACCAATCAGCCAGCCCACCAGCCAGCCAGCCCACCAGTCAGCCAGCCCACCAGTCAGCCAGCCAGTACAGGCTAAATGGCATCACCAATTAGTGTACATAGTTGTTCTGAAAATATGGGATTTGTCTACAAATGACATCCTAATCCCTATATAGTGCACTACTTCTGATCAAGACCCACAGGGCTGCACTATTTAGCGAATAGGGTGCCATTTTGGACACAGTCATGGCAAGAGAGACACACGCATAGGGGTATAGTGTACACACCAACAGTCCAACATGCCTAATGCTGCCCCCATGCACTCTGTACCCACCCTGTACCCTCCCTGTACCCACCCTGTACCCTCCCTGTACCAATATAACGACTTGCTCTTGTAAACAATACACAGATGTGAAGACTCAGACAGGATGCATCTTGTTATTTTTGCTCAGCTAGCCCTGAATTTATTTGATTTTATTGGCAGATGCAATCGTAGGCTTACAAAAGAACTTGGCAAAACAACTTACTCCCCGTTCTCTACTCTTCTGTAGTCTGCACGGAATGGCCTGGATGAATAACTTCTTTCATTCTCAGAGAGAGTCAAATGGCTGAAGTGGACCTGCCTAATCTGCCTCATTACTGTAACCGTGGAAATCAAGACTGGACTTGGTGGGTGTTATATGGGTTGGGTGGTGTCCTGTTCTCTATGATGAGTGATAGAGAGAGGCTGGCTAATGCAGTCTAGGAGGGGCAGAAGATTTCCTAAAAACCCCAGGAGAGTTTCCAGAACCTTCTCAGTTTCCCAGCTTCCCCAGTGGCAGTGCCTACAGTTCCAACCTCTCCCCCCAAAAAACACTATGATGAAGACATGGAGAATACACACAGGCCGCGGCTCAAACGGTACCCTATTTCCTGAATAGTGCACCACTGTTCACCATGGTCCATAGGGCTCAGGCCGAAAGTGTTGCACTAAATAGCGAATAGGGGGCCGTTTGGGACTCATCCATGGAGAAATAAATTAGGGTGAAGAAATTGGGAAGCTTTGGAACCGTGGAAGGACAACGGGAAAGTGGATTCATTACATTGAAGATTTAGTCTTCACTCGTCAGACTTCGCTTTGGACCAATCGTATGTAGCGATTCATAATTAAACTTCAGATCGGTTTGGACCTGTCGAATGTAGCGATTCATAATTAAACTTCAGATCGGTTTGGACCAGTCGAATGTAGCGATTCATAATTAAACTTCAGATCGGTTTGGACCAGTCGAATGTAGCGATTCATAATTAAACTTCAGATCGGTTTGGACCAGTCGAATGTAGCGATTCATAATTAAACTTCAGATCGGTTTGGACCAGTCGAATGTAGCGATTCATAATTAAACTTCAGATCGGTTTGGACCAGTCGAATGTAGCGATTCATAATTAAACTTCAGATCGGTTTGGACCAGTCGAATGTAGCGATTCATAACTAAACTTCAGATCGGTTTGGACCAGTCGAATGTAGCGATTCATAACTAAACTTCAGATCGGTTTGGACCAGTCGAATGTAGCGATTCATAATTAAACTTCAGATCGGTTTGGACCAGTCGAATGTAGCGATTCATAACTAAACTTCAGATCGGTTTGGACCAGTCGAATGTAGCGATTCATAACTAAACTTCAGATCGGTTTGGACCAGTCGAATGTAGCGATTCATAACTAAACTTCAGATCGGTTTGGACCAGTCGAATGTAGCGATTCATAACTAAACTTCAGATCGGTTTGGACCAGTCGAATGTAGCGATTCATAACTAAACTTCAGATCGGTTTGTGCCAGTCGAATGTAGCGATTCATAACTAAACTTCAGATCGGTTTGTGCTATCTTGCCAACGTTGCCTAGACAGCACAAACAGATCTGGCACTAGACTAGAAGTGTTCACCTTTTCATTGTAAATATTTCACATGCACATGTTTTTGGAGCTTCTACCAGAGCAGCACATCTCTGCCCTCTGATGCAAAGTGGCATGCTTTGGGAGGGGTGAGAACTCTCTTCGATGGGTGTACAATGACATATTTCACACAAGTCTTACGAAACGATTGCTGAATTCTTGTGAAGTACGCTACTTGCCAAACTGTTCTCCACCCAAAAACACAGCATCAGGAATGGAAAGAGTCTTCTCTAGTGTCCTCTTAGTTGCTACAATGAATTTTGGGAAACGACGTGGAGTAATTATCACTTAAGTTCAAATGAAGTGGCCTGAGATGGAGCCTAATGAGGAGGCCTGAGATGGAGCCTAATGAGGAGGCCTGAGACAGAGTTTAATGAGGAGGCCTGAGACAGAGTTTAATGAGGAGGCCTGAGACAGAGTTTAATGAGGAGGCCTGAGACAGAGTTTAATGAGGAGGCCTGAGACGGAGCCTAATGAGGAGGCCTGAGATGGAGCCTAATGAGGAGGCCTGAGATGGAGCCTAATGAGGAGGCCTGAGACAGAGTCTAATGAGGAGGCCTGAGACAGGGTCTAATGAGGAGGCCTGAGACAGAGTCTAATGAGGAGGCCTGAGACAGAGTCTAATGAGGAGGCCTGAGACAGAGTCTAATGAGGAGGCCTGAAACAGGGTCTAATGAGGAGGCCTGAGACAGAGTCTAATGAGGAGGCCTGAGACAGAGCCTAATGAGGAGGCCTGAGACAGAGTCTAATGAGGAGGCCTGAGACAGAGTCTAATGAGGAGGCCTGTTGTTTCATTTGTTTTATGAGCCACAGCAGGAGAGACATTCTGTTATCTTTGTCATTTCATTTCATCTGTCTCATGCCGTGGCAAGAGACTTGTGTTTTGGGGGACTTCGTTACAATCATTGGAAAGTTGGAAAGTTGTTTACAAAAAAAAATCTATATTAAAAGTACAATGACCCTCAAATAACTAAGTTTTATAGTGACATGCATGTTAACAACTTAACAACACGTTACTGCAAATGAATATGGCATATTTCCTGTTAGGGAAATTATTACTTCATAAACATGTAGAACTGAATACAGATGTCATTATTTTTCTTCTCGTTACAGCATCTTTTCCAAGCGATGGACTGTGACATCACTGGGGTGTCGCCAGGGCAACACGCCTAGCAGAACGAAGAGCGTTTTGTACCAACAGGACAGGGATAATCTGCATGTACTAAATGCTTCCAAAATGTGCATTGTATTCCATACACAGTACTCTGTTTGAGTCGCCTACGTGACAGCCTGAGGGATAGATAGCACACTGGTTCTGTGAAGTGTAACTTTCTCATGGTTCTGGTTGTGTAGTCTCCTAATTGGCTAACTAAAAAAGGGAAAACCGTTTCAAGACTCTTATATCATCATTATATTAGCCCTAAATACCCGGGTACTGTAGGATGGCTGGTGTTCTGTGTGTTCATAGTGGTGTGTTGTGTTGACAGTCAGGATGGCTGGTGTGCTGTGTGTTGATAGTGGTGTGTTGTGTTGACAGTCAGGATGGCTGGTGTTCTGTGTGTTGATAGTGGTGTGTTGTGTTGACAGTCAGGATGGCTGGTGTTCTGTGTGTTGATAGTGATGTGTTGTGTTGACAGTCAGGATGGCTGGTGTTCTGTGTGTTGACAGGGGTGTGTTGTGTTGACAGTCAGGATGGCTGGTGTTCTGTGTGTTCATAGTGGTGTGTTGTGTTGACAGTCAGGATGGCTGGTGTTCTGTGTGTTCATAGTGGTGTGTTGTGTTGACAGTCAGGATGGCTGGTGTTCTGTGTGTTGATAGTGGTGTGTTGTGTTGACAGTCAGGATGGCTGGTGTTCTGTGTGTTGATAGTGTTGTGTTGTGTTGACAGTCAGGATGGCTGGTGTTCTGTGTGTTGACAGGGGAGTGTTGTGTTGACAGTCAGGATGGCTGGTGTTCTGTGTGTTGATAGTGGTGTGTTGTGTTGACAGTCAGGATGGCTGGTGTTCTGTGTGTTCATAGTGGTGTGTTGTGTTGACAGTCAGGATGGCTGGTGTTCTGTGTGTTGATAGTGGTGTGTTGTGTTGACAGTCTGGATGGCTGGTGTTCTGTGTGTTGATAGTGATGTGTTGTGTTGACAGTCAGGATGGCTGGTGTTCTGTGTGTTGACAGGGGAGTGTTGTGTTGACAGTCAGGATGGCTGGTGTTCTGTCTGTTGACAGGGGTGGTTGTGTTGACAGGGGCGTGTTGTGTTTACAGCCTGTTTCATTATCTTTAATGCGTGCCAGACTGAGCCTGAGTCCAAGCAGATAAGACTGTTGTGTCGCCCAGCACTACAGCCAGCTATTACCACTCTACCACTACACACACACACACACACACACACACACACACACACACACACACACACACACACACTACAGACAGTTGTCTCTACTCAACCTCTGCCACTGAATTTAAGTAACACACTCCCTTCCATTCCAACTAGAATGTCGTAGCTGAATGTGTTGCAACAACAGGCGGACCAATCACAGGCGGACCAATCACAGGCAGACCAATCACAATGAGACATAGATTGTAATGGATGGGAGGTGGCAGCACTCCCTTGCGTCTTTTGAAGTTGGCAACCCCCCCCCCCTTTTGATATGAACCTTTTGATATGACTTGGAATACTGATTACTATTACATATGGGGGTGTTGGCTTTGTACATTGTTGGTTAGTGTACCAATGGGTGGGACTGTTTTTTTGTTTTTGTGGAATGTTGCCCAAGACTGAAGTCATGATGGTGTGGCAGAGTTGAGCCATTCAAGATTTTGTTTTCAAGGAAAAGTTTGCACTATAGACCAACTGGGAAAAATAAGTTATCTGTGTCGTCAAAATAAAGGCGAGCTCTTCACGGAGACAATGAGTTCTTCACGGTGATAACGAGCTCTTCACGGAGACAACGAGTTCTTCACGGAGACAACGAGTACTTCACAGAGATAACGAGTACTTCACGGAGATAGGGAGTTCTTCACAAAGATAATGAATTATTCACAGAGATAAATAATGTTATTCACAGAATAAGTCATTATCACTTCCCGCCTGCTCTACCAAATCTTTTCTAAGTATCAATCAATCTTATTTGTAAGCCACTGTTGTACACCAACAGAGCAAGAAGTGGCAAGTTTGTCATTATTAGATGTAAACAAAAGCCTATTCATCAAGCGAGGCATGGTGAGATATCAACACAGAGCTGTGACCCGTAGACTGGGTCACAAGGCAGTGAATTACAGTGAACAGAAGGAACAGCAGTTGATTCATACAACGACCCTCGGAGCTTAAACTGTCTTATTATTATCACTAGGATTATCTCTTCAAGGACAAACGAAGGGTGAGGTCAGGATATCAGTAGTCTCTTTATTATATTGACAGTATCTATTCAGGACTACTCTACTACTATTGACAGTATCTATTCAGGACTACTCTACTACTATTGACAGTATCTATTCTGTACTACTCTACTACTAT
Source organism: Oncorhynchus tshawytscha (assembly GCF_018296145.1). NCBI lineage: Eukaryota > Metazoa > Chordata > Actinopteri > Salmoniformes > Salmonidae > Oncorhynchus > Oncorhynchus tshawytscha. The sequence goes on along the minus strand of NC_056436.1, from coordinate 83,846,765 downwards.
TGACAGTATCTATTCAGTACTACTCTACTACTATTGACAGTATCTATTCAGGACTACTCTACTACTATTGACAGTATCTATTCAGTACTACTCTACTACTATTCTATTCAGGACTACTCTACTACTATTGACAGTATCTATTCAGGACTACTCTACTACTATTGACAGTATCTATTCAGGACTACTCTACTACTATTGACAGTATCTATTCAGTACTACTCTACTACTATTGACAGTATCTATTCAGGACTACTCTACTACTATTGACAGTATCTATTCAGTACTACTCTACTACTATTGACAGTATCTGTTCAGTACTACTCTACTACTATTGACAGTATCTATTCAGTACTACTCTACTACTATTGACAGTATCTATGAGTGGATCTCTGTCTGCCTGTCTGCTTGTGAGTCTTGTGAGTCTCTGTATGAGTGGATCTCTGTATGATTGGATCTCTGTATGAGATAAATAACGTATTTGTTGGCCTCTGCTGATGTGGTGATGGCCCCACTGACAGGGCCCCTTCCACACTGACAGGGCCTGGCTAACTGACAGGGCCCCTTACCCACTGACAGGGCCTGGCTGGTGATGGTGAAGGAGGCCCACGGCGACTGCTGTCCCCCACTGAGAGTGACTCCGTTTGGGTGGGAAGGAGACCACGTACAGATGACTCTTGATGGTACTCTGAACCAGACATAGAGAACAAGGGAACACCTCACACACACACACACACACACACACACACACACACACACACACACACACACACACACACACACACACACAACCATAATACAAGGACACCACATTGTTGTCAGACATCTCCGGGCACAGCACCAAAACCCATTCACACAGTCACAGCAATGCTATAACTCAACAAGTCCATTAAAACATATTACAGTATCTCTCTGTACTGAGTCGAACTCACCAAGCCCCTCACTATCTCTACCTCTCAAGACAAATGAACAACTCCTTGACTCATAATTGACTTCCTGAAGATTTCACCTTGAGTAGATCTCTATAATGGGACTCCAACAGCAGTATACTATACAGTATAGGGAATAGGGTGTAATTTAGGACTATATCTGAATCCAACAGTAGTGTATAGGGAATATAAAGTATAGGGAATAGGGTGTATATATCTAAATCTATCTTCTATTTTGTCTTTGATTGTTCGCTAAACAAGTCTAACAATTGATATGCTTTCCCTGTGTTTATATGTGTGTGTGTAGTATGTGTGTGTATGTATGCACGTGTGTGTGTATGCGCGTGTGTGTGTGTGTGTGTGTGTGTGTGTGTGTGTGTGGGGTACGTGTGTGTGTGCGTGTGTGTGTGTATGTATGCGCGCGTGTGTATGTATGCGCGCGTGTGTGAGTTATTTATGCGCGTATGTATGCGTGTGTGTGTGTGTATGCGTGTGTGTGTGTGTGTGTGTGTATGCATGTGTGTGTGTGTTTTGGTCCCGACCGCTTATGACTCTGTTCTCTCGTCTTTTCCTCCCTGTATTCTCCCCTACCCTACCCCCTTCTCTGCCCCCTATCCTACCCCCTACCCCCTACCCCCTTCCCTACCCCCTATCCTATCCCCTACCCCCTTCCCCCTTCTCTACCCCCTATCCTACCCCTACACCCTTCCCCCTTCCCTACCCCCTATCCTACCCCCTACCCCCTATCCTACCCCCCCCCTTCCCTACCCCTATCCTAACCCCCTACCCCTATCCTACCCCTTTCCCTACCCCCACCTACCCCCTTCCCTACCCCCTACCCCTACCCCCTTCCCTACCCCTATCCTACCCCCTACCCCCTTCCCTACCCCCTTCCCTTCTCCTTTCCTAACCCCTACCCTACCCCCTTCCCTTCTCCCTTTCCTAACCCCTACCCTACCCCTACCCTACTCCTTTCCTAACCCTACCCTACCCCCTTCCCTTCTCCCTTTCCTAACCACTACCCTACCCCCTTCCCTTCTCCCTTTCCTACCCCCTACCCTACTCCCTTTCCTACCCCTTCCCTTCTCCCTTTCCTAACCCCTACCCTACCCCCTTCCCTTCTCCCTTTCCTACCCCCTACCCCCTACCCTACCCCCTTCCCTACTCCCTTTCCTACCCCCTACCCTACCCCCTTCCATACCCTTCTCCCTTTCCTACCCCCTATCCTACCCCTACCCTACTTCCATTTCCTACCCCCCCTTCCCTACTCCCTTCCCCCTTCCCTACTCCCTTCCCTCCCCCTTTCCTACCCCCTTCCCTACTCCCTTCCATACTCCCTTCCCCCTTCCCTACTCCCTTCCCCTTCCCTACCCCCTTTCCTTTCCCCTTCCCTACTCCCTTCCCTACTCCCTTCCCCCTTCCCTACCCCCTTCCCTACTCCCTTCCCCCTTCCATACCCCCTTCCCCTCCCTTCCCTACCCCCTTCCCTACCCCTTCCCTACCCCCTTCCCTACCCCCTTCCCTACTCCCTTCCCTAACCCCTACCCTACCCCCTTCCCTTCTCCCTTTCCTACCCCCTACCCCCTACCCTACCCCCTTCCATTCCCTTCTCCCTTTCCTACCCCCTATCCTACCCCCTACCCTACTTCCATTCCTACCCCTACCCTACCCCTTCCCTACTCCCTTCCCCCTTCCCTACCCCCTTCCCTACTCCCTTCCCCCTTCCCTACTCCCTTTCCTACCCCTTTCCTACTCCCTTCCCTTCCCTACTTCCTTCCCTACTCCCTTTCCTACTCCCTTTCCTACTCCCTTTTCTACTCACTTTCCTACCCCCTTTCCTACCCCCTTCCCTACTCCCTTCCCTACTCCCTTTCCTACTCCCTTTCCTACTCACTTTCCTACCCCCTTACCTACTCCCTTCCCTACTCCCTTCCCTTCCCTACTTCCTTCCCTACTCCCTTTCCTACTCCCTTTCCTACTCCCTTCCTACTCACTTTCCTACCCCCTTTCCTACCCCCTTCCCTACTCCCTTCCCTACTCCCTTTCCTACTCCCTTTCCTACTCACTTTCCTACCCCCTTACCTACTCCCTTCCCTACTCCCTTCCCTTCCCTTCCCTACTCCCTTCCCTACTCCCTTCCCTACTCACTTTCCTACCCCCTTTCCTACCCCCTTCCCTACTCCCTTCCGTACCCCCTTCCCTACTCCCTTCTCTGTGTTCTCCAGGGTTGTGTAGACCTTTTGAGCAGTTTGGATAGGCCTATTGCGAGACACTATGTACCAGAGGAGGCTTGTGGGAGGAGCTATAGGAGGACGGGCTCATTGTAATGGGTGGACTGATAGAAACGCAATTAGTTCCGAACACATCAAACATATGAAAACATATGTGTTTGTCTCCTTTCCATTCCAACCATTATTACGATGAGCCCATCTGCCTTTAGCTCCTCCCACCAGCCTCCTATACCATGGACAGACATTTACATAACAACAACGAGGCTATATACAGGGTCAACCGAGTCAATGTGTGGAGGTACAGGTTAGTCGAGGTCATTTGTGAAGTGACTACGAGCAGATAATAAACAGTGAGTAGCTGCAGTGTAAAAACAAAGAGGGGGGAGTGAGTTAAAAATAAATAGTCTGGGTGGCCATTTGATTAGTTTAGTCATTCAGCAGTCTCATGGCTTGGGGGTAGAAGCTGTTAAGGAGATTTTTAGTCCTAGACTTGGTGTTCCAGTACTGCTTGCCGTGCGGAAGCAGGAGAGAACAGGCTATGATTTGGATGACTGGAGTCTTTGACAATTTTTTGAGCCTTCGTCTGACACCGCCTGGTATTTAGGTCCTGGATGTCAGGAAGCTTGGAAGCAGTTTTGTTTTTGTACCAGGTTGTCATTTCAGATAAGCCTAGGCTATGGCAAAGTGATAGGGGGGGACCCCCCCACGCCCAGTCGATAGGTTAGTGAACATTCTACAAATGGGGTGGGCGGCAGTGTAGCCTAGTGGTTAGAGCGTTGGACTAGTAACCGAAAGGTTGTAAGATCGAATCCTCGAGCTGACAAGGTAGAAAAGCTGTCGTTCTGCCCCTGAACAAGGCAGTTAACCCACCGTTCCTAGGCCGTCATGGAAAATAAGAATTTGTTCTTAACTGACTTGCCGAGTAAAATAAAAAAAACACACTAGCTCCAATACTGGTAGGCACCTAGCCACCTCTAGTCTAATTTCACATCAAGTCAAACAGCAGTCACCTAGCCACCTCTAGTCTAATTTCACATCAAGTCAAACAGCAGTCACCTAGCCACCTCTAGTCTAATTTCACATCAAGTCAAACAGCAGTCACCTAGCCACCTCTAGTCTAATTTCACATCAAGTCAAACAGCAGTCAAACAGCAGTCACCTAGCCACCTCTAGTCTAATTTCACATCAAGTCAAACAGCAGTCACCTAGCCACCTCTAGTCTAATTTCACATCAAGTCAAACAGCAGTCACCTAGCCACCTCTAGTCTAATTTCACATCAAGTCAAACAGCAGTCAAACAGCAGTCACCTAGCCACCTCTAGTCTAATTTCACATCAAGTCAAACAGCAGTCACCTAGCCACCTCTAGTCTAATTTCACATCAAGTCAAACAGCAGTCACCTAGCCACCTCTAGTCTAATTTTTCAGTCATCAAGTCTAAAACAGTCAGTCACCTAGCCACCTCTAGTCTAATTTCACATCAAGTCAAACAGCAGTCACCTAGCCACCTCTAGTCTAATTTCACATCAAGTCAAACAGCAGTCACCTAGCCACCTCTAGTCTAATTTCTAATTTCACATCAAGTCAAACAGCAGTCACCTAGCCACCTCTAGTCTAATTTCACATCAAGTCAAACAGCAGTCACCTAGCCACCTCTAGTCTAATTTCACATCAAGTCAAACAGCAGTCACCTAGCCACCTCTAGTCTAATTTCACATCAAGTCAAACAGCAGTCAAACAGCAGTCACCTAGCCACCTCTAGTCTAATTTCACATCAAGTCAAACAGCAGTCACCTAGCCACCTCTAGTCTAATTTCACATCAAGTCAAACAGCAGTCACCTAGCCACCTCTAGTCTAATTTCACATCAAGTCAAACAGCAGTCACCTCTAGTCTAATTTCACATCAAGTCAAACAGCAGTCACCTAGCCACCTCTAGTCTAAATTCACATCAAGTCAAACAGCAGTCACCTAGTCACCTCTAGTCTAATTTCACATCAAGTCAAACAGCAGTCAAACAGCAGTCAAACAGCAGTCACCTAGCCACCTCTAGTCTAATTTCACATCAAGTCAAACAGCAGTCACCTAGCCACCTCTAGTCTAATTTCACATCAAGTCAAACAGCAGTCACCTAGTCACCTCTAATCTAATTTCACATCAAGTCAAACAGCAGTCAAACAGCAGTCAAACAGCAGTCACCTAGCCACCTCTAGTCTAATTTCACATCAAGTCAAACAGCAGTCACCTAGCCACCTCTAGTCTAATTTCACATCAAGTCAAACAGCAGTCACCTAGCCACCTCTAGTCTAATTTCACATCAAGTCAAACAGCAGTCACCTAGCCACCTCTAGTCTAATTTCACATCAAGTCAAACAGCAGTCAAACAGCAGTCACCTAGCCACCTCTAGTCTAATTTCACATCAAGTCAAACAGCAGTCACCTAGCCACCTCTAGTCTAATTTCACATCAAGTCAAACAGCAGTCACCTAGCCACCTCTAGTCTAATTTCACATCAAGTCAAACAGCAGTCACCTAGCCACCTCTAGTCTAATTTCACATCAAGTCAAACAGCAGTCACCTAGCCACCTCTAGTCTAATTTCACATCAAGTCAAACAGCAGTCACCTAGCCACCTCTAGTCTAATTTCACATCAAGTCAAACAGCAGTCACCTAGCCACCTCTAGTCTAATTTCACATCAAGTCAAACAGCAGTCACCTAGCCACCTCTAGTCTAATTTCACATCAAGTCAAACAGCAGTCACCTAGCCACCTCTAGTCTAATTTCACATCAAGTCAAACAGCAGTCAAACAGCAGTCCTAGCCACCTCTAGTCTAATTTCACATCAAGTCAAACAGCAGTCACCTAGCCACCTCTAGTCTAATTTCACATCAAGTCAAACAGCAGTCACCTAGCCACCTCTAGTCTAATTTCACATCAAGTCAAACAGCAGTCACCTAGCCACCTCTAGTCTAATTTCACATCAAGTCAAACAGCAGTCACCTAGCCACCTCTAGTCTAAATTCACATCAAGTCAAACAGCAGTCACCTAGTCACCTCTAGTCTAATTTCACATCAAGTCAAACAGCAGTCAAACAGCAGTCAAACAGCAGTCACCTAGCCACCTCTAGTCTAATTTCACATCAAGTCAAACAGCAGTCACCTAGCCACCTCTAGTCTAATTTCACATCAAGTCAAACAGCAGTCACCTAGTCACCTCTAGTCTAATTTCACATCAAGTCAAACAGCAGTCAAACAGCAGTCAAACAGCAGTCACCTAGCCACCTCTAGTCTAATTTCACATCAAGTCAAACAGCAGTCACCTAGCCACCTCTAGTCTAATTTCACATCAAGTCAAACAGCCGTCACCTAGCCACCTCTAGTCTAATTTCACATCAAGTCAAACAGCAGTCACCTAGCCACCTCTAGTCTAATTTCACATCAAGTCAAACAGCAGTCACCTAGCCACCTCTAGTCTAAATTCACATCAAGTCAAACAGCAGTCACCTAGCCACCTCTAGTCTAATTTCACATCAAGTCAAACAGCAGTCACCTAGCCAAGCATTTCGCTACACTCGCATTAACATCTGCTAACCATGTGTATGTGACCAATACAATGTGATGTGATTTAATGCCTTCTACTACTTCCTGCTTTACCCTGCACTGTTTTGACAAAAGGTTGAGGCGTCCGCATGGTCCTAAAGTCAAATCTGTATGGAAAATTATTTTTGTAGGGCCTCCCGGGTGGCGCATTGGTCTAAGGCAATGCACCGCTGTGCTAGCTGTGCCACCAGAGATTCTGGGTTCGAGCCCAAGCTCTGTTGCAGCCAGCCGCGACCGGGAGGCCCATGGGGTGGCGTACAATTGGCCCAGCATCGTCTGGGTTAGGGAGGGTTTCGCCGGCAGGGATATCCTTGTCTCAACTCCTGTGGCGGGCCGGGTGCAGTGCACACTGACCAGGTCGCCAGGTGTACGTTGTTTCTTCCAACACATTGGTGCGGCTGGCTTCTGGTTTGGATGTGCATTGTGTCAAGAAGCAGTGCGGCTTAGTTGGGTTGTGTTTCGGAGGATGCATGGTTCTCGACCTTCGCCTCTTCCGAGTCTGTACTGGAGTTGCAGCGATGAGACAAGACTGTAACTTCTACCAATTGGATGCCACAAAATTGAGGTAAAAAAAAAATATATATATATATATATTTTTTGTAGCCTGTTTTAAATTGTTGGTGTTCAGCTAGGGTATCGTGACTTGGCTTACCCTGCCATACCCAATTGACGCCCCTGGTTTGTACATTCATTTTACATTGACATTTTAGTCATTTAGCAGAAACTTTTAGCCAGAGGGTTAAGTACCTTGCTCAAGGGCACAACAACAGATTTTGTTCCCACCTATTCAGCTGAGTGATCTGAACCAGCAACCTTTAGGTTATTGACCCAACACTCTTAACTGCTAGGCTAACTGTCGCACATACGGCTAGGCTAACTGCCACCCATATGGCTAGGCTAACTTCCACCCATGCGGCTAGGCTAACTGCCACCCATACTGCTAGGCTAACTGCCACCCATACGGCTAGGCTAACTGCCACCCATACTGCTAGGCTAACTGCCACCCATACTGCTAGGCTAACTGCCACCCATATGGCTAGGCTAACTGCCACCCATACTGCTAGGCTAACTGCCACCCATACGGCTAGGCTAACTGCCACCCATATGGCTAGGCTAACTGCCACCCATATGGCTAGGCTAACTGCCACCCATACGGCTAGGCTAACTGCCACCCATACTGCTAGGCTAACTACCTTGCTACCTTGCTCAAGGGCACAACAACAGATTTTGTTCCCACCTATTCAGCTGAGTGATCTGAACCAGCAACCTTTAGGTTATTGACCCAACACTCTTAACTGCTAGGCTAACTGTCGCACATACGGCTAGGCTAACTGCCACCCATATGGCTAGGCTAACTGCCACCCATACTGCTAGGCTAACAGCCACCCATATGGCTAGGCTAACTGCCACCCATACTGCTAGGCTAACTGACACCCATACTGCTAAGCTAATTGCCACCCATATTTTATTGTGTGTTGTATCTGGTTCTGTAAGGCAACCTTGTTTGTACTTTGTTAAATACATTGGATGTTCTTCACAGTGTACGTCTTTTAACAGTATGATACGTTTGTAGATCACGTATAGATCACAGGGTTACACACAGGATCGCAGAACCCTATAGACTGTACTACATCCACAGGGTTACACACAGGATCGCAGAACCCTATAGACTGTACTACATCCACAGGGTTACACACAGGATCGCATAACCCTATAGACTGTACTACATCCACAGTCCAAACTACAGTCTGTCTGAGATGTCATGTGATGAGAGGAGCTGCTGCTATTCAAAGTTTGCTGTGTTTGAGTCCACTGCGTACTATTCACCTTGTAGAAATCAGGCACATCTATTCAAATGGACTGCCTTCATCGAGGGACCTGCTGTTCACGTTCAACTCTTAAGTGACAGGATGAGTGTATTCTTTCCCATCTGGAGAGCTCGCAAATTCACTGACTGGACAGTGGCCAGATTCCCAAAATGCTTTGTTGCTAATGTAACGTGGGTCTCACTGCTTGAGGTGGCCATGTCAATGAGTTTATAACAAGCGCTAGCTCACTAAACACTGCCAACGGTAGAAGCTAGTGTTCCTTCTCTATAGCCAATAGCCTCAGAGTCTGCAGTCAGAGCTCCTCAAAGCCAACTATCCCCCCCCCCCCCCCCATTCATCCTGTTGGATCACAGATCCTTTTTCAAAGCCACATTCAAAGGAAAGCAAGGAAAAGCCTCTTGAGCCAGAAAGCCAGCAGCCTCTCATGACCCTACCAAGGATTTTACGTAACATGGCTGCCACAGCCCACTCCTTCACATCTCAAACAGCACCGTATGGCCTATATAGTGTACTACTGTTGACCAGGGCCCTATAGAGTGTACTACTGATGACCAGGGCCCTATATAGTGCACTACTGTTGACCAGGGCCCTATATAGTGTACTACTGATGACCAGGGCCCTATATAGTGTACTACTGATGACCAGGGCCCTATATAGTGTACTACTGTTGACCAGGGCCCTATATAGTGTACTACTGATGACCAGGGCCCTATATAGTGCACTACTGATGACCAGGGCCCTATATAGTGTACTACTGATGACCAGGGCCCTATATAGTGCACTACTGTTGACCAGGGCCCTATATAGTGTACTACTGATGACCAGGGCCCTATATAGTGTACTACTGATGACCAGGGCCCTATATAGTGTACTACTGTTGACCAGGGCCCTATATAGTGTACTACTGATGACCAGGGCCCTATATAGTGCACTACTGATGACCAGGGCCCTATATAGTGTACTACTGATGACCAGGGCCCTATATGACTACTGTTGACCAGGGCCCTATATAGTGTACTACTGATGACCAGGGCCCTATATAGTGTACTACTGTTGACCAGGGCCCTATATAGTGTACTACTGTTGACCAGGGCCCTATATAGTGTACTACTGTTGACCAGGGCCCTATATAGTGTACTACTGTTGACCGGGGCCCTATATAGTGCACTACTGATGACCAGGGCCCTATATAGTGTACTACTTTTGACCAGGACCCCCCAGTGAACTAAATGACTGGTGAGACATTTCATTTCATTGAGTGGTTAGGATGGACTCATCAGAAGAACCACATACCAACACACAACTGGAATGTCTTTGAGAAATATTTACATTCCTGGCCCAGATGACCCAAAAATATCTGAAGAACGTTTTAATCCTGTAGACGTCAACTCAGCCAGCTCTACTCTTCTTCTTCCCCTGGTTAACTCACTAACACGCGATGACTAGTGTACATTTCATCACTCTTAATTATTTACTGTGTTCACAGAATCACATTTCTCATTTTCACAGAGTTTTGCATGTGTCCATCTGTCTGTCTGTGTGTGTTTGTCTGTGTGTGTGCTTGTGTTTTTTGTTTTTGTTTTTATTTTTGTTTGTGTGTTTGTCTGTGTGTGTGTGTGTGTGTGTCTGTGTGTGTGTGTGTGTGTGTGTCTTTGTGTGTCTGTGGGAGTGTGTGTCTGTGGATGTGTGTGTCTGTGGATGTGTCTGTGTCGTGTGTGTGTGTGTGTGTGTGTGTGTGTGTGTGTGTGTGTGTGTGTGTGTGTGTGTGTGTGTGTGGCTGTAGTCTGTGGGTGTGTCTGTGGGTGTGTGTGTGTCTGTGGATGTGTCTGTGTGTGTGTGCGTGTGTGTGTGTGTGTGTGTGTGTGTGTGTGTGTGTGTGTGTGTGTGTGTGTGTGTGTGTGTGTGTGTGTGTCTGTGGGCTGTAGTCTGTGGGTGTGTCTGTGGGTGTAGTCTACGTGAGTAGTTACAACTTGATCCACCTTAATGATGAATCTCTCTTGGTAAGAAACTAGTTCCACAGGAAGAAAGAAATCACGATGGTTGAGAGGCTGAGACTCTATTTGAGTCTCGAATCAAATCAAATTGTTTATTAGTCGCATAGCATACACATATCTTTCAGATGTTATCGCAGGTGCTTATGTTTTTTTTTAACTCCAACAGGGCAGTAATACCTAACAGTACAAAACAATACACACAACAGATGCGTTGGCAGGAAGAGGAGACGGGTACTCAGATATCGGGATGTTCCAGGGTACTAGGCTGAGTGTTCTGTCTCCCTACCAACATCGTGTCAACACAGGTAAATGTGGGCAACGCCAGGGTACACACCCTCACACTATGCCAGAAGTCTGTAGGTATAGGGAGGTTCCAGGGTACTAGGCTGAGTGTTCTGTCTGCAGACTGGTGTCCTCGTTACCACCTACGTTCTGTCTCCCTACCAACATCGTGTCAACACAGGTCAATGTGGGCAACGCCAGGGTACACACCCTCACACTGTGCCAGAAGTCTGTAGGTTATAGGGAGGTTCCAGGTGGATGGGGAAGCCCTTCTCTCTGTAGAATTCTGTCCTAAATACATATTTAATACATAAATACATGTTTTACCCCCCTCTGCCTCCTTTCACCATCCCATTGCAATCCAGACCATTGTACACTCAGAGTATATGGCCACCTAGCAGCATTTAAAACCACTTCATCATATCCAATATAAATCATGTGTTTTTAGTTTTTCATCTAAGTGATGAATAAAGTATCGCCTGGCATAAACAAGTATCTTAGTTTCTGCAGGAAATTTGCTCAACTCTGAAGAGGGAGGAAGGACCAGTTGACCACAGTGGCTTTAGCCAAAAGGCTTTTGACCCCTGTTTTGCAATAGTCCTATAAGCCCGACACACCCACAGCTATCATAAATACATAATCAAGAACAGAGTGTTCCCTTTGCAAACAACACACACACACACACACACACACACACACACACACACACACAGTAACGTGGAATGGTGATAGCTCTTCCAATGTACTCTCATCTTATCTCTGTTATTTATATATCATCACAAGAGATAAAGGTACAATGCCTTCAGAAAGTATTCACACCCCTTGACTTTCTCCACATGTTGTTGTGTTACAGCCTGATTTTAAAATGGATTACATTTTTTTGTGTGTGTCAGTAGCCCACGCACACTACTCTGTAATGTGAAAGCGGAATTGTTTTTCATTTTTTTATTTTTTTTATTTTTACTAATTCATTAAAAAAAATGTAAATGCTGAAATGTCTTGAGTCATTAAGTCAATTCCTTTGTTATGGCAAGCCTAAATAAGTTCAGAGGTAAAAATGTGCTTAACAAGTCATAATACAGTTTTTTACAATCACTTTGGCACTAATTTCGGAGACCTTGATGTCATTTTTCAAAACTCTAGACACAAAATTCAAAACCAATGATCAAAATGCTAATTTTTCAAAACTCTTAACACTTTTTCCAAATGCTTGGATACAATACACATACAACTAAGATCATTTTTTCATTGAACTAAAATCACCTGTTCAAAATGACACAACTTAACATCCAAGTATTACCATTTCAAAATGCAATTCACACATTACATCTGAGATGACTGTCTATTCATTTCATTACAATGATCTAACTATCAATTGATACAACTGCTCAAAATGATAAGTAACTGTTGCATTAGTCTTAATGCATAGTTTTATGGAAACTGACTAACAATATTCCATGTTTAGATCATGAAAGTTTCAGGATAACGAGATCCATTGACACCAATTACCGTGGAACCAACCAATTGGACGACATTATCTATGGATGTAATGTTTCATCATCATTCTTTATCAGACACTGTTTCTATGGTCCCATGTACCACTTTTCCAGACCATGTTTTCAGATTTGACATGACTGTACACTCACCGGCCACTTTATTAGGTACATCTATCTAGTACTGGGTAGGACCCCCTTTTGCCTCCACAACAGCCTGAATTATTCACAGTGTTGTACGCTAAGAGATGCCCATTCTGCACACCACTGTTTAAACAGCTGTTATTTGAGCATGTGTGGCCTTTCCGTTAGCTTGAATGAGTCTAGACATTCTCCTGTTGATGTTTTACAGTAAGCCAGGTGAGGAACACTGCAGTTGATGTTTTACCATAAGCCAGGTGAGGAACACTGCAGTTGATGTTTTACCATAAGCCAGGTGAGGAACACTGCAGTTGATGTTTTACCAGTAAGCAGTTGATGTTTTACAGTAAGCCAGGTGAGGAACACTGCAGTTGATGTTTTACCATAAGCCAGGTGAGGAACACTGCAGTTGATGTTTTACAGTAAGCCAGGTGAGGAACACTGCAGTTGATGTTTTACAGTAAGCCAGGTGAGGAACACTGCAGTTGATGTTTTACAGTAAGCCAGGTGAGGAACACTGCAGTTGATGTTTTACCATAAGCCAGGTGAGGAACACTGCAGTTGATGTTTTACAGTAAGCCAGGTGAGGAACACTGCAGTTGATGTTTTACCATAAGCCAGGTGAGGAACACTGCAGTTGATGTTTTACCATAAGCCAGGTGAGGAACACTGCAGTTGATGTTTTACAGTAAGCCAGGTGAGGAACACTGCAGTTGATGTTTTACAGTAAGCCAGGTGAGGAACACTGCAGTTGATGTTTTACAGTAAGCCAGGTGAGGAACACTGCAGTTGATGTTTTACAGTAAGCCAGGTGAGGAACACTGCAGTTGATGTTTTACAGTAAGCCAGGTGAGGAACACTGCAGTTGATGTTTTACAGTAAGCCAGGAGAGGAACACTGCAGTTGATGTTTTACAGTAAGCCAGGTGAGGAACACTGCAGTTGATGTTTTACCATAAGCCAGGTGAGGAACACTGCAGTTGATGTTTTACAGTAAGCCAGGTGAGGAACACTGCAGTTGATGTTTTACCATAAGCCAGGTGAGGAACACTGCAGTTGATGTTTTACAGTAAGCCAGGTGAGGAACACTGCAGTTGATGTTTTACAGTAAGCCAGGTGAGGAACACTGCAGTTGATGTTTTACAGTAAGCCAGGTGAGGAACACTGCAGTTGATGTTTTACAGTAGTTTTTTTTCTTTTTTTGTAGCTAATTATTTTTGCTTTGATTAAAAGAACACCTATGAGTGATTTTATTGTATTTCATCAATAAATGTCATATTTTGTTCAATGATTCCACTGTGTCTGTAGTATTCTCTCTACTAGTCCTTTTACAGTGATGTATTTACGTGTAGTAGCATAATGAAACCTGTATCACATATTTTGTACGACAATATTTAATGAATGAACGAACAACTACATAGTGAAACTATCGGTATCTTGTGTGTGGGTGATCTAAATGAATGTTCCTATCGGTATCTTGTGTGTGGGTGATCTAAATGAATGTTCCTATGTAGTTTTTTTATCTTTTTTGTAGCTGATCTATTTTTGAATGTTAAAAGAACACCTATGAGTGATTTTATTGTGGGTGATCTAAATGAATGTTCAATGATTCGGTATCTTGTGTGTGGGTGATCTAAATGAATGTTCCTATCGGTATCTTGTGTGTGGGTGATCTAAATGAATGTTCCTATCAGTATCTTGTGTGTGGGTGATCTAAATGAATGTTCCTATCGGTATCTTGTGTGTGGGTGATCTAAATGAATGTTCCTATCGGTATCTTGTGTGTGGGTGATCTAAATGAATGTTCCTATTGGTATTTCATGATGAATGAGTTATTCGAACCAATGATTCTGCAAGTGCAAGGTTTCTTTAAAGATATGAACAACGCTTTGAGAGTTGGACAGCCTGTGTTACTGTCACGTTCTGACCATAGTTCTTTTGTCTTTTCCTTGTTTGAGTGTTGGTCAGCACGTGAGCTGGGTGGGCATTCTATGTTGTATGTCTGGTTTGTCTATTTCTATGTTTGGCCTGATATGGTTCTCCATCAGAGGCAGGTGTTAGACATTGTCTCTGATTGGGAACCATATTTAGGTAGCCTGTTTTGTGTTGGGTTTTGTGGGTGATTATTTCTTATCTTTGTGTCTGTGCTCCAGATAAGACTGTGTTCGGTTTGCACATTTATTGTTTTGTATTCTGTTCATGGTGAATTACCTTATTAAAATAACATGAACTCTAACCACGCTGCGTTTTGGTCCGCCTCTCCTTCACAGGAAGAAAGCCTTTGCAGTAACAAGTGATGACCGTTTTGAGTTCTGTGTCTAGAGTTTTGAAAAATGACCACACGGTTCTGAAATTAGTGTCAAAGAAAAAAACTAAGTTACATGGACCTGAAAATCGATGGCAACTCTTGAAAAAAGGTTGTCTAGCAATGATCAACAACCAATTTGACAGAGCTTGAAGAATTTTGAAAAGAATAATGGGCAAATGTTGCGCAATCCAGTTGCGGAAAGCTCTTAGAGATTTACCCAGAAAGACTCACAGATCTTAGAGATTTACCCAGAAAGACTCACAGCTCTTAGAGACTTACCCAGAAAGACTCACAGCTCTTAGAGATTTACCCAGAAAGACTCACAGCTCTTAGAGACTTACCCAGAAAGACACATGGCTGTAATCGCTGTCAAATGTGTTTCTACAAAGTATTGACTCAGGGGTGTGAAAACGTATGTCAATGAGATATTTCTGCATTTCATATTCAATACATTTGCAAAACAATTCAAAAACGTATTTTTCACTGTCATTATGGGGTATTGTGATGTCATTATGGGGTATTGTGATGTCATTATGGGGTATTGTGATGTCATTATGGGGTATTGTGATGTCATTATGGGGTGTTGTGTGTAGATGGGTAAAAAATAATATTTAACTCATTTTGAATTCAGGCTGTAACACAACACAATGTGCTGAAGGCTCTGTAGCTAGTACAGTCAATGCCAAGTAGAGAAGTGACTGTCAAAACAATAAAACTGATTCTACTTTTAACAGCTGAGTTACTTGGATCGTCTTGAATACGTTGGCATGAAGTTATTTATGCATCTTTGACAACAATAAAGCTGCCATGAAGTGAAAGATACATATTTGACAAGAATAAAGCTGTGAAAATGACAGTGGCAGCCAACACTCAGTCTTAATGTCGACAGAAGTTTGGCAGCGTTTCTCATTCACTCCATTGAGCAACACACCTAATGTAAACACATCTATAAAAACTGTTCTCGCCCAAATCGGGCTACAGTGTTTTGTGTTTAGACTTGTTTTTAGTTCTTGCACCAATCATACTGTGCTTGATGATTTCACGACTTGTTATTTAAAGCCTGCAGGTATAATTATTTCAGACTTTTTTTGTCTCTCTATGTGTCAACATTTCGACTGATTCAAAACGGCAGTTTTCTGTTGTTGTTGTGAGGATCATTACTAGACATAATAGAGATTCTAACAGGGTCATACATGTCCACAAGTCTTAAAATAATTCATTTTTTAAGACGTAACAACTCATTAAGATTGAAGTGTTACAGAATACCTTCCAATCTAAATCTCCTGGTTTTCAGACATTACCAAGAACCCTGTCTGATGGTTCTGGTGAGGTTGAGGTCAAAGGAGAATGCTTAGGTCACACCAATGAAAAGAAGTCCAACATGTTTTTTATTACATAATTATCTGTCACGTGTAATAAATATTTAGAAATATGTTTTAAAGATATAATTGCACTTTTCTCTGACATGAATGTTTAACCAATATCTCTGCTTCGCTGACATTAATGCTTCCCAGTTCAATGTACAGTGGGGCAAAAAAGTATTTAGTCAGCCACCAATTGTGCAAGTTCTCCCATTTAAAAAGATGAGAGGCCTGTAATTTTCATCATAGGTACACTTCAACTATGACAGACAAAATGTGAAAAAAAATCTTGAATGAATTTATTTGCAAATTATGGCGGAAAGTAAGTATTTGGTCAACAACAAAAGTTTATCTCAATACTTTGTTATATACCCTTTGTTGGCAATGAAAGAGGTCAAACGTTTTCTGTAAGTCTTCACAAGGTTTTCACACACTGTTGCTCGTATTTTGGCCCATTCCTCCATGCAGATCTCCTCTAGAGCAGTGATGTTTTGGGGCTGTTGCCGAGCAACACAGACTTTCAACTCCCTCCAAAGATTTTCTATGGGGTTGAGATCTGGAGACTGGCTAGGCCACTCCAGGACCTTGAAATGCTTCTTACGAAGCCACTCCTTCGTTGCCCGGGCGGTGTGTTTGGGATCATTGTCATGCTGAAAGACCCAGCCACGTTTCATCTTCAATGCCCTTGCTGATGGAAGGAGGTTTTCACTCAAAATCTAACGGTACATGGCCCCATTCATTCTTTCCTTTACAGTTCTATTTTGGTTTCATCTGACCATATGACATTCTCCCAATCTTCTTCTGGATCATCCAAATGCTCTCTAGCAAACTTCAGACGGGCCTGGACATGTACTGGCTGAAGCAGGGGGACACGTCTGGCACTGCAGGATTTGAGTCCCTGGCGGCGTAGTGTGTTACTGATGGTAGGCTTTGTTACTTTGGTCCCAGCTCTCTGCAGGTCATTCACTAGGTCCCCCCGTGTGGTTCTGGGATTTTTGCTCACTGTTCTTGTGATCATTTTCACCCCACGGGGTGAGATCTTGCGTGGAGCCCCAGATCGAGGGAGATTATCAGTGGTCTTGTATGTCTTCCATTTCCTAATAATTGCTCCCACAGTTGATTTCTTCAAACCAAGCTGTTTACCTATTGCAGATTCAGTCTTCCCAGCCTGGTGCAGGTCTACAATTTTGTTTCTGATGTCCTTTGACAGCTCTTTGGTCTTGGCCAAAGTGGAGTTTGGAGTGTGACTGTTTGAGGTTGTGGATAAGTGTCTTTTATACTGATAAATAGTTCAAACAGGTGCCATTAATACAGGTAACAAGTGGAGAACAGAGGAGCCTCTTAAAGAAGAAGTTACAGGTCTGTGAGAGCCAGAAATCTTGCTTGTTTGTAGGTGACCAAATACTTATTTTCCACCATAATTTGCAAATAAATTCATTAAAAATCCTACAATGTGATTTTTCTGGATTTTTTTTCTCATTTTGTCTGTCATAGTTGAAGTGTATCTATGATGAAAATTACAGGCCTCATCTTTTTAAGTGGGAGAACTTGCACAATTGGTGGCTGACTAAATACTTTTTTGCCCCACTGTATATGGAGGTCAAAGGTTGCGTCGTCGTTGATGACGGTGCTCGTTGTGGACATAATGTCCAAGCGAAGATATTTCTCAGGAGGCCTTCACATTTTACTGCTCAGAAACCAAACATGACATTTGCAATCTGTACCTTTCAAAGTGTGTATAGACAGTACTATTAGTGCTTTCAGTGTGTACAGACAGTACTGTTTCAGTGTGTACAGACAGTACTGTTTCAGTGTGTACAGACAGTACTGTTTCAGTGTGTACAGACAGTGCTGTTTCAGTGTGTACAGACTGTACTGTTTCAGTGTGTACAGACTGTACTGTTTCAGTGTGTACAGACTGTACTGTTTCAGTGTGTACAGACTGTACTGTTTCAGTGTGTACAGACAGTACTGTTTCAGTGTGTATAGACAGTACTGTTTCAGTGTGTACAGACAGTACTGTTTCAGTGTGTACAGACAGTACTGTTTCAGTGTGCATAGACAGTACTGTTTCAGTGTGTACAGACAGTACTGTTTCTGTGTGTATAGACAGTACTGTTTCAGTGTGTACAGACAGTACTGTTTCAGTGTGTACAGACAGTACTGTTTCAGTGTGTACAGACAGTACTGTTTCAGTGTGTATAGACTGTACTGTTTCAGTGTGTATAGACAGTACTGTTTCGGTGTGTACAGACAGTACTGTTTCAGTGTGTACAGACAGTACTGTTTCAGTGTGTACAGACAGTACTGTTTCAGTGTGTACAGACTGTACTGTTTCAGTGTGTACAGACAGTACTGTTTCAGTGTGTACAGACAGTACTGTTTCAGTGTGTACAGACAGTACTGTTTCAGTGTGTACAGACAGTACTGTTTCAGTGTGTACAGACAGTACTGTTTCAGTGTGTACAGACAGTACTGTTTCAGTGTGTACAGACAGTACTGTTTCAGTGTGTATAGACAGTACTGTTTCAGTGTGTACAGACAGTACTGTTTCAGTGTGTACAGACAGTACTGTTTCAATGTGTACAGACAGTACTGTTTCAGTGTGTATAGACAGTACTGTTTCAGTGTGTACAGACAGTACTGTTTCAGTGTGTACAGACTGTACTGTTTCAATGTGTACAGACTGTACTGTTTCAGTGTGTACAGACTGTACTGTTTCAGTGTGTACAGACTGTACTGTTTCAGTGTGTACAGACTGTACTGTTCGTGCTTTCATAAATGGGAAGGACAGCAATGATGGCTGCTGAAGCTATGGAATAGTTCCAATGGTCATTTTGGTTCATTTTAATTTGAACTGAGTGTAAGTCATTCCTAGGGTTGCCAAACATAGATGTGAACTGGCAGTAATCTGCTGCATGACTTGTTTAATCCCCACTAACACGTCAGCATGTTTCCAAACAAACCTGGGATTTTGTATGTACAATTTGGCCACGATGAGAGAGGAGGAAGTCTAGTGTATGTACAGGTCATCCCTTTCCTGTCGTCAAATGACTTAGTAGCGTCACGAGTGGAATGTTTATTAATAGGATTCATCATTTAATTATTAATCAATAAACATTATTTTGCAAAACGTGCCTGAAAAATCCTGTGATGTATGTAAAGTGTCATATTGGGATGTAAACTCGAAAATGGAATGCATTTCAACTCTATATCAGCCCATAACCATGTGTGTGAGGTGTATACTTCTGTTTCAAAGTAGATTTGTTTAAGACCTCTAAGAAACTGCTCTGTGTGACCCTGAATTAAACCAACCATAGTATAGGCTAATAAGCCTTCTGCAACCCACTCAAACTACTGAATACTGAGTCCAATATGACAAGTTGTCTTTTAGAACAAAAAACAAATAGGTCTTTGTGATTCGTTGTGTTTACAGTTACGTCTAGAGGAAAGGTTTTATCAAAGAACCTCATTGGTCAATTGTGATGTTTTGATTTTAAGATAGAAGTATTGTATTCATGTTTTTGTTGATTATGTTGATAATATTATTGTTGTCATTTGTGTTTATGACAGGCATAGCACCATTACATTCCTTGTAAATGAACATTGAAAATGTACACAATCAGAAAGTGGAACTGTATAGTAAAACAGAAAGGGGGAAGGGATGGTTAAACCACTTTCAGTTCAGGTGATTAGGAGGAGGAAGGGTCTCTCTTTACATAACACTGCCTGGTTTATTATTAATGTTCCCATAAGTACAGTGACAATATTGAAGTTACTCATTGTTACATTGCACTTACACTGTACTTAGGGTTACGGCAAGGTGCAGGGCTGGTTAGGATTACTGCTGTAAGCACAGTATAACAATGAGTAATCACAATAATGATTACATTGTACAGTAATTACAGTAATAATGACACAGTAATAATGACACAGTAATAATTACAGTAATAATTACACAGTAATAATGACGGTAATAATTACAGTAATAATGAGACAGTAATGAGTGAGATAATGTGAAGAGGTGTTGTGAGGTGTTTCATGTATCAACAGAATGAGGATGGACGGTGTATAGAGGTGAAGTACAGTACCTGTGGAAGAACAGCAGGATGGACAGCGTGGTCTGGTCGATGTTGCTGTTGCAGATGCCCTCGTTGAGCAGGTAACAGGGGTCTCTGACCACAGACTCCAGAGAGTCCAGCCTCATCATGCTGTTCAGCTTGTCTGTGTTCACGTTCTGGTTCTGGAACGTCAGCTGCTCACGGAACTGGCGGAAGTGGCTGAGCGACGTGGGGCTGCCCATCAGAGGGGTGCTGTTGCCTCTGCCCTCACCCCCTCCTCCAGCTGGGTCGTCACAGTTGGCCAGGTCCAGGCAGCAGGAGCAGCAGTCCAGACCGATGGGAGAGCGACATTCTTCTCCTTCTGACATGATGACAGCAGATCAGGCAGTCAGGTCAGCAGAATACCTTGAGGGACTGGAGAGACGAGGACAGAGCTCCACAGCAGGAGAGAGAGGTATAAAGAGAGAAAGAGAAAGACCGTGGCACTGGTCTCTCTTCTTCTCAGGCTTGTAGTTGTTGTTGTGTGTAAGGTGTATTCCTCAGCATACGCAGAGGGAAGGATTGCCTCCCTCCAGGTTCTCTGAATTGGTTGTGTTGGTAAGTCAAGTGTCCCCAGCTTCCTCCTCTTCCCTGAGAGTAGGCAGTCAGTCGTGTCTCCCTGAGTCTCAAACTCGTCACGTTAATAAGGCTATGTTTGCTTTGGTTGTGAGACACTCGCTTCTGTGTCTGTGGGAGAGAGAGAGTTAGCCAATGCTGTGCTGTCTGTGTCTGAGTCGAACACACTCGCCCTGATTCAGCGGGAACGCGTTTCAAAGCTGCTTATCACTTTTTTTTTTGCCCAACGTTTGCGTGCTTAGAGACAGAGGGTGGGAGGTGGGGAAACCTTGTGATTGGTTGACGGCTGGCCCTCCCCTTTCTCTGCTCTCTCAACTGCTACATCACGATTGTTATTATTAAAGAGAGAGAGGGAGAGAGAGACACAGAGAGAGACACAGAGAGAGAAAGAGAGAGACACAGAGAGAAAGAGAGCAACAGAGAGAGAGAAAGAGAGTGACAGAGGGAGAGCGAGAAAGAGAAAGAGAGCAACAGAGAGAGAGAAAGAGAGAGACACAGAGAGAAAGAGAGTGACAGAGGGAGAGCGAGAAAGAGAAAGAGAGCAACAGAGAGAGAGAAAAAGTGACAGAGAGAGAGAGAGAGAGACAGAGAGGGAGAGAGACAGAGAGGGAGAGAGAGACAGAGAGAGGGAGAGAGACAGAGAGGGAGCGACAGAGAGGAGAGAGAGAGAGGAGAGAGAGAGAGGGAGAGAGAGAGAGGGAGAGACAGGGAGAGAGAGAGAGAGGAGAGAGAGAGAGGGAGAGAGAGAGAGAGAGAGAGAGAGAGAGAGAGAGAGAGAGGGAGAGACAGGGAGAGAGAGAGAGGGAGAGAGAGAGAGAGAGAGAGAGAAAGAGAGCAACAGAGAGAGAGAAAAGGTGACAGAGAGAGAGAGAGACAGAGAGGGAGAGACAGGGAGAGCGAGAGAAAGAGAAAGAGGAAGAGAGAGCATGAACACATACGGAAAATCGAATTAGCATACTAAAAAATCCCTATCAAAATCCTTCAGTTTAAACTAGAGATATCATTGGATGCATCTCAATCAACCTCATCCGTCTATTCGCACTTCCGCATCTGTGGTGAATGGTGACAGAGCTACAGCAGCGTTTGTCAGACCATGAGACATCCCGAAAATTGGTCTCACAAAATCGTCTGTAGTGTCCAAATGATTTGGCCTACATTATGACCCCTCTACGGAAAGATGAGATTCTTGCAATCGATGTTCTCCGTTTTGCTCTAAGATGCCCACAAGCGGTCCTGGGACTAGTCTGACGTCGGTGCCGCCGATCTGCCAACTTCTGTCTGTAGCGTCCGAACAGTTTGAGTTACACACTAACATGACCCCTCTGTGTTGAGACTCTCACGAAGGTGCGACTCTCAGCAACATGTACATGTTGGTTGTTATGCTCTACGACGCCCACAGTCCTCACAAGACTCGTCTGAAGGTCCCCTGGTACCAGTACATACGGAGACTGTTTAGTGCCCCCCCCAAATAAAGTGTCAAATACTTGTTTAAAACAATTATACATTTCCTCATTTCCTGATCTTTGTATTATCTCTCAGACATAGGACAGACACTTCAGAACAAACTTCATTTAGATCATTTTTAAGGGGGGGACGGGGGACGGGACAACTATCTGTTGTTAAAATTCAAATCAAATAGCTAAATGATCCTTCGTATGACCATCTTAAAACAATCCATACAGCTTATTAGAACCTAAAGGCAGTTCATAAAGACATACACATCTATAGGGAGGCTCCGGCCAATCAGTATCGAGTAACTATTAATAGGAAGAGAGGGGGGTAAATGTACATGAACGTGGCATATTTTGTCAAATGTACATTTTCACACTCAATGGGCACAAACAAAAGTGCATGTCTGTAATATTTAAAGTCCATCCATTTCAAGTCTGTTCAAGTCAAGATAGTAAAAATCAATATTTTCAATCTTCTCAGTTTGTCCCCAATTTGTTTATTGTGCTAAGTGAATTTTGATATCTGGCCCAGTGTGTTATTTTCTCAAACAACAGTATCACAAGCTAGAAAATAGAATGTCATTATATTTGAATTGAAAATGATATCATGCAGTAAAAATAAAATGGTTTACATTATACAAAGTAAGTAAACAGATAGCCCTGGATTTAATTAAGTTAGGGGAATTTATCTATCCAGAGTGTGATTAAGTTAAGGGAACTTATCTATCCAGAGTGTGATTAAATGAAGGGAACTTATCTATCCAGAGTGTGATTAATTTAGGGGAACTTATCTATCCAGAGTGTGATTAAGTTAGGGAAACATATCTAACCAGAGTGTGATTAATTTAGGGGAACTTATCTATCCAGAGTGTGATTAAGTTAGGGAAACATATCTATCCAGAGTGTGATTAAGTTAGGGAAACATATCTAACCAGAGTGTGATTAAGTTAGGGAAACTTATCTGTCCAGAGTGTGATTAATTTAGGGGAACTTATCTATCCAGAGTGTGATTAAGTTAGGGAAACATATCTAACCAGAGTGTGATTAAGTTAGGGAAACTTATCTGTCCAGAGTGTGATTAATTTAGGGGAACTTATCTATCCAGAGTGTGATTAAGTTAGGGGAACTTATCTATCCAGAGTGTGATTAAGTTAGTACACTATCAGCTTTGCAGTGAAGACAGAATAGAACAATGAGAAGATATCATGGCTTATTGAAAGCAGGCGTCAAATTCAAATGTTTGCATTGCGTTGTGCTCAGCAGTATCAATTAAACAGAGGAATTATCTGTCTGTTGCTTTGTTAAGTGTCTGATGATGTCCTCGGGCAGTGAAGCCCTTGGATGCATCCTAAATGACACACTATGCACTACTTTTGACCAGGGCCCAATAGCGTGCCATTTTGGGATGTACCCTTTTTGATGGGAAATCAGGTAGAAGCTGTGGATGAAGTGAAATGAAAGAAACGTTGCCCTCTATTGGTGCTGAGAAAATACAACACTTCTGTGATGACATGTTGATGAAGTGAGTCAGCCTGGCGATTCACTCTAAATTCTTCCGCTTCTCTGTCGTACGCGAGCAACTTTGGTCTGACACTGCCGTCGTTGATGTCGTTTGTGGCGACGAATGGCACGAGGGGCGTTGTACAAAAAACAAAAGTTGTCGTCTCTGACCAATCAGAGTGTCAAAGACAATGACATGTTTTCAAACCACCGCCTTTACTGACTCTGGTCCAACCCATCACCTCTGGACCAGTCTAACAGCTCTGAATGTGTTGGTATTCTGAGAAGGGTCAGGGAGGTACTCAGATCGAGACTCATCGAGGAGGAGAAACTAATGTCCGTGGCTTGGCGTACAGTGGTGTACAGCAGTTTTACATTTTGCCATGAGGCTGAGAGAAAATGTTGCTGTTTTAGAGCTCAGGGATTCTTAAAAGACAGGCAATCTCAAATATTTGTCTTAATATTAATATAATTTGAAATATATATTAGTATGAGCTATCATACCATGTAAAGAAACAACCTATTTTTCTCCTATATAAGATGCAACTTACTGGATTCATGTCCGTCAGGCACCATAAAAGTAATTTGTGTTTAAATGCCTTTATTGTTTAATTCTAAGATTAGATTATTCAAATGTGTAATACTGTCACGGCCTTCGTCGGAATGAGACCAAGTTGCGGCATGGTGAGCGTACATTTTCTTTATTTATATAAAATGCCGCCAACAAAACAAGAAATAACAAACAAAAAAAACGACTGTGGGCTATAGTACCCCTAACAACGACAACTTCCCACAATGACAAAAGGGAACAAGGCTGCTTAAGTATGATTCCCAATCAGAGACAATCAGAGACAACGATAGACAGCTGTCCCTGATTGAGAACCATACCCGGCCAAAACATAGAAATACAAAAACATAGAAAACAGAACATAGAATGCCCACCCAAGTCACACGCTGACCAAACCAAATAGAGACATAACAAGGCTCTCTAAGGTCAGGGCGTGACAAATACAAATCTCCAAATGTGTGTTTGTTCTGTTTTATAGCACTATTACATTTCTAGATTTAGAAAAAAAAGAACTTTCGTAAAGCAACTTTCGTATGTCTAGTACTAACGACATGCTTTGCGTAAAGCCAGTGTTTCTATGTTTGCGGATGACTCAACACTATACACGTCAGCTACTACAGCCACTGAAATGACAGCAACACTTAGCAAAGAGCTGCAGTCAGTTTCAGAACGGATGGCAAAGAATAAGTTAGTCCTACTTTTTTCAAAAACTAAAAGTATTGTATTTGGGACAAATCATTCACTAAACCCTTAACCTCAACTAAATCTTGTAATGAATAATGTGGAAATTGAGTATGTTGAGATGACTTATTGTTGCATCAATAAACATATTGATGCAACAGTAGCTAAGATGGGGAGAAGTCTGTCCATAATAAAGCACTTCTCTACTTTCTTAACAGAACTATCCAGAAGCCAGGTCCTACAGGCTCTAGTTTTTTCCCACCTGGACTACTGTTCAGTAGTGTGGTCAGGTGCCACAAAGAGGGATCTTGGAAAATTACAACTGTCTCAGAACAGGGCAGCACAGCTGGCCGTTAGATGTACACAGAGAGCTAACATTAATGATATGCATGTCAATATCTCTTGGCTCAAATGTGGAGGAGAGATTGACTTCATCACTACTTGTTTTTGTAAGAAGTGTTGACAAGCTGAATGCACCAAGCTGTCAGTTTAAACAACCAGCACACAGCTCAGAAACCCATTCCATTCTGTACAAGTCAGAACCGTAGGATAAATGAAGGGGGCAAACAGACAATGAAAGCTTTTGTAATATTCAACGCTTTACATTTCTCTAAAACAGTTTATAGGCTATTTGTGCACCAACCAAGTTAGAACAGTAGGCGAAATTAAGAGGGGAAAATATCTCAAATGATTAGTGTGAGGCAGTTTGAACACTGTTGAACACATGTTTTGAACACATGTCAAAAGAGATACAGGTCATGTAACACTATTTGACACATTAAATGATATGTTATTTGGGAGAGGTCAAATAACACAGTTCTATTATAGAATGTATAGTTACAGTTCTATTATAGAATTTGCAGGTGCAAGCCAAGCACCACCACTACTATCAGTATAACACAGTTCTATTATAGAATGTGGTGTGTGCTGAATTTGCAGGTGCAAGCCAAGCACCACCACTACTATCAGTATAACACAGTTCTATTATAGAATGTGGTGTGTGCTGAATTTGCAGGTGCACGCCAGGCACCACCACCACTATGAGTAGCACTGTCAAAGCTGTACAAAACAAAGAAGCACACACCAGGACACGAACGGTGTGTTTACAATACCGTGTTGGTGAAAATAGACCAAATGATTAGGGTTAGAGGCACCGGGGCTGCTAACCGCTTACTACACAACATACACTTAGTATTACTTTATTAGCTACAGTATAGATATCTCCCTGGAATATTACATCATTTATACAGCAGCATACTAGTCATTTTTGGACTCACCTTGTTGTGCTGTGTTCACTTGAACAGGATGGTGGCCCTGCGGTCCTTCTTGTTGGCAAATTTTGTCATCAAACTTTGTCATCAAAGTCTGGCATTCTTTGGATTCATGGTGGGAACTCGGAGAGAAAAACCACACAGCCACTCCATTGAATAGCAGGCTGACGTTAGTGGTTCTTTGTAACACTTGCAGTTAGACACTGATTCCTTCCAAAAGACTCAATGTGCGATTTCCAACTTCTTGTGTCTTGTCTTTATGTCCAATGGACGATGAGCACCGATACGTTTTAGCTGTAATTTCTCTTCGTTATTTCTCTTCATATGACAAGGATTAAAAGGGATTTGTCAGTAGACTGTTGACTTTATTCATGATGATGACATGCTACCTAAGATTTTCAAAGTATGATGTTGACATGATCAGTCCAATCAAAGCTACTGTACATATAATGTGGTTTGACATCATTTTATCTGTGGCCAATGACCTTGAGCCTTCTTGGAAGGGCACTTGTAATATAACTCTATGGCAGGAACAAAAGCGTTGACAGTAAGGGATGTCTACCCTTACTAAGGACTTTTAACTGGGTGATGACGTACTGTCCCCATGAGTGACAGAACACTGAGCCAATCACGGCCCAACACTTTATATTTTCTGCTGGCTCTCCCCGCCATCACAGAGCTAGGCTGAAACACCTGCATTTTGGAGCTGCCTTACTCAAGAAAACAAAAAAGAGACCATGTGTGTACGCAGCTTTATTAACTTAATGATACATATATTGTTTTTACGTTGTTTGCAAACTGATATGTCACACGTATTAATACAACAACAAAAAACATACAAAACAAGTAAGCCCCCCCCCAAAAATGTATTTATTTACACACATATACATACATATATATATATATTATTATTATTTTTTGCACAAAATGTGGGCTCTGCCCCACCTGACCTGAATGACGTGTCGCCACTGACTTCTACCATTTGTCATGTGGGACGTAGCTCTGGGGGGTTTCCAGTACAATGTGGAGGAGTGGATAGTGTGGAAGTTTTCTTTTTTTGTCTTCAATCCCAACAGCATGGAATATATGTCATTGGACATGTGTACAGTATGTGACTCTGAAGTACTTGGGGTTTTACTGCCCCCCATTGGAAATAAATGTGTACTGCTGGTGTTGAGGCATTGCCTCACAATCGGAAAGATTCTGAGGATGAAAAAATACACTAGAGGGTGCAACAAGCAAACATAAAAACTAACTGAATCCTAAATATAAAAACAAACCGGATCTCAAACATAAAACCTAACTGAATCTCAAACAAAAACTCTCTGTATCTCACAGCATCATCTACACCATATGATCTCAGCTGTCTCCATGTCATTATTGGTCAAATGTATTGATGACAGATTCACAAGTCTTACTTTGAAAATAAGTCTATGCGTACTTAAATCAGATGCATGTTTCAGTATTTAATGTGCCAAACTTTCAGTCAACAATGACCTTCCTCAGAGCAAGACAAAGATTTGACAGAGCTTATGGTATCTGAAGGCATTACAGAGTGATAGGCAGACATGATGCATTTAGTCTAGATCAGTGATCTGGACATAAAACTGTCACATGGAATCATTACGCATTCTAAGATTCTGTTCTAAGATTCTGTTCTAAGATTCTCTCTCCTGCTGTACAGCAGAGATAATTCAGGATAAAGGAGCATCAGTTAGATGAGACACAATATCAAATCTAACATCTATTTTAGACACCCTTGTGAACCACACTATTGTTCTGTACACTCCACAGCGTTTTCACTTTGAAATGACCTCGGCAGGACTCACTCATTGGTTGAGCTAAAGCCAGTCAGATTGTGTTCTGTTACTCCAGATACTCCTGCATCAAAGCCGAGGGACTAGACAGACAGAGCAGTCAGTGGTATCAAGCTGAACACGGGTAGGTGAGGTGACCATGGGTAGAGTCAGCTGAACATGGGTAGGCAGGCTGAAAACGAGTAGTTCATCTGAACACGGGTAGAGTCAGATGAACACGGGTAGGATCAGGCATTGGCAGGTAGTGAGTTAACCTCTCTTGGGTAGGGAGCAGTATTTTCACGTCCGGATGAAAAGCGTGCCCAAAGTAAAGTGCCTGTTACTATGAGCCTGTTACTAATATGTGCCTGTTACTAATATGCATATATCGGTAGATTTGGATAGAAAACACTATGAAGTTTATAAAACTGTTACAATTATGTCTGTGAGTATAACATAACTGATATGGCAGACGAAACCGCGTGGACAAACCAACCCCCCACCCCCCAAAAAAATTCATCCTACCACTGTTTTCAATGGCTGTCACTTTTATTATAAGGCAAAGTCCTCCCAGATTGCAGTTCCTAGGGCTTCCACTAGATGTCAACAGTCTTTAGAAAGAATTTCATGCCGGGTTTAGGAAAACTTTGCCAGAAATTGTAGTTTTTCTAGGTGGCTCCCATTTTGGCAATAGTGTTTCCAAGCGCGTGGAAGAGAGTGCGTTCTTTGGTATTTTTCTCCGGTAAAGACAATAACGATTCTCAGTCTTCATTTTTTTTGTTTATTTACTTATTAGGGTACCTAAAGTTTGATTATAAACGCTGTATGACTTGTTTGGAAAAGTTTATTAGTAACGTTTGGGATTAATTTTGTATGCATTTTGATGGAGGGAAACTGGGTGGATTGACTGCAGCTCGCCAGCTAAACTGAGTTTTCATGGATATAAAGAAGGACATTATCGAACAAAAGGACCATTTGCGGTGTATCTGGGACCCTTTGGAGTGCCAACAGAAGAAGATCATCAAAGGTAAGGCATTTATTATAACGCAACCTGTCTGGTTGAAATATGTTTTTCATGCTTTTGTATGTGGGGCGCTGTCCTCAGATAATGGCATGGTTTGCTTTCGCCGTAAAGCCTTTTTGAAATCTTACACAGCGGCTGGATTAACAAGAAGTTAAGCTTTATTTTGATGTGTTACACTTGTGATTTTATGAAAGTTAAATATTTATATTTCTGTAGTTTGAATTTCGCGCTCTGCAATTTCACCGGATGTTGGCCAGGTGGGACATTACCGTCTACCTGTCCATAAGAAGCTAAATCATTCAACCCTCTTGTTACCTCTTAAGGATTGTGACCAGTGGAGTAAAAGAAGGACTGTCTAAGGGAGAGGAGAGGACAGGGGAAAAGAAGAGAGGAGAGCAGAGCAGAGCAGTGGGTTCATACTTGGTTCCCAGACAGCGATAATTGTCTCACTCAGGCTTGAATTTCCTATAAGAATCCCCACCAACACTCCACTGCCTCCTCTTGGCACAGTGCCAGTTAAGGGTGAGAGCTTAGTGTCAGCGTCTAGCTGGAAGAGGGCACACACATCTACAGGATGAGAGAAACCTGACTGTTTCCACACACACACTTCCACTGTGAAGTCTAGGACATGTTGGAGAGATTGAGAGGAACTCAGGGTGAGACTGTGATATCTCCTCCCAGACCAATGAAAGGATTAGAGACTGCTGTATAACCCTGAGGGTCTGGCCAGGCACAGCAGGGAAGAGATCAGCCACTTTCAAATGTGACAAGATGGGAGAAATACTGTATATACTCTTTGTGCAGTAATAAATTAAACGTATTACAGTCAGACAGATACACTGATGGCAGAAAAATATACTAACATTATTACTGGAGTGAACGTGGAACAGAATCAGATGTATTGCTTTATTTCATATTTGATGCCAGAAATGTATAGGCCAGGATTCCCCAATAGTCGGCCCTTCGGCCAAAATGTTTTACTTACAAAGATATATATTTAATTTCAGGTCTTGGACATAAAATCTTCACCATATCAAAAGGAAATGATTTTAATTTGGGAAATCAGTTCCCAAGTAATCCGACGTTTAAGAGAGGCATATGTGATCGTATCTCAATGTCAATCAAGGTTTGAAACGATTCTGTTTTTCTCAAATGCTATATCTGTTTGGGACTCCAGCTGTCAGTTTACAGAGTACTGGTAAAACCAACCTGTCCCAATAACACCAACCTGTCCCAATAACACCAACATGTCCCAATAACACCAACCTGTACTGGTGAAACCAACCTGTCCCAATAAAACCAACCTGTACCAATTAAACCAACCTGTCCCAATAAAACCAACCTGTACCAATTAAACCAACCGGTACCAATAAAACCAACCTGTATTGTTAAAGTAGGAGGAGCCAATACTCAGACTATGACATCTTTTAGGAGGAGCCACTATGCTGACAATGACATCAATTTGGAGGTGCCACTACTCTGCTTATAACATCAAGTAGGATGTGCCACTACTCTGACTATGACATCAAGTAGGAGGAACCACTATGCTGACAATGACATCAATTTGGAGGTGCCACTACTCTGCTTATGACATCAAGTAGAATGTGCCACTACTCTGACTATGACATCAAGTAGGAGGAGCCACTACTCTGACTATGACATCATGTAGAAGGAGCCACTACACTGACTATGACATCAATTTGGAGGTGCCACTACTCTGCTTATGACATCAAGTAGGAAGAGCCACTACACTGACTATGACATCAAGTAGGAGGAGCCACTACTCTGACTATGGCATCAAGTAGGAGGAGCCACTACTCTGACTATGACATCAAGTAGCAGGAGCCACTACTCTGACGATGACATCAAGTAGGAAGGAGCCACTACTCTGACTATGACATCAAGTAGTAGGAGCCACTACTCTGACTATGACATCAAGTAGCAGGAGCCACTACTCTGACTGTGACTGTGACATCAAGTAGGAGGAGCCACTACTCTGACTATGACATCAAGTAGAAGGAGCCACTACTCTGACTATGACATCAAGTAGGAGGAGCCCCTACTCTGACTATGACATCAAGTAGGAGGAGCCACTACTCTGACTATGACATCAAGTAGGAGGAGCCACTACTCTGACTATGAAATAGGTAGTGACAAAAGCTGAATCTTCTCCTCAGCCACTGTAATACAGCAGAGTTTTAAAAAAGAAGATTCTGTTGGCAGCTGATGTACTTTGATGTAAATTATTCAGATGAAGTCACACCATCATCTTTAACGATCTCCCCGAAGACCTACTTCCTCATCTTACAGACATGTACTTCTCCCTCTCATGTGACACGGCACGTCCACCCAGGTCTGTATAACACTATGTACCAAACGGTGCCATTTCTTCATTGGACCATGGTCTAAACTAGTGCCCTCCATAGGGAATAGGACGGTATTTGTTACTAGGGTAAGCCTTGCAATAGAATAAACATATCAGCTGGACAGAAGACAAAGAACAGTGGCCATGTTTTGATTTCAGTGTGTGCCCTTTTTTAATGATCACTGTCCAAATATCTAGATTTCGCAGACAGTGTTTTGCTCTGAAAACAGAAATAGGCTGAATTGCGTCAGACCTTAAAGCAGTAATGGTATTCTTCTACATTAAATGTGAGCTCGATTTGCTCAGATCTCACTCTGTTTTCTGTTGCCTGGAAGGCTCTCTGAGCCAGTACAGTACTCTATGTGTTTTCATTGTCTTTATTTTGCCAGTAATTTAATCAGTTTATTCTACTTTTTAATATTACTGCCATTTTAATTTTCCCCATTAATAAAATGGTAGATTATGTATAATGGAGGTAAAATGCTGAAGGCAGGCTGCAGAATTCTGAGGACATTATGTTATGCAGTTTAAAAAAGTTCAATCATTATTTTTTTCCATATCGCTCACTCTCAGGCCATTAAGACTCCATTTCATCACTCACTCTCAGGCCATTAAGACTCCATTTCATCACTCACCCTCAGACCATTAAGACTCCATTTCATCACTCACTCTCAGGCCATTAAGACTCCATTTCATCACTCACTCTCAGGCCATTAGGACTCCATTTCATCACTCACTCTCAGGCCATTAGGACTCCATTTCATCACTCACTCTCAGGCCATTAAGACTCCATTTCATCACTCACTCTCAGGCCATTAAGACTCCATTTCATCACTCACTCTCAGGCCATTAAGACTCCATTTCATCACTCACCCTCAGACCATTAAGACTCCATTTCATCACTCACTCTCAGGCCATTAGGACTCCATTTCATCACTCACTCTCAGGCAATTAAGACTCCATTTCATCACTCACTCTCAGGCCATTAAGACTCCATTTCATCACTCACTCTCAGGCCATTAAGACTCCATTTCATCACTCACTCTCAGGCCATTAAGACTCCATTTCATCACTCATCCTCAGACCATTAAGACCCTTCCATGGCAACCCCCAAGGGAACCTTTCCCCAATAGAATATTTCCCCCATGGAACCCCACAGCTGTTGGCATTCTCACAAACAATCGCAACATTGTTTCAATAATATATAGAACTCTTCTTGCAGCTCTGGTATATAAAACTTTACTGAGGCCTTGCTCACTATTCATTCTGTGGCAGCACAATGACCAAACAATATACTGTATGTGATGCTCTTGATCCTATCTTTGATCATGACACTGGTGAGGAGGAGAGAGTCCTTGTTAAACTTTGACACAAAGTAGTCTGTGATAAATAGCACAATATGTTTCATCTGAGTATTTGTTATAGTGTAAATATTTCATACATTATGATTTTTGTTACTCAAAAACGAGTTGTATGAGCTCAGGTCAATGAGGCCTACAGGCCATAAATAGTTGTATGAGCTCAGGTCAAAGAGGCCTACAGGACATAAATAGTTGTATGAGCTCAGGTTAATGAGGCCTACAGACCATAAATAGTTGTATGAGCTCAGGTCAAAGAGGCCTACAGGACATAAATAGTTGTATGAGCTCAGGTCAATGAGGCCTACAGGCCATAAATAGTTGTATGAGCTCAGGTCAATGAGGCCTACAGGCCATAAATAGTTGTGTGAGGTCAGGTCAATGAGGCCTACAGGCCATAAATAGTTGTATGAGCTCAGGTCAATGAGGCCTACAGGCCATAAATAGTTGTGTGAGGTCAGGTCAATGAGGCCTACAGGACATAAATAGTTGTATGAGCTCAGGTCAATGAGGCCTACAGGCCATAAATAGTTGTATGAGCTCAGGTCAATGAGGCCTACAGGCCATAAATAGTTGTATGAGCTCAGGTCAATGAGGCCTACAGGACATAAATAGTTGTATGAGCTCAGGTCAATGAGGCCTACAGACCATAAATAGTTGTATGAGCTCAGGTCAATGAGGTCTACAGACCATAAATAGTTGTGTGAGGTCAGGTCAATGAGGCCTACAGGACATAAATAGTTGTATGAGCTCAGGTCAATGAGGCCTACAGACCATAAATAGTTGTATGAGCTCAGGTCAATGAGGTCTACAGACCATAAATAGTTGTATGAGCTCAGGTCAATGAGGCCTACAGACCATAAATAGTTGTATGAGCTCAGGTCAATGAGGTCTACAGACCATAAATAGTTGTATGAGCTCAGGTCAATGAGGCCTACAGGCCATAAATAGTTGTATGAGCTCAGGTCAATGAGGTCTACAGGACATTAATAGTTGTATGAGCTCAGGTTAATGAGGCCTACAGACCATAAATAGTTGTAATGAGCTCAGGTTAATGAGGCCTACAGGACATAAATAGTTGTATGAGCTCAGGTTAATGAGGCCTACAGGCCATAAATAGTTGTATGAGCTCAGGTCAATGAGGCCTACAGGCCATAAATAGTTGTATGAGCTCAGGTTAATGAGGCCTACAGGTCATAAATAGTTGTATGAGCTCAGGTTAATGAGGCCTACAGGACATAAGTAGTTGTAATGAGCTCAGGTTAATGAGGCCTACAGGCCATAAATAGTTGTATGAGCTCAGGTTAATGAGGCCTACAGGCCATAAATAGTTGTAATGAGCTCAGGTTAATGAGGCCTACAGGACATAAATAGTTGTATGAGCTCAGGTTAATGAGGCCTACAGGACATAAATAGTTGTATGAGCTCAGGTTAATGAGGCCTACAGGCCATAAATAGTTGTAATGAGCTCAGGTTAATGAGGCCTACAGGCCATAAATAGTTGTATGAACTCAGGTCAATGAGGTCTACAGGACATTAATAGTTGTATGAGCTCAGGTTAATGAGGCCTACAGGCCATAAATAGTTGTATGAGCTCAGGTCAATGAGGCCTACAGGCCATAAATAGTTGTATGAGCTCAGGTCAATGAGGTCTACAGGACATAAATAGTTGTATGAGCTCAGGTCAATGGGGCCTACAGGCCATAAATAGTTGTATGAGCTCAGGTCAATGAGGCCTACAGGCCATAAATAGTTGTATGAGCTCAGGTCAATGAGGCCTACAGGCCATAAATAGTTGTATGAGCTCAGGTCAATGAGGTCTACAGGACATAAATAGTTGTATGAGCTCAGGTCAATGAGGCCTACAGGACATAAATAGTTGTATGAGTTCAGGTCAATGAGGTCTACCCGACATAAATAGTTGTATGAGCTCAGGTCAATGAGGCCTACAGGACATAAATAGTTGTATGAGCTCAGGTCAATGAGGCCTACAGGACATAAATAGTTGTATGAGTTCAGGTCAATGAGGCCTACAGGCCATAAATAGTTGTATGAGCTCAGGTCAATGAGGTCTACAGGACATAAATAGTTGTATGAGCTCAGGTCAATGAGGCCTACAGGACATAAATAGTTGTATGAGCTCAGGTCAATGAGGCCTACAGGCCATAAATAGTTGTATGAGCTCAGGTTAATGAGGCCTACAGGACATAAATAGTTGTATGAGCTCAGGTTAATGAGGCCTACAGGCCATAAATAGTTGTAATGAGCTCAGGTTAATGAGGCCTACAGGCCATAAATAGTTGTATGAGCTCAGGTTAATGAGGCCTACAGGCCATAAATAGTTGTATGAGCTCAGGTTAATGAGGCCTACAGGACATAAATAGTTGTATGAGCTCAGGTTAATGAGGCCTACAGGCCATAAATAGTTGTAATGAGCTCAGGTTAATGAGGCCTACAGGCCATAAATAGTTGTATGAGCTCAGGTTAATGAGGCCTACAGGACATAAATAGTTTTATGAGCTCAGGTCAATGAGGCCTACAGGCCATAAATAGTTGTATGAGCTCAGGTCAATGAGGCCTACAGGCCATAAATAGTTGTATGAGCTCAGGTCAATGAGGTCTACAGGACATTAATAGTTGTATGAGCTCAGGTCAATGAGGTCTACAGGACATTAATAGTTGTATGAGCTCAGGTCAATGAGGCCTACAGGACATAAATAGTTGTATGAGTTCAGGTCAATGAGGTCTACAGGACATAAATAGTTGTATGAGCTCAGGTCAATGAGGCCTACAGGACATAAATAGTTGTATGAGTTCAGGTCAATGAGGCCTACAGGACATAAATAGTTGTATGAGTTCAGGTCAATGAGGCCTACAGGCCATAAATAGTTGTATGAGCTCAGGTCAATGAGGCCTACAGGACATAAATAGTTGTATGAGCTCAGGTCAATGAGGCCTACAGACCATAAATAGTTGTATGAGCTCAGGTCAAAGAGGCCTACAGGACATAAATAGTTGTATGAGCTCAGGTTAATGAGGCCTACAGACCATAAATAGTTGTATGAGCTCAGGTCAAAGAGGCCTACAGGACATAAATAGTTGTATGAGCTCAGGTCAATGAGGCCTACAGGCCATAAATAGTTGTATGAGCTCAGGTCAATGAGGCCTACAGGCAATAAATAGTTGTGTGAGGTCAGGTCAATGAGGCCTACAGGCCATAAATAGTTGTATGAGCTCAGGTCAATGAGGCCTACAGGCCATAAATAGTTGTGTGAGGTCAGGTCAATGAGGCCTACAGGACATAAATAGTTGTATGAGCTCAGGTCAATGAGGCCTACAGGCCATAAATAGTTGTATGAGCTCAGGTCAATGAGGCCTACAGGCCATAAATAGTTGTATGAGCTCAGGTCAATGAGGCCTACAGGACATAAATAGTTGTATGAGCTCAGGTCAATGAGGCCTACAGACCATAAATAGTTGTATGAGCTCAGGTCAATGAGGTCTACAGACCATAAATAGTTGTGTGAGGTCAGGTCAATGAGGCCTACAGGACATAAATAGTTGTATGAGCTCAGGTCAATGAGGCCTACAGACCATAAATAGTTGTATGAGCTCAGGTCAATGAGGTCTACAGACCATAAATAGTTGTATGAGCTCAGGTCAATGAGGCCTACAGACCATAAATAGTTGTATGAGCTCAGGTCAATGAGGTCTACAGACCATAAATAGTTGTATGAGCTCAGGTCAATGAGGCCTACAGGCCATAAATAGTTGTATGAGCTCAGGTCAATGAGGTCTACAGGACATTAATAGTTGTATGAGCTCAGGTTAATGAGGCCTACAGACCATAAATAGTTGTAATGAGCTCAGGTTAATGAGGCCTACAGGACATAAATAGTTGTATGAGCTCAGGTTAATGAGGCCTACAGGCCATAAATAGTTGTATGAGCTCAGGTCAATGAGGCCTACAGGCCATAAATAGTTGTATGAGCTCAGGTTAATGAGGCCTACAGGTCATAAATAGTTGTATGAGCTCAGGTTAATGAGGCCTACAGGACATAAGTAGTTGTAATGAGCTCAGGTTAATGAGGCCTACAGGCCATAAATAGTTGTATGAGCTCAGGTTAATGAGGCCTACAGGCCATAAATAGTTGTAATGAGCTCAGGTTAATGAGGCCTACAGGACATAAATAGTTGTATGAGCTCAGGTTAATGAGGCCTACAGGACATAAATAGTTGTATGAGCTCAGGTTAATGAGGCCTACAGGCCATAAATAGTTGTAATGAGCTCAGGTTAATGAGGCCTACAGGCCATAAATAGTTGTATGAACTCAGGTCAATGAGGTCTACAGGACATTAATAGTTGTATGAGCTCAGGTTAATGAGGCCTACAGGACATAAATAGTTGTATGAGCTCAGGTCAATGAGGCCTACAGGCCATAAATAGTTGTATGAGCTCAGGTCAATGAGGTCTACAGGACATAAATAGTTGTATGAGCTCAGGTCAATGGGGCCTACAGGCCATAAATAGTTGTATGAGCTCAGGTCAATGAGGCCTACAGGCCATAAATAGTTGTATGAGCTCAGGTTAACGAGGCCTACAGGACATAAATAGTTGTATGAGCTCAGGTCAATGAGGCCTACAGACCATAAATAGTTGTATGAGCTCAGGTCAATGAGGTCTACAGGACATTAATAGTTGTATGAGCTCAGGTTAATGAGGCCTACAGACCATAAATAGTTGTAATGAGCTCAGGTTAATGAGGCCTACAGGACATAAATAGTTGTATGAGCTCAGGTTAATGAGGCCTACAGGCCATAAATAGTTGTATGAGCTCAGGTCAATGAGGCCTACAGGCCATAAATAGTTGTATGAGCTCAGGTTAATGAGGCCTACAGGTCATAAATAGTTGTATGAGCTCAGGTTAATGAGGCCTACAGGACATAAGTAGTTGTAATGAGCTCAGGTTAATGAGGCCTACAGGCCATAAATAGTTGTATGAGCTCAGGTTAATGAGGCCTACAGGCCATAAATAGTTGTAATGAGCTCAGGTTAATGAGGCCTACAGGACATAAATAGTTGTATGAGCTCAGGTTAATGAGGCCTACAGGACATAAATAGTTGTATGAGCTCAGGTTAATGAGGCCTACAGGCCATAAATAGTTGTAATGAGCTCAGGTTAATGAGGCCTACAGGCCATAAATAGTTGTATGAACTCAGGTCAATGAGGTCTACAGGACATTAATAGTTGTATGAGCTCAGGTTAATGAGGCCTACAGGCCATAAATAGTTGTATGAGCTCAGGTCAATGAGGCCTACAGGCCATAAATAGTTGTATGAGCTCAGGTCAATGAGGTCTACAGGACATAAATAGTTGTATGAGCTCAGGTCAATGGGGCCTACAGGCCATAAATAGTTGTATGAGCTCAGGTCAATGAGGCCTACAGGCCATAAATAGTTGT
The DNA here is from genome assembly GCF_018296145.1 of Oncorhynchus tshawytscha. Classification (NCBI taxonomy): domain Eukaryota; kingdom Metazoa; phylum Chordata; class Actinopteri; order Salmoniformes; family Salmonidae; genus Oncorhynchus; species Oncorhynchus tshawytscha. The sequence goes on along the minus strand of NC_056436.1, from coordinate 83,808,449 downwards.
ATGAGCTCAGGTCAATGAGGCCTACAGGCCATAAATAGTTGTATGAGCTCAGGTCAATGAGGTCTACAGGACATAAATAGTTGTATGAGCTCAGGTCAATGAGGCCTACAGGACATAAATAGTTGTATGAGTTCAGGTCAATGAGGTCTACCCGACATAAATAGTTGTATGAGCTCAGGTCAATGAGGCCTACAGGACATAAATAGTTGTATGAGCTCAGGTCAATGAGGCCTACAGGACATAAATAGTTGTATGAGTTCAGGTCAATGAGGCCTACAGGCCATAAATAGTTGTATGAGCTCAGGTCAATGAGGTCTACAGGACATAAATAGTTGTATGAGCTCAGGTCAATGAGGCCTACAGGACATAAATAGTTGTATGAGCTCAGGTCAATGAGGCCTACAGGCCATAAATAGTTGTATGAGCTCAGGTTAATGAGGCCTACAGGACATAAATAGTTGTATGAGCTCAGGTTAATGAGGCCTACAGGCCATAAATAGTTGTAATGAGTTCAGGTCAATGAGGCCTACAGGCCATAAATAGTTGTATGAGCTCAGGTCAATGAGGCCTACAGACCATAAATAGTTGTAATGAGCTCAGGTTAATGAGGCCTACAGGACATAAATAGTTGTATGAGCTCAGGTTAATGAGGCCTACAGGCCATAAATAGTTGTAATGAGCTCAGGTTAATGAGGCCTACAGGCCATAAATAGTTGTATGAGCTCAGGTTAATGAGGCCTACAGGACATAAATAGTTTTATGAGCTCAGGTCAATGAGGCCTACAGGCCATAAATAGTTGTATGAGCTCAGGTCAATGAGGCCTACAGGCCATAAATAGTTGTATGAGCTCAGGTCAATGAGGCCTACAGGCCATAAATAGTTGTATGAGCTCAGGTCAATGAGGTCTACAGGACATTAATAGTTGTATGAGCTCAGGTCAATGAGGCCTACAGGACATAAATAGTTGTATGAGTTCAGGTCAATGAGGTCTACAGGACATAAATAGTTGTATGAGCTCAGGTCAATGAGGCCTACAGGACATAAATAGTTGTATGAGTTCAGGTCAATGAGGCCTACAGGACATAAATAGTTGTATGAGTTCAGGTCAATGAGGCCTACAGGCCATAAATAGTTGTATGAGCTCAGGTCAATGAGGCCTACAGGACATAAATAGTTGTATGAGCTCAGGTCAATGAGGCCTACAGACCATAAATAGTTGTATGAGCTCAGGTCAAAGAGGCCTACAGGACATAAATAGTTGTATGAGCTCAGGTTAATGAGGCCTACAGACCATAAATAGTTGTATGAGCTCAGGTCAAAGAGGCCTACAGGACATAAATAGTTGTATGAGCTCAGGTCAATGAGGCCTACAGGCCATAAATAGTTGTATGAGCTCAGGTCAATGAGGCCTACAGGCAATAAATAGTTGTGTGAGGTCAGGTCAATGAGGCCTACAGGCCATAAATAGTTGTATGAGCTCAGGTCAATGAGGCCTACAGGCCATAAATAGTTGTGTGAGGTCAGGTCAATGAGGCCTACAGGACATAAATAGTTGTATGAGCTCAGGTCAATGAGGCCTACAGGCCATAAATAGTTGTATGAGCTCAGGTCAATGAGGCCTACAGGCCATAAATAGTTGTATGAGCTCAGGTCAATGAGGCCTACAGGACATAAATAGTTGTATGAGCTCAGGTCAATGAGGCCTACAGACCATAAATAGTTGTATGAGCTCAGGTCAATGAGGTCTACAGACCATAAATAGTTGTGTGAGGTCAGGTCAATGAGGCCTACAGGACATAAATAGTTGTATGAGCTCAGGTCAATGAGGCCTACAGACCATAAATAGTTGTATGAGCTCAGGTCAATGAGGTCTACAGACCATAAATAGTTGTATGAGCTCAGGTCAATGAGGCCTACAGACCATAAATAGTTGTATGAGCTCAGGTCAATGAGGTCTACAGACCATAAATAGTTGTATGAGCTCAGGTCAATGAGGCCTACAGGCCATAAATAGTTGTATGAGCTCAGGTCAATGAGGTCTACAGGACATTAATAGTTGTATGAGCTCAGGTTAATGAGGCCTACAGACCATAAATAGTTGTAATGAGCTCAGGTTAATGAGGCCTACAGGACATAAATAGTTGTATGAGCTCAGGTTAATGAGGCCTACAGGCCATAAATAGTTGTATGAGCTCAGGTCAATGAGGCCTACAGGCCATAAATAGTTGTATGAGCTCAGGTTAATGAGGCCTACAGGTCATAAATAGTTGTATGAGCTCAGGTTAATGAGGCCTACAGGACATAAGTAGTTGTAATGAGCTCAGGTTAATGAGGCCTACAGGCCATAAATAGTTGTATGAGCTCAGGTTAATGAGGCCTACAGGCCATAAATAGTTGTAATGAGCTCAGGTTAATGAGGCCTACAGGACATAAATAGTTGTATGAGCTCAGGTTAATGAGGCCTACAGGACATAAATAGTTGTATGAGCTCAGGTTAATGAGGCCTACAGGCCATAAATAGTTGTAATGAGCTCAGGTTAATGAGGCCTACAGGCCATAAATAGTTGTATGAACTCAGGTCAATGAGGTCTACAGGACATTAATAGTTGTATGAGGTCAGGTCAATGAGGCCTACAGGACATAAATAGTTGTATGAGCTCAGGTCAATGAGGCCTACAGGCCATAAATAGTTGTATGAGCTCAGGTCAATGAGGTCTACAGGACATAAATAGTTGTATGAGCTCAGGTTAATGAGGCCTACAGGACATAAATAGTTGTATGAGGTCAGGTCAATGAGGCCTACAGGCCATAAATAGTTGTATGAGCTCAGGTCAATGAGGCCTACAGGCCATAAATAGTTGTATGAGCTCAGGTCAATGAGGCCTACAGGACATAAATAGTTGTATGAGCTCAGGTCAATGAGGCCTACAGGACATAAATAGTTGTATGAGTTCAGGTCAATGAGGTCTACCCGACATAAATAGTTGTATGAGCTCAGGTCAATGAGGCCTACAGGACATAAATAGTTGTATGAGCTCAGGTCAATGAGGCCTACAGGACATAAATAGTTGTCTGAGTTCAGGTCAATGAGGCCTACAGGCCATAAATAGTTGTATGAGCTCAGGTCAATGAGGTCTACAGGACATAAATAGTTGTATGAGCTCAGGTCAATGAGGCCTACAGGACATAAATAGTTGTATGAGCTCAGGTCAATGAGGCCTACAGGCCATAAATAGTTGTATGAGCTCAGGTTAATGAGGCCTACAGGACATAAATAGTTGTATGAGCTCAGGTTAATGAGGCCTACAGGCCATAAATAGTTGTAATGAGCTCAGGTCAATGAGGCCTACAGGACATAAATAGTTGTATGAGCTCAGGTTAATGAGGCCTACAGACCATAAATAGTTGTAATGAGCTCAGGTTAATGAGGCCTACAGGACATAAATAGTTGTATGAGCTCAGGTTAATGAGGCCTACAGGCCATAAATAGTTGTAATGAGCTCAGGTTAATGAGGCCTACAGGCCATAAATAGTTGTATGAGCTCAGGTTAATGAGGCCTACAGGACATAAATAGTTTTATGAGCTCAGGTCAATGAGGCCTACAGGCCATAAATAGTTGTATGAGCTCAGGTCAATGAGGCCTACAGGCCATAAATAGTTGTATGAGCTCAGGTCAATGAGGCCTACAGGCCATAAATAGTTGTATGAGCTCAGGTCAATGAGGTCTACAGGACATTAATAGTTGTATGAGCTCAGGTCAATGAGGCCTACAGGACATAAATAGTTGTATGAGTTCAGGTCAATGAGGTCTACAGGACATAAATAGTTGTATGAGCTCAGGTCAATGAGGCCTACAGGACATAAATAGTTGTATGAGTTCAGGTCAATGAGGCCTACAGGACATAAATAGTTGTATGAGTTCAGGTCAATGAGGCCTACAGGCCATAAATAGTTGTATGAGCTCAGGTCAATGAGGCCTACAGGACATAAATAGTTGTATGAGCTCAGGTCAATGAGGCCTACAGACCATAAATAGTTGTATGAGCTCAGGTCAATGAGGCCTACAGGCCATAAATAGTTGTATGAGCTCAGGTCAATGAGGCCTACAGGACATTAATAGTTGTATGAGCTCAGGTCAATGAGGCCTACAGACCATAAATAGTTGTATGAGCTCAGGTCCATGAGGCCTACAGGACATAAATAGTTGTATGAGCTCAGGTCAATGAGTTCTACAGGACATTAATAGTTGTATGAGTTCAGGTCAATGAGGCCTACAGGCCATAAATAGTTGTATGAGCTCAGGTCAATGAGGCCTACAGGCCATAAATAGTTGTATGAGCTCAGGTCAATGAGGTCTACAGGACATTAATAGTTGTATGAGCTCAGGTCAATGAGGCCTACAGGACATAAATAGTTGTATGAGTTCAGGTCAATGAGGTCTACAGGACATTAATAGTTGTATGAGCTCAGGTTAATGAGGCCTACAGACCATAAATAGTTGTAATGAGCTCAGGTTAATGAGGCCTACAGGACATAAATAGTTGTATGAGCTCAGGTTAATGAGGCCTACAGGCCATAAATAGTTGTATGAGCTCAGGTCAATGAGGCCTACAGGCCATAAATAGTTGTATGAGCTCAGGTTAATGAGGCCTACAGGTCATAAATAGTTGTATGAGCTCAGGTTAATGAGGCCTACAGGACATAAATAGTTGTAATGAGCTCAGGTTAATGAGGCCTACAGGCCATAAATAGTTGTATGAGCTCAGGTTAATGAGGCCTACAGGCCATAAATAGTTGTAATGAGCTCAGGTTAATGAGGCCTACAGGACATAAATAGTTGTATGAGCTCAGGTTAATGAGGCCTACAGGACATAAATAGTTGTATGAGCTCAGGTTAATGAGGCCTACAGGCCATAAATAGTTGTAATGAGCTCAGGTTAATGAGGCCTACAGGCCATAAATAGTTGTATGAGCTCAGGTCAATGAGGTCTACAGGACATTAATAGTTGTATGAGCTCAGGTTAATGAGGCCTACAGGCCATAAATAGTTGTATGAGCTCAGGTCAATGAGGCCTACAGGCCATAAATAGTTGTATGAGCTCAGGTCAATGAGGTCTACAGGACATAAATAGTTGTATGAGCTCAGGTCAATGGGGCCTACAGGCCATAAATAGTTGTATGAGCTCAGGTCAATGAGGCCTACAGGCCATAAATAGTTGTATGAGCTCAGGTCAATGAGGCCTACAGGCCATAAATAGTTGTATGAGCTCAGGTTAATGAGGCCTACAGGCCATAAATAGTTGTATGAGCTCAGGTTAATGAGGCCTACAGGACATAAATAGTTGTATGAGCTCAGGTCAATGAGGCCTACAGGACATAAATAGTTGTATGAGCTCAGGTCAATGAGGCCTACAGGCCATAAATAGTTGTATGAGCTCAGGTCAATGAGGCCTACAGGCCATAAATAGTTGTATGAGCTCAGGTCAATGAGGTCTACAGGACATTAATAGTTGTATGAGCTCAGGTCAATGAGGCCTACAGGACATAAATAGTTGTATGAGTTCAGGTCAATGAGGTCTACAGGACATAAATAGTTGTATGAGCTCAGGTCAATGAGGCCTACAGGACATAAATAGTTGTATGAGCTCAGGTCAATGAGGCCTACAGGACATAAATAGTTGTATGAGTTCAGGTCAATGAGGCCTACAGGCCATAAATAGTTGTATGAGCTCAGGTCAATGAGGTCTACAGGACATAAATAGTTGTATGAGCTCAGGTCAATGAGGCCTACAGGACATAAATAGTTGTAATGAGCTCAGGTCAATGAGGCCTACAGGACATAAATAGTTGTATGAGCTCAGGTCAATGAGGCCTACAGGACATAAATAGTTGTATGAGCTCAGGTCAATGAGGCCTACAGGCCATAAATAGTTGTATGAGCTCAGGTTAATGAGGCCTACAGGACATAAATAGTTGTATGAGCTCAGGTTAATGAGGCCTACAGGCCATAAATAGTTGTAATGAGTTCAGGTCAATGAGGCCTACAGGCCATAAATAGTTGTATGAGCTCAGGTCAATGAGGTCTACAGGACATAAATAGTTGTATGAGCTCAGGTCAATGAGGCCTACAGGACATAAATAGTTGTATGAGCTCAGGTCAATGAGGCCTACAGACCATAAATAGTTGTATGAGCTCAGGTCAATGAGGCCTACAGGACATAAATAGTTGTATGAGCTCAGGTCAATGAGGCCTACAGGACATTAATAGTTGTATGAGTTCAGGTCAATGAGGCCTACAGACCATAAATAGTTGTATGAGCTCAGGTCAATGAGGCCTACAGGACATTAATAGTTGTATGAGTTCAGGTCAATGAGGCCTACAGGACATTAATAGTTGTATGAGCTCAGGTCAATGAGGCCTACAGACCATAAATAGTTGTATGAGCTCAGGTCAATGAGGCCTACAGGACATAAATAGTTGTATGAGCTCAGGTCAATGAGTTCTACAGGCCATAAATAGTTGTATGAGTTCAGGTCAATGAGGCCTACAGACCATAAATAGTTGTATGAGTTCAGGTCAATGAGGCCTACAGGACATAAATAGTTGTATGAGCTCAGGTCAATGAGGCCTACAGGACATAAATAGTTGTATGAGCTCAGGTCAATGAGGCCTACAGGACATAAATAGTTGTATGAGTTCAGGTCAATGAGGCCTACAGGCCATAAATAGTTGTATGAGCTCAGGTCAATGAGGCCTACAGGACATAAATAGTTGTATGAGCTCAGGTCAATGAGGCCTACAGGCCATAAATAGTTGTATGAGCTCAGGTCAATGAGGCCTACAGGCCATAAATAGTTGTATGAGCTCAGGTCAATGAGGTCTACAGGACATAAATAGTTGTATGAGCTCAGGTCAATGAGGTCTACAGGACATAAATAGTTGTATGAGCTCAGGTCAACGAGGCCTACAGGCCATAAATAGTTGTATGAGCTCAGGTTAATGAGGCCTACAGGACATAAATACATAGAAGTTCAAAACTTGTAATGTTCACAAGAACTGAAGTTGATAAAAAGATCGAACAAAACATTAGTTGATAATATATGTATTATTATGGATTTATAATCAGCTATGATGGGGGCAGCCATTTTGGACCAGGAACACAGAATTAAATAACATGAAACAAACATAACAGGAGTGTTAAAGTACAAAAGGAAAAATAAATAAACATAAATATGGGATGTATTTAAAATGGTGTTTGTTCTTCACTGGTTGCCCTTTTCTTGTGGCAGCAGGTCACACATCTTGCTGCTGTGATGGCACACTGTGATATTTCACCCATGGGAGTTTATCAAAATTGGATTTGTTTTCAAACTCTTTGTGGGCTTTCCCCCTGGGAGGTTGTGTCTCAGTGTTGAGAGAGCCATGTGGTTAAATTGATTCATTGACTCACATGCAGCAAATGGGTTATTCTGAGCTAGTTTAAAAGCTGCCATGTCACGAAAGTTCAACGATTGGTTGAACGATTGAGGCAATGTGTGTTCCTAGTTTTAGCATCTCAGTTCATGGCTGGGTAGAGAAAATCAACATGGTGTGTGCACATTTGTACTGTATAAGGAAACAACTGCAATGCATACACACACACACACACACACACACACACACACACACACACACACACACACACACACACACACACACACACACACACACACACACACACACACACACACACACACTTTATACTGTATAATGAACCAGCCCAACTGCACACACACACACACACACACACACACACACACACACACACACACACACACACACACACACACACACAAACTTCCGGCGCCGACAGAGATGGCCGCCTCGCTTCGCGTTCCTAGGAAACTATGCAGTTTTTTGTTTTTTTACGTGTTATTTCTTACACTAGTACCCCAGGTCATCTTAGGTTTCATTACATACAGCCGAGAAGAACTACTGAATATAAGACCAGCGTCAACTCACCATCAGTACGACCAAGAATATGTTTTTCGCGATGCGGATCCTGTGTTCTGCCTTACAACCAGTGTAACCGAGTGGATCACATGCAGCGACCAAAAAAAAAAAACGACTCAGAAAAAGAGGGAAACGAAGCGGTCTTCTGGTCAGACTCCGGAGACGGGCACATCGTGCACCACTCCCTAGCATTCTTCTTGCCAATGTCCAGTCTCTTGACAACAAGGTTGATGAAATCCGAGCAAGGGTAGCATTCCAGAGGGACATCAGAGACTGTAACGTTCTCTGCTTCACGGAAACATGGCTAACTGGAGAGACGCAATCCGAAGCGGTGCAGCCAGCGGGTTTCTCCACGCATCGCGCCGACAGAAACGAACATCTTTCTGGTAAGAAGAGGGGCGGGGGCGTATGCCTTATGGCCAACGTGACATGGTGTGATGAAAGAAACATACAGGAACTCAAATCCTTCTGTTCACCTGATTTAGAATTCCTCACAATCAAATGTAGACCGCATTATCTACCAAGAGAATTCTCTTCGATTATAATCACAGCCGTATATATCCCCCCAAGCAGACACATCGATGGCTCTGAACGAACTTTATTTAACTCTCTGCAAACTGGAAACGATTTATCCGGAGGCTGCATTCATTGTAGCTGGGGATTTTAACAAGGCTAATCTGAAAACAAGACTCCCTAAATTTTATCAGCATATCGATTGCGCAACCAGGGGTGGAAAGACCCTGGATCATTGTTACTCTAACTTCCGCGACGCATATAAGGCCCTGCCCCGCCCCCTTTCGGAAAAGCTGACCACGACTCCATTTTGTTGATCCCTGCCTACAGACAGAAACTAAAACAAGAAGCTCCCACGCTGAGGTCTGTCCAACGCTGGTCCGACCAAGCTGACTCCACACTCCAAGACTGCTTCCATCACGTGGACTGGGAGATGTTTCGTATTGCGTCAGACAACAACATTGACGAATACGCTGATTCGGTGTGCGAGTTCATTAGAACGTGCGTTGAAGATGTCGTTCCCATAGCAACGATTAAAACATTCCCTAACCAGAAACCGTGGATTGATGGCAGCATTCGTGTGAAACTGAACGCATGAACCACTGCTTTTAATCAGGGCAAGGTGTCTGGTAACATGACTGAATACAAACAGTGCAGCTATTCCCTCCGCAAGGCTATCAAACAAGCTAAGCGCCAGTACAGAGACAAAGTAGAATCTCAATTCAACGGCTCAGACACAAGAGGCATGTGGCAGGGTCTACAGTCAATCACGGACTACAGGAAGAAACCCAGCCCAGTCACGGACCAGGATGTCTTGCTCCCAGGCAGACTAAATAACTTTTTGCCCGCTTTGAGGACAATACAGTGCCACTGACACGGCCTGCAACGGAAACATGCGGTCTCTCCTTCACTGCAGCCGAAGTGAGTAAGACATTTAAACGTGTTAACCCTCGCAAGGCTGCAGGCCCAGACGGCATCCCCAGCCGCGCCCTCAGAGTATGCGCAGACCAGCTGGCCGGTGTGTTTACGGACATATTCAATCAATCCCTATACCAGTCTGCTGTTCCCACATGCTTCAAGAGGGCCACCATTGTTCCTGTTCCCAAGAAAGCTAAGGTAACTGAGCTAAATGACTATCGCCCCATAGCACTCACATCCGTCATCATGAAGTGCTTTGAGAGACTAGTCAAGGACCATATCACCTCCACCCTACCTGACACCCTAGACCCACTCCAATTTGCTTACCGCCCAAATAGGTCCACAGACGATGCAATCTCAACCACACTGCACACTGCCCTAACCCATCTGGACAAGAGGAATACCTATGTGAGAATGCTGTTCATCGACTACAGCTCGGCATTCAACACCATAGTACCCTCCAAGCTCGTCATCAAGCTCGAGACCCTGGGTCTCGACCCCGCCCTGTGCAACTGGGTACTGGACTTCCTGACGGGCCGCCCCCAGGTGGTGAGGGTAGGCAACAACATCTCCTCCCCGCTGATCCTCAACACTGGGGCCCCACAAGGGTGCGTTCTGAGCCCTCTCCTGTACTCCCTGTTCACCCACGACTGCGTGGCCATGCACGCCTCCAACTCAATCATCAAGTTTGCGGACGACACAACAGTGGTAGGCTTGATTACCAACAACGACGAGACGGCCTACAGGGAGGAGGTGAGGGCCCTCGGAGTGTGGTGTCAGGAAAATAACCTCACACTCAATGTCAACAAAACTAAGGAGATGATTGTGGACTTCAGGAAACAGCAGAGGGAACACCCCCATCCACATCGATGGAACAGTAGTGGAGAGGGTAGCAAGTTTTAAGTTCCTCGGCATACACATCACAGACAAACTGAATTGGTCCACTCACACAGACAGCATCGTGAGGAAGGCGCAGCAGCGCCTCTTCAACCTCAGGAGGCTGAAGAAATTCGGCTTGTCACCAAAAGCACTCACAAACTTCTACAGATGCACAATCGAGAGCATCCTGGCGGGCTGTATCACCGCCTGGTATGGCAACTGCACCGCCCTCAACCGTAAGGCTCTCCAGAGGGTAGTGAGGTCTGCACAACGCATCACCGGGGGCAAACTACCTGCCCTCCAGGACACCTACACCACCCGATGCTACAGGAAGGCCATAAAGATCATCAAGGACATCAACCACCCGAGCCACTGCCTGTTCACCCCGCTGTCATCCAGAAGGCGAGGTCAGTACAGGTGCATCAAAGCTGGGACCGAGAGACTGAAAAACAGCTTCTATCTCAAGGCCATCAGACTGTTAAACAGCCACCACTAACATTGAGTGGCTACTGCCAACACACTGTCAATGACACTGACTCTACTCCAGCCACTTTAATCATGGGAATTGATGGGAAATGATGTAAATATATCACTAGCCACTTTAAACAATGCTACCTTATATAATGTTACTTACCCTACATTGTTCTTCTCATATGCATACGTTGATACTGTACTCTATATCATCGACTGCATCCTTATGTAATACATGTATCACTAGCCACTTTAACTATGCCACTTGGTTTACATACTTATCTCATATGTATATACTGTACTCGATATCATCTACTGTATCTTGCCTATGCTGCTCTGTACCATCACTCATTCATATATCCTTATGTACATATTCTTTATCCCCTTACACTGTGTATAAGACAGTAGTTTTTTGGGAATTGTTAGTTAGATTACTTGCTCGTTATTACTGCATTGTCGGAACTAGAAGCACAAGCATTTCGCTACACTCGCATTAACATCTGCTAACCATGTGTATGTGACAAATAAAATTTGATTTGATTTGATTTGATTTGATCTGACACACACACACACACACTTTATACTGTATAATGAACCAGCCCAACTACAATACAAACACACACACACACACACACACACACACACACACACACACACACACACACACACACACACACACACACACACACACACACACACACACACACACACACACACTTTCTACTGTATAATGAACCAGCCCAACTGCAGTATTGCTGTGGTGGCGATGATTTTTCCTCTGTGCCTCATAGTTCATTTAATGAATTCCCTTTGGTGGTTCCACAGAGAGTGTCTCTGAGTTTTTGTCAAACACCATTAGGGCTGTTCGTTCTCGAACAGCAGGTGTTTTGACGTCTGTCCCGTTTTGCAGTCTCACAGCACTTTCAGTGGGATAAACAGGGATGTTTTGTCGCAAATGGTAGCTTACTCACCTATATAGTGCAATACTTCCCTATAGGGCCTGGTCAAATGTAGTGCACTATATAGGGAATAAGGTGCCATTTTGAGACACCCATTTCACTATTATTATTATTACAGCTGAGGTGTTATTGGCTACAGGACAGACTGTGGGCTAGCTAGTTTAGTCTAGTTAAGATCATACGGGTGGCTACACTAGTGTTAACTGAGGCATTCTGTTGTGGCACCCTCCCTGTTTATTTCTATAGAAATGTAATGCACAGTGTTGAGATGTGCTGTTTCAGGTTTCTACTGTGGTTTAATACCGTGTCTGTGACGTAGAAGCGTTTATTTTTGCTGTGGACCATACTAGTGTTCTATATGAGGCAGTTCATTTGGAAAGGGGGGTGGGGGGGACACTGAACATACTGTAATAAAATGTATTGATACCTTATAGTATGGATGGGTGCCTGTCGAGTGGCGCAACGGTCTAAGGCACTGTAATGCCAGTGCTAGAGGCATCACTACAGATCTGGGTTTGATCCTGGGCTGTGTGGCAGGCGACCGAGTAGACCCATTAGGGCGGCGCACAATTGTCCGGGTTAGGGAAAGGGTTTGAGATTATTTATCAAAACTGTTGTTGTTTTTTTTTGCCACATACAGAAGGAAAAGTTGTAAGGCAGGAAAAAGTAGTAAAGTGCCCCTGGAGCAAATGACCTTGCGCAAGGGCACTTCGACCGATTTTTTTCACCTAGTCGGCTCAGGTATTCAGCTCTCACCGCTGGGCTGCCTCACCGCTGGGCTGCCTCACCGCTAGGCTATCGCACCGCTGGGCTGCCTCACCGCTGGGCTGCCTCACCGCTAGGCTGCCTCACCACTAGGCTACCTCACCGCTGGGCTGCCTCACCGCTAGGCTGCCTCACCGCTAGGCTGCCTCACCGCTGGGCTGCCTCACCGCTGGGCTGCCTCACCGCTGGGCTGCCTCACCGCTGGGCTGCCTCACTGCTAGGCTGCCTCACCGCTGGGCTGCCTCACCGCTGGGCTACCTCACCACTGGGCTGCCTCACCGCTAGGCTGCCTCACCGCTGGGCTGCCTCACCGCTAGGCTGCCTCACCGCTAGGCTACCTCACCGCTAGGCTACCTCACCGCTGGGCTACCTCACCGCTAGACTGCCTCACCGCTGGGCTGCCTCACCGCTAGGCTACCTCACCGCTAGACTACTCACCGCTGGGCTACCTCACCGCTAGACTGCCTCATCGCTGGGCTGCCTCACCGCTGGGCTACCTCACCGCTGGGCTGCCTCACCGCTGGGCCGCCTCACCGCTGGGCCGCCTCACCGCTGGGCCGCCTCACCGCTGGGCCGCCTCACCGCTGGGCCGCCTCACCGCTGGGCCGCCTCACCGCTGGGCTGCCTCACCGCTGGGCTGCCTCACCGCTAGGCTGCCTCACCGCTAGGCTGCCTCACCGCTAGGCTGCCTCACCGCTGGGCTGCCTCACCGCTGGGCTACCTCACCGCTGGGCTGCCTCACCGCTGGGCTGCCTCACCGCTGGGCTACCTCACCGCTGGGCTGCCTCACCGCTAGGCTGCCTCACCGCTGGGCTGCCTCACCGCTAGGCTACCTCACCGCTGGGCTGCCTCACCGCTAGGCTACCTCACCGCTAGGCTACCTCACCGCTAGGCTACCTGCCGCCGTTGTTTGTGCAGTTCAGCCTTCTTCTGGCACAGGAATGAGATGCATATAGTCTATTCCCAATACAAACTACGTAGATCAGGGCTGAGCATTTTCAACATCTGCTGTTGTCTTATGGGAATATCTGTTCTAGCTTTCCTTATTTCCAGCTAGGGTGGGGGGGCTTAGTATTTCACCTATATGTCTTTGAGCCAGCCACTTGATTCCCCTAGCTAGCAGATGATGCAGATAGACAGTCAGTCAGACTGACAGATTGGACTTTTTCTGCTCCTGACAAGTCGTGACCCCTTTGTTTGGGAGGTTGCAGAAGTTCTATTTTAGAAGGTTCCATGAACCACCCATGGGTAGACAGGAGAGGAGACAAGGAGTAAGAGCAGGACACACACACACACACACACACACACACACACACACACACACACACACACACACACACACACACACACACACACACACACACACACACACACACACACACATACACACCACCCACACACACAAACCACACAAAGGAGCAGGACGGGGCCGGATGGGGTCTCACGTCATGTTGCTGTATGTGCCACTTTGTACCTGACATTTTAAGTACCCACAGCTCCGCTCCTCCTCCTCCTCCTCCTCCACCACTGAAAGCTGGGCTATTCCCATGTCAAGCTCAGTCAGGCCACTATGACAAAAGGTCTTTCAGCACACATGCATATTTTACAAGCTCTTTCTGTCCGTTGGCTTTGCTATCTAGATTCTAAATGCATTCATCTAATCTGTCCCACTCTCTGGATCCCTCCCAAATGGCACCCTGTTTCCTAGTGCACTATTTCTTTTTTTTTTACCACAGCCCTGGTAGTGCACTTTATAGGCAATACGGCTCCATTTGGGACGCAGGTTCTATGTTGTGGGAAATGACAGAACAACACAATCGGGGGGCATATTTGGCTTGCTGTGCCACTCCCTAACTATATTTATAGACTGCACTGGGACCTGTCAATGCTCCTTGTCTCTATGTGTAACTATAGGTCTGACTGCACTGGGACCTGTCAATGCTCCCCAAAGGAATAGGGCAACATATTAGGCATTGTTCCTTCCTGTGTGTGAAGAAAGGGGGTAGTTTTTACATAGAGGGTTACTCTCTCGAAGATCCACCAACACAATGGATGGGATCGCCATCAAACTCATTGCCTGACATGTAGGTACAGTGAGGTACAGTCATACCTACAGTCATGCCTATATGAGACATATGGGAGATGTTGTTGTAATGAAGAGCTTTCAGAATATGAAAAGGAAAGACACTGATATGAACATGTTTCTGTCAGTTCTGCTTTGTTAGTCATGACAGACGGTGTTGTTCGGTGTTGTTCTTCCCGACTGACTCAGAACAGCAACATCGGCTGTCCACGGATTGCATTAATAAAGACGCCTGATTTCATGACTGGCAACGTGTATATCACAAATCACTTTGACATCTAAATCACAGTTCTCTATCCTTCTCTCTCCTTCTTTTTTTCCCTCTTCCTCCTTCTCTTTTTCTCTATTTCCCTCTCCCTCTCTCTTCCCCTCTCCCTCTCTCTTCCCCTCTCCCTCTGTCACGGCTTCTAGGAGTAGTGGGTGGAGGAGTCAGGTGCAGAGAGCAGAGGTAGTTCAATCGTGGTCCTTTATTCCAGGACAAGTAACGGGGATGCCAAACAGGCGCATCACTTAACGAGCCCAACAGTAGGACCAAACAGTCCGGAGGAAAGAGTCCACGAGAATCCACACACACACACACATGAACAGAAAAACAAGCCTGCACAGAATCAGGCGGTCATACCTGGTTTAAATAGCCCAAATCAAAACCCAAACAAGAAACAGGTGAGACTAATCAGACAAAACTAAATGAAACAGAAAAGGGGATCGGTGGCAGCTAGTAGGCCGGCGACGACGACCGCCGAGGGCCGCCCGAACAGGAAGAGGAACCACCTTCGGCGGGATTCGTGACACCCTCTCTCTTCTCTCTTTCCTTCTCCCTCTCTCTCTCCTTCTCTCTTTCCCCTCCTTCTCTCTTTCCCTCTCCCTCTCTCTCCCTCTCTCTTTCTCTCTACTTCTCTCTTTCCCCTCTCCTTCTCTTTCCCTCTCCCTCTCTCTTTCCCTCTCCCTCTCTCTTTCCCTCTCCCTTTCTCTCTACTTCTCTCTTTCCCTCTCCTTCTCTCTTTCCCTCTCCCTCTCTCTTTCCCCTCTCCTTCTCTTTCCCTCTCCTTCTCTCTTTCCCTCTCCTTCTCTCTTTCCCCTCTCCCTCTCTCTTTCCCTCTCCCTCTCTCTCTCTCTCCTTCTCCCTTTCTCTCTCCTTCTCCCTTTCTCTCTCCCTCTCCCTCTCTCTTTCCCTCACCCTTTCCCTCTCCCTCCCTCTTTCCCTCTCTCCCTATCCCTCTCTCTCCCTATCAAAAGAAGGCAAGTGATGCCATAAGGGTTTTTACAGAAAGACATATTCCTACGATTACAAAGACGACGACATCACGGCTCAGTAGTAATTCTAACAGTGAAAGTCTACCTACCATCCACGGTTTGTCTCCCATTGAGAACAATGCAGTACATTTATTTCAAAGCAGAATATGTATTATCTCCTTAACACTCAGACAATGCCCCTCTCTCTCTCTCTGCCTCTCTATTACACTCCAGGTGGCTTAATGTACAAATTAGCTATCAGATATTTGGTTTCTAAGACTTGGGGTCATGAGTGGAGTTTTCATGTGAATAAAACGATTCATTTCTCTGACTCACATCTGTTGCAAAACAGAAACACTGGATTATTACAGGGTAGTAATTATTCATGAGGTACTGCCTGAATGTATCCCAAATGGCACCCCTAGTCCGTATGTACTTTTGACCAGGGCTCATAGGGCTCTATATAGGGAATAAGGGGCCAATTTTGGGACACAGCCACTGTAATTAAATGCAGCCTGAAACATTGAGGAAAAACCCAACAGAAAACACAGCAAATGAGACAGTCAGTACAAATCTTAAAAACATGAATCATGATGTTGTTCCTTTTATGTCTTGTAATAAACATGAAGTGTACTCTTATTCAGACAGGACATGTGAATGGCCAAGTTGCAAAGATGGTGCCGACAGACATGGCAGCTCTGCTTCTAGATTCTAAACAACTTTGCAGTATTTTGTTTTTGTGTGTGTTATTTCTTACATTATTAGTCCAGAATGTTTTTTGGTGTTATTACGTACAGCCAGAAAAACTTTGGGATATCGGAGCGGTGGAAACTCACCAGCATTACAACCAGGAATATGACTTTCCCGAATTGGATCCTTTGTTCGTACCCCCCCAGGGCAATTGAACTTATCCCAGAGGCTGCTCCAAGACACCACCGGAGAAGAAGAGGTATTCAGAGCGGACTTCTAGTCCGACTCAGGAAGCATGGACACCATCCAATGCTTCTGAGTATATTACTATCTAATGTTCAGTCTCTGGACAAAAAATAGAAGAGCTCAGAGCGAGGATATCCTTCCAGAAAGACGTCAGGGACTGTAACATATTCTGTTTCACAAAATCATGGCTCTCTCCGGATATACTGTCCCCGTCCATAGAGCCAGCTGGGTTCTCAGTCCATCTCTCTCCAGATATACTGTCCCCATCCATACAGCCAGCTGGGTTCTCAGTCCATCTCTCTCCAGATATACTGTCCCTGTCCATACAGCCAGCTGAGTTCTCAGTCCATCTCTCTCCAGATATACTGTCCCCATCCATACAGCCAGCTGGGTTCTCAGTCCATCTCTCTCCAGATATACTGTCCCTGTCCATACAGCCAGCTGGGTTCTCAGTACATCTCTCTACAGATATACTGTCCCCGTCCATACAGCCAGCTGGGTTCTCAGTCCATCTCTCTCCAGATATACTGTCCCCATCCATACAGCCAGCTGGGTTCTCAGTCCATCTCTCTCCAGATATACTGTCCCTGTCCATACAGCCAGCTGGGTTCTCAGTACATCTCTCTACAGATATACTGTCCCCGTCCATACAGCCAGCTGGGTTCTCAGTCTATCTCTCTCCAGATATACTGTCCCCATCCATACAGCCAGCTGGGTTCTCAGTCCATCTCTCTCCAGATATACTGTCCCCATCCATACAGCCAGCTGGGTTCTAAGTACATCATGCAGACAGGAAGAAGAGAGGGAAGAAGAAAGATGGTGGTGTATGTTTCATGATTAACTACTAATAGTGTGATTGTGACAACGTACAGAAACTCAAGTCATTTTGTTCAACCTACCTAGAATACCTCAAAATCAAATGCCGACCGTATTACCTCCCAAGAGAATTCTCTTCGGTTATAGTCACAGCCATGTATATTCCCACTCAAGCCGATTCCACAACGGCCCTCATGGATCTACAAAGGACTTTGTGCAAACTGGAAACCAAATATCCTGAGGCCATTGTAACTGGGGATTTTAACAAAGCAAATATGAGGATAACGCTACCGAAATTCAATCAACACATTGCCTGTAGTACTCGCGCTGCAAAAACGCTCAACCATTGTTACTCCCCCTTATGGGATGTCTAAAAGGCCCTCATAGCGTTTTCCTTTGATGGCCAAAAAGCCCTGTTTTTGTCTCATCTGACCAGAGTACCTTCTTCCATATGTTTGGGAAGACTCCCACATGCTTTTTGGCAAACACCAAATGTGTTTGTTTATTTCTTTCTTCAAGCAATGTATTTTTTCTGGCCAATCTTCCATAAATCTCTGTGGAGTGTACGGTTTAAAACGGTCCTTTGACAGATTCTCCAAT
Source organism: Oncorhynchus tshawytscha (assembly GCF_018296145.1). Taxonomy (NCBI): domain Eukaryota; kingdom Metazoa; phylum Chordata; class Actinopteri; order Salmoniformes; family Salmonidae; genus Oncorhynchus; species Oncorhynchus tshawytscha. The sequence continues at coordinate 83,790,281 of NC_056436.1, read as the reverse complement.
CTCCACTGTGGACCTTTGCAGCTCCTTCAGGGTTATCATTGGTCTCTTTGTTGCCTCTCTAATTAATACCCTTCTGGTCTGTGAGTTTTGGTGGGTGGCCCTCTCTTTGCAGTTTTGTTGTGGTGCCATATTCTTTCCATGTTTTAATAATGGATTTAATGGTGCTCCGTGGGATGTTAAAAATTTCTGATATTTTCTTATAACCCAACCCTGATCTGTACTTCTCCACAACTTTGTCCCTGACCTGTTTGGAGAGCTTTTTGGTCTTCATGGTGCCCCTTGCTTAGTGGTGTTGCAGACTCTGGGGCATTTCAGTACAGGTGTATATATACTGAGATCGTGTGACAGATCATGTGACACTTAGATTGCACACAGGTGGACTTTATTTGACTAATTATGTGACTTCTGAAGGTAATTGGTTACACCAGATCCTATTTAGGGGCTTCATAGCAAAGGGGGTGAATACATATGCACGCACAACTTTTCCGTTTTGATTTTTTGTTTAAACAATTTTTTTTTTTTAAACAAGATTATTTTGTGTATTTCCATTACATCAAATCCAAATCCATTTAAATTACAGGCTGTAATGCAACAAAACAGGAAAAACGCCAAAGGGGATGAATACTTTTGCAAGGCACTGTAACCATGGCAAGGGGACTGGGAATATGATTGAATACAAACAGTGTAGTTATTCCTTCAGTAAGTCAGTTATTAAACAGGAAAAACATCAGTACAGAGACAACGGCTCAGACACGAGACGTGCCACTGATGCTCCCAAGGACTGTGATTCATTCTCCGTGGCCGAAGTGAGTAAAGAGTGTTAACCCCTGCAACGCTGCCGGCCCTGACGGTGTCCCTAGCCATGTCCTCAGAGCATGCGCAGACCACCTGGCTGGAGTGTTTACAGACATATTCAATCTCTCCCTGTCCCAGTCTGCTGTCCCCACTTGCTTCAACATGTTCACCATAGTTCCAGTACCCAATTAAGCAAAGTTAACTGAACTAAATGACAATTGCCCCGTAGCACTCACTTCTGTTGTCGCTAGCCTCTCAAAGCGCTTTGAGAGGCTAGTTAAGGATCATATCACCTCTATCTTACCTGACAACCTAGACCAACTTCACAACCGGCTATGATTGGGAGTCCCATAGGGCGGCACACCATTGTCCCAGCATCGTCCGGGTTAGGGTTTGGCCAGGGTATGCCGTTGTTCTTAACTGACTTGCCTTGTTAAATAAAGGTTAAACAAAGTTTAACATTTAAAAAAAGAGATCCACAAACGATGCAATCGCCGTGACGATGCAATTGACTGCACACAGCCCTATCCCATCTGGACAAGAAGAATATATATGTATAAATGCTGTTCATTGACTCTAGCTCAGCCTTCAACACCTCATCACAACACCTCCACTTACCTGATCCTCAACACAGGGGCCCCACAAGGGTGTGTGCTCAGCCCCCTCCTGTACTCCCTGTTCACCCATGACTCCGTGGCCACGCACGCCTCCAACTCAATCATCAAGTTTGCTGATTACCAACAATAACAAAACAGTCTACAGGGAAGAGGTGAGGGCCCTGGCGCCAGGAAAACAACCTCACATCAACAAAACAAAGGAGCTGATTGTGGACTTCAGGAAACAGCAGAGAGAGCACACCTCTATGCACATCGACAGGACAGCAATGGAGAAGTTGAAAAGTTGAAAAGGGTACACATCACTGACAATCTGAAATGGTCCACCAACACAAACAGTGTGGTGAAGAAGGCGCAACAGCGAGAGAAAAAAAACCTCACCCAAATGTATAGCCCTGTTGGAAAATATAAATGTACTATTTGAAAATTTGAAGACATTTTTGTATATATTTTTTTAAATATATTTTTTATGTGAATCACATTTTTATTTGGCGTACCCCCAATGGCATTGCGCATAACCCTGCAGGTATTCCCGAGTTGACTACAACATTACAGTGGTGATACGAAGGTCCACTATCTGAGGGTCGATAGGATCACATCACATCACATTTAATCTCATTTCATTTTATCTGTCTGAAACATGTGAGTTACCAAGTTGAAACCCACAGACAGACAGGGAGTTTGACCTTGGAGAACTTTAGTTAATCATCAGAATGACCCATCCCCATCTGTCTGTCTGCTTTATCTGTCTGTCTGCTTTATCTGTCTGTCTGCCTTATCTGTCTGTCTGCCTTATCTGTCTGTCTGTCTTATCTGTCTGTCTTATCTGCCTGTCTATCTGTCTGTCTGCTTTATCTGTCTTTCTGCCTTATCTGTCTGCCTTATCTGTCTGTCTGCCTTATCTGTCTGTCTGCTGTATCTGTCTGTCTGCTTTATCTGTCTGTCTGCCTTATCTGTCTGTCTGGTTTATATGTCTGTCTGCCTTATCTGTCTGTCTGCCTTATCTGTCTGTCTGTCTGTCTGTCTGTCTTATCTGTCTGTCTGCTTTATCTGTCTGTCTGCTTTATCTGTCTGTCTGCCTTATCTGCCTGTCTATCTGTCTGTCTGCTTTATCTGTCTTTCTGCTTTATCTGTCTTTCTGCTTTATCTGTCTGTCTGCTTTATCTGTCTGTCTGCTTTATCTGTCTGTCTGCCTTTTCTGTCTGTATGCTTTATCTGTGCCTAAAATATATGCCTGTCTCTCCGTCCCACTGTCTGTGTGTGTTTTGTGTGTGTGTGTGTGTGTGTGTGTGTGTGTGTGTGTGTGTGTGTATGTGCGTGTGTGTGTGTGTCTGTGTCTGTGTGTATGTGAGTGTGTGTGTGTGTCATTCCTACCCCTTTCAACCCCTCTGATTCTATCTCTCCCTTCCAGTCCTCTCTGATTCTATCTCTCCCTTCCAGTCCTGTCTGATTCTATCTCTCCCTTCCAGTCCTGTCTGATTCTATCTCTCCCTTCCAGTCCTATCTCTCCCTTCCAGACCTGTCTGATTCTATCTCTCCCTTCCAGTCCTCTCTGATTCTATCTCTCCCTTCCAGTCCTGTCCGATTCTATCTCTCCCTTCCAGTCCTATCTCTCCCTTCCAGACCTGTCTGATTATATCTCTCCCTTCCAGTCCTGTCTGATTCTATCAATAACTTCCAGTCCTGTCTGATTCTATCTCTCCCTTCCAGTCCTGTCTGATTCTATCTCTCCCTTCCAGTCCTGTCTGATTCTATCTCTCCCTTCTAGTCCTGTCTGATTCTATCTCTCCCTTCCAGTCTTCTCTGATTCTATCCTTCCCTTCCAGTCCTGTCTGATTATGTCTCTCCCTTCCAGTCCTGTCTGATTATGTCTCTCCCTTCCAGTCCTCTCTGATTATATCTCTCCCCTTTTCCCTCCCCTTTCCCCTCCCCCTTCCCCTTCCTCAACTGACTAGGTATCCCCTTTCCCCCCCCCCTTTCCCAACTGACTAGGTATCCCCCTTTCCCATCCCCCTTTCCCCTTCTTCAACTGACTAGGTATCCCCCTTTCCCCTCCCCCTTCCTCAACTGACTAGGTATCCCCTTTCCCCTTCCTCAACTGACTAGGTATCCCCTTTCCCCTCCCCCTTTCCCAACTGACTAGGTATCCCCCTTTCCCATCCCCTTTCCCCTTCTTCAACTGACTAGGTATCCCCCTTTCCCCTCCCCCTTCCTCAACTGACTAGGTATCCCCCTTTCCCCTTCCTCAACTGACTAGGTATCCCCCTTTCACCTTCCTCAACTGACTAGGTATCCCCCTTTCCCCTTCCTCAACTGACTAGGTATCCCCCCTTTCCCCTTCCTCAACTGACTAGGTATTTCCCCTTTCCTCAACTGACTAGGTATTCCCCCTTCCCCCTTCCTCAACTGACTAGGTATCCCCCTTTCCCCTTCCTCAACTGACTAGGTATCCCCCTTTCCCCTTCCTCAACTGACTAGGTATCCCCCTTTCCCCTTCCTCAACTGACTAGGTATCCCCCTTTCCCCTTCCTCAACTGACTAGGTATCCCCTTTCCCCTTCCTCAACTGACTAGGTATCCCCCTTTCCCCTTCCTCAACTGACTAGGTATCCCCCTTTCCCCTTCCTCAACTGACTAGGTATCCCCCTTTCCCCTTCCTCAACTGACTAGGTATCCCCCTTTCCCCTTCCTCAACTGACTAGGTATCCCCATTTCCCCTTCCCCTTTCCCCTTCCTCAACTGACTAGGTATCCCCCTTCCCCTTCCTCAACTGACTAGGTATCCCCCTTCCCCTTCCTCAACTGACTAGGTATCCCCCTTTTCCCTTCCTCAACTGACTAGGTATCCCCCTTTCCCCTTCCTCAACTGACTAGGTATCCCCCTTTCCCCTCCCCTTCCTCAACTGACTAGCTATCCCCCTTTCCCCTCCCCTTCCTCAACTGACTAGGTATCCCCCTTTCCCCTCCCCTTTCCCCTCCCCTTTCCCCTTCCTAGATTCAGGTACTTTAATAACAGCTTCCTCATCTCACATCAGCTGTGGCTCTAAACTGTGCAGGGCCCACTGAGCTGATCTATGATACACACACACACACACACACACACACACACACACACACACACACACACACACACACACACACACACACACACACACACACACACCTACTCATTCAAGGGTTTTTTCTTTATTTTTACTATTTTCTACATTACAGAATAATAGTGAAGACATCATAACTATGAAATAACACATATGGAATCACTTAGTAACCATATATTTAAATTTGAGATTCTTCAAAGTTGCCACCATTTGCCTTGATGACAATTTAGCACATTCTTGGCATTCTCTCAACCAGCTTCATGAGTTGGTCACCTGGAATGCATTTCAATTCAGGTGTGCCTTGTTAAAAGTTAATTTGTGGAATTTCTTTCCTTGTTATTGTGTTTGAGCCAATCAGAGGGTTAGTATACAGAAGATAGTCCTATTTGGATAAGTTCATTAGCATTAACTGCACTTCAGATTGCAGCCCAAAATAAATGCTTCACAAAGTTCAAGTAACAGACCCATCTCAACATCAACTGTTCAGAGGAGACTGTGAATCAGGCCTGCGTGGTCGAATTGCTGAAAAGAAACCATTAAAGACACCAATAATAAGAAGAGACTTGTAGAAACAGAAACAGTGTGAATACCTTTGAGTTCTAACATTTTCTTGTGTTAAGCTCACTTAAGCTGACTTCATACCCCACTCATTTGCTGTAATACCTTTCTCGTGAGAAGAGAGGTATACAGGTAGTGTATTTCAGCACAGAGACACTGAGATCAAACACAGTGTTCAAGCCTTGATGACCATGGCTCTGACAGTGGTTTTTTTGGTGTCCAGGCACCTGCTGAAAGCTATACCTGTCTGGATGCTTGGCGTGCACACACATCACACACACACGCACACACACACACACATACACACACACACACACACACACACACACACACACACACGCATGCACACACACACACAAACACAAACACACACACACATTCTGGGATGAGAGGGAGACAACAGATGGCAGTGACTTATTTTCAATACTGAGCCTCCTCCAGACACACACTAGTCAAAAAACACACTAAATCCTTCCTTAATCAGCTTACACAGCAATGCTCTGTAATCCCTGTGTGATGGTCGGGTCTATGGGACCCATTTTCAATGTTTACTACAAGAACAATGATACAATTCAGTATTTTTTGCAACCTGAGACTCATTGGTCTTGCCTCATTGTCTGTGAAGAACATGTAAAGGACCAATTTTCATTGAGTGCACACTGTGTGTCCCCCTACACATTCATATTACATATGTGGTGTTCTGGTCCACTGGACTCGAGGGTAATAAAAGTGTGGAAAAGTGTGTGTATAGGTGAAAACAAGTAAAAAATGAAACAAAAAGGTTTGCTCTGTGTCTTCACTCTGTCCTTCTTCTCCCTGGGCCTGCTGTTTCAACATAGCACCAATAACCTGTCTGTCTGTGTCCCTGTCTCCCTGCCTGTCTCCTGTCTCCTGTTTTTCTCGCACCGCTTCACCCTTTGTAGTGTGTGAAACTACACAATGTCTTGTGTGAACCTGCAAAATGTTATTACAATAAGTTATTTAAATACATTGTACAATTGTTTGTTTTTTTAAGTAGAATTTTCCCATACTCTACCCCAGCCAGGTGCAAATTGGGGGAGGGACACAACAAATAAATAGCTTTGCATGTGTTGCTCCTTACCACATTCAATCAGTATGGCAAAGATATTATCTGCTCAGAGGGCCTTAGAGATATTTTTTTGCAGAGAGAGAAGCTAGTGTAGAAGGAGTGTCTTCCACCTTCAGAATATGAGCATCATGTCTCTGTCAATTCAGTCTGACAGTGTGTTGGAAGAAGAGGATGAGATTTACCCTAAGCCAGCCCCAGACCAGCTCTTCAGTAGCCAGCCTCAGACCAGCTCGTCAGTAGCCAGCCTCAGACCAGCCAATCAGTAGCCAGCGTCAGACCAGCCCGTCAGTAGCCAGCCTCAGACCAGCCTGTCAGTAGCCAGCCTCAGACCAGCCCGTCAGTAGCCAGCCTCAGACCAGCTCGTCAGTAGCCAGCCTCAGACCAGCCAATCAGTAGCCAGCCTCAGACCAGCCTGTCAGTAGCCAGCATTAAACCAGCCCGTCAGTAGCCAGCCTCAGACCAGCCAATCAGTAGCCAGCATCAGACCAGCCTGTCAGTAGCCAGCCTCAGACCAGCCCGTCATCAAAAAATTGTGAAATTGAATGGGATGCAACCAGGGCCAATGCGGATGGCGGTTACTCATGCACAGGACATAAAGTCTTCTATTCAACTGTGCAGAGAGTGCAGAGTGACAAGCTAGCTGCAATCAGGTCAGTGCAGAGAGACAAGCTAGCTGCTATCAGGTCAGTGCAGAGAGACATGCTAGCTGCTATCAGGTCAGTGCAGAGAGACAAGCTAGCTGCTATCAGGTCAGTGCAGAGAGACATGCTAGCTGCTATCAGGTCAGTGCAGAGAGACAAGCTAGCTGCTATCAGGTCAGTGCAGAGAGACAAGCTAGCTGCTATCAGGTCAGTGTGGGACAAGTGGGTGGACCGCCTACCCCTGTTAAACAACCCTGGGCACAACATTACAGTGGGTGAGCAGCTTATGCCATTTAGGGGCTGCTGCCCCTTCAGGCAGTACATGTAAACTGTGTAAACCCACAAAATATGGGAATCAATATCTGGGCTACCTGTGATGCTGCTTCATCATATGCTTGGAACTTGGAAGTATATCTGAGAAAGCCAGACGGAGGAGCCCCTGAGAAGATCCAAGGGATGTGAATTGTCCTGGACGTGACACAGGGACTCTGTGGCCACAACATCACATCTCATGCAAGAGAATCTGTGGCCAGAAACATGAAAAAATAATTTAGACAAGCTGGAGAGCTGCAAAAGAAGAACCCTACGTTGGCCACTTGTGATATTCTTCAACGTCTTGGACATCTCGGAGAGAGCTGCAATGCTTTGTTTTATTTCACATTTATTTAACCAGGTCGGCAAGTCGAGAACACCTTTATTTAACCAGGTAGGCCAGTTGAGAACACCTTTATTTAACCAGGTTGGCTAGTCGAGAACACCTTTATTTAACCAGGTCGGCTAGTTGAGAACACCTTTATTTAACCAGGTCGGCTAGTCGAGAACACCTTTATTTAACCAGGTCGGCTAGTTGAGAACACCTATATTTAACCAGGTAGGCAAGTAGAGAACACTTTATTTAACCAGGTAGGCTAGTAGAGAACACCTTTATTTAACCAGGTCGGCTAGTTGAGAACACCTTTATTTAACCAGGTAGGCAAGTAGAGAACACCTTTATTTGACCAGGTCGGCTAGTTGAGAACACCTTTATTTAACCAGGTCGGCTGGTTGAGAACAACTTTATTTAACCAGGTAGGCTAGTTGAGAACACCTTTATTTAACCAGATAGGCTAGTCGAGAACACCTTCATTTAACCAGGTCGGCTAGTTGAGAACACCTTTATTTAACCAGGTCGGCTAGTCGAGAACACCTTTATTTAACCAGGTAGGCCAGTTGAGAACACCTTTATTTAACCAGGTTGGCTAGTCGAGAACACCTTTATTTAACCAGGTCGGCTAGTTGAGAACACCTTTATTTAACCAGGTCGGCTAGTCGAGAACACCTTTATTTAACCAGGTCGGCTAGTTGAGAACACCTATATTTAACCAGGTAGGCAAGTAGAGAACACCTTTATTTAACCAGGTAGGCTAGTAGAGAACACCTTTATTTAACCAGGTCGGCTAGTTGAGAACACCTTTATTTAACCAGGTAGGCAAGTAGAGAACACCTTTATTTGACCAGGTCGGCTAGTTGAGAACACCTTTATTTAACCAGGTCGGCTGGTTGAGAACAACTTTATTTAACCAGGTAGGCTAGTTGAGAACACCTTTATTTAACCAGATAGGCTAGTCGAGAACACCTTCATTTAACCAGGTCGGCTAGTTGAGAACACCTTTATTTAACCAGGTCGGCTAGTCGAGAACACCTTTATTTAACCAGGTCGGCTAGTAGAGAACACGTTTATTTAACCAGGTAGGCTAGTCGAGAACACCTTTATTTAACCAGGTCGGCTAGTTGAGAACACCTTTATTTAACCAGGTAGGCTAGTCGAGAACACCTTTATTTAACCAGGTAGGCTAGTCGAGAACACCTTTATTTAACCAGGTCGGCTAGTCGAGAACACCTTTATTTAACCAGGTCGGCTAGTCGAGAACAAGTTCTCATTTACAACTGAGACCTGGCCAAGAATAAAGCAAAGCAGTGTGACACAAACAGCAACAACACAGAGTTACACATGGAGTAAACAAACATACAGTCAATAATACAGTAGAACAATAAGTCTATATACAGTTTGTGCAAATCAAATCAAATCAAATTGTATTTGTCACATACACATGGTTAGCAGATGTTAATGCGAGTGTAGCGAAATGCTTGTGCTTCTAGTTCTGACAATGCAGTAATAACCAACGAGTAATCTAGCTAACAATTTCAAAACTACTACCTTATCCACACAAGTGTAAAGGGATAAAGAATATGTACATGAAGATATATGAATGAGTGATGGTACAGAACGGCATAGGCAAGATTCAGTAGATGGTATTGAGTACAGTATATACATATGAGATGAGTATGTAAACAAAGTGGCATAGTTTAAAGTGGCTAGTGATACATGTATTACATAAAGATGCAGTAGATGATACAGAGTACAGTATATACATATACATATGAGATAAATAATGTAGGGTATGTAAACATTATATTAAGTAGCATTGTTTAAAGTGGCTAGTGATATATTTTACATCAATTTCCATCAATTTCCATTATTAAAGTGGCTGGAGTTGAGTCAGTGTGTTGGCAGCAGCCACTCAATGTTAGAGGTGGCTGTTTAACAGTGATGGCCTTGAGATAGAAGCTGTTTTTCAGTCTCTCGGTCCCAGTTTGATGCACCTGCACTGACCTCGCCTTCTGGATGATAGCGGGGTGAACAGGCAGTGGCTCGGGTGGTTGTTGTCCTTGATGATCTTTATGGCCTTCCTGTGACATCGGGTGGTGTAGGTGTCCTGGAGGGGAGGTAGTTTGCCCCCGGTGATGCGTTGTGCAGACCTCACTACCCTCTGGAGAGCCTTACGGTTGTGGGCGGAGCAGTTGCCGTACCAGGCGGTGATGTAGCCCGACAGGATGCTCTCGATTGTGCATCTGTAGAAGTTTGTGAGTGCTTTTGGTGACAAGCTGAATTTCTTCAGCCTCCTGAGGTTGAAGAGGCGCTGCTGCGCCTTCTTCACGATGCTGTCTGTGTGGGTGGACCAATTCAGTTTGTCTGTGATGTGTACGCCGAGGAACTTAAAACTTACTACCCTCTCCACTACTGTTCCATCGATGTGGATAGGGGGGTGTTCCCTCTGCTGTTTCCTGAAGTCCACAATCATCTCCTTAGTTTTGTTGATGTTGAGTGTGAGGTTATTTTCCTGACACCACACTCCGAGGGTCCTCACCTCCTCCCTGTAGGCCGTTTCGTCGTTGTTGGTAATCAAGCCTACCACTGTTGTGTTGTCCGCAAACTTGATGATTGAGTTGGAGGCGTGCGTGGCCACGCAGTCGTGGGTGAACAGGGAGTACAGGAGAGGGCTCAGAACACACCCTTGTGGGGCCCCAGTGTTGAGGATCAGCGGGGTGGAGATGTTGTTACCTACCCTCACCACCTGGGGGCGGCCCGTCAGGATGTCCAGTACCCAGTTGCACAGGGCGAGGTCGAGACCCAGGGTCTCGAGCTTGATGACGAGTTTGGAGGGTACTATGGTGTTAAATGCTGAGCTGTAGTCGATGAACAGCATTCTCACATAGGTATTCCTCTTGTCCAGATGGGTTAGGACAGAGTGCAGTGTGGTTGAGATTGCATCGTCTGTTGACCTATTTGGGCGGTAAGCAAATTGGAGTGGGTCTAGGTTGTCAGGTAGGGTGGAGGTGATATGGTCCTTGACTAGTCTCTCAAAGCACTTCATGATGACGGAAGTGAGTGCTACGGGGCGGTAGTCGTTTAGCTCAGTTACCTTAGCTTTCTTGGGAACAGGAACAATAGTGGCCCTCTTGAAGCATGTGGGAACAGCAGACTGGTATAAGGATTGATTGAATATGTCCGTAAACACACCAGCCAGCTGGCCTGCGCATGCTCTGAATCCCGTATATAAGATAGGATCCCATATTAATGTAAATTGTCAAATCCACTTCAATCAGTGTAGATGAAGGGGAGGAGATGGGTTAAAGAGGGATTTTTAAGCCTTGAGACATGGATTTTGTTTGTGTGCCATTCAGAGGGTGAATGGGCAAGACAAAATATTTAAGTGCCTTTGAACGCGGTATGGCAGTAGGTGCCAGGCACACTGGTTTGTGTCAAGAACTGCAACGGTGCTGGGTTTTTCACACTCAACAGTTTGCTGTGTGACTCAAGAATGGTTCACCAACCAAAGGACATCCAGCCAACTTGACACAACTATGGGAATCATTGGAGTCAACATAGGGCCACCATCCCTGTGGAACGGTTTCAACACCTTGTAGAGTCCATGACCTGACGAATTTAGTTTCTTTTTTCAACAAATGACGGGGATGAGGGCCTGTACGGGTGTTTGGAGTATATCCTTTCCGTCCGACTCATTAAAGAAAAATTATTCGTCCAATTTTAGCTGAGTAATCGCTGTTCTGATGTCCAGAAGCTCTTTTCGTTCAAAAAGAGACCCTAGCAGAAACATTATGTACAAAATAAGTAACAAACAATGCGAAAAAACAAACAAAACAGCACGGTTCGGTTTAAGAGCCAGTAAAATGGCAGCCATCTTAATGGATATTTTTGTTGGGGTTGATACGTTTTTTTGTAAGGGAAAATTCAAGTCTGACATTTGAAAGTGGAAATGACAACCTTCTGAAGCCTTTTTAAATGTCAAAGTTTGAAATGTCCTGCCTTGCAGGAAAGTTATCCTGCAAGAGGGTGATCAATCGAAGATACTACTTCTGTATAACATCCACTAACATGTTGCAATAATTTTAAACTCAGTTTTAATTTCAAAATAAAAATACAGTTAATTATCAATGAGAGAAAAGGAAATGGACCAACTGTTTTCCAACAAAATGGTTATTTGAACTGTGGTTTAACATTATAAAGTACCTTGTCTGGGGAAAAATATTATATCCTCGGGAACAAACGGAACCCACTGACCAACGATTCAGAAATATAATCATGCAGAACTGTGGTTTGCATTATTTAAAGGGGAATTTCACCCTGGGGAAATCTGCGCTTGTTTTCATCATATCCGAGGCATTTCTAGGTCAGTGAGATGTGTTTCAGACATAACTGCCCAGGAGGAAGGCAGGTCTGGGCTTTGTGCGCTGAATGATATATGACGGCTGCCAATTGTATTGATGGGGGAGCAAGCTCTGAAAATAAATGTAATTCTGCTTTGTGGCACTCTAGGTTATACTGATCACACTATAAGGCTCTATGTTATTTATACTGATCACACTATAAGGCTCTATGTTCTACTGATAACACTATAAGGCTCTATGCTCTACTGATCACACTATAAGGCTCTATGTTATAATGATCACACTATAAGGCTCTACCGATCACACTATAAGGCTCTATGTTATACTGATCACACTATAAGGCTCTACTGATCACACTATAAGGCTCTATGTTCTACTGATCACACTATAAGGCTCTATGTTCTGCTGATCACACTATAAGGCTCTATGCTCTACTGATCACACTATAAGTCTCTACCGATCACACTATAAGGCTCTATGCTCTACTGATCACACTATAAGTCTCTACTGATCACACTATAAGTCTCTATGTTATACTGATCACACTATAAGGCTCTATGTGATACTGATCACACTATAAGGCTCTATGCTCTACTGATCACACTATAAGTCTCTATGCTCTACTGATCACACCATATGTTTTTGTGGGTGTAGATGTGGTTGTCCTTGTTCGATAGGGCCATTGGACGTCTTTCAGCGATGTTCCTATCGGCGGACTCATTGCTAAATATACAAGCAGATACATTTTTTTCCAGTCTCTAAGACTACAACTTGTGTTGCGTGGTACTTCTTGCTCTGGCCCACATCCCACCCCCAAGGTGGGCTTTTTTGAAAACTGAAAGATCTAACCAGACGCAATGCCTTCAAGTGATTCCTCTCATCAACATGAATTCGACGATTGAGCTTTAAAAAATATATATATTAGCTACATGGCGACATTCAACCATACGTGTTTCAACTGGAATATAGCGAACGGGTATTAGAAACAAAGATTTGGATTTTGCTAACATTAGAAGCTCAGCTACAGCCGATGCCAGCACCGAGAGGGCAGATGACAAATATGGTGCCTAGCTAAGTAAGCAATTTTTCCCACAAGCTACCTAGCTAGCTAGCTAACTTTAGTTTATCTACTGAAACCCATATCGAATATTGCTCACTAACATACTGTGTTACAGTGGGGGAAACTCTAATATTTTTATGTTTGCTAACTTAGCTAGGTATCTAGCTAGTTAGGTAGCTAAGTTTGCTGATCTTCTGTATGCCGATTGTAGAACCTCTTTTCTTTTTAGTCATATATATTGCTACTAAACAGCAAGCTACAACATTACAACCAGCCAGCCAACTAAAGCTAGGTTTACCAGAAAACATTAGCACAGGAGTTGGCTAGCTAGTTAGCCTGGCACCTGCTAACTTATGTGCTACGCCTCGAGATTGTAACTTGTTCGCAAACATGTGTAACATCGGCAACTAAATAATTGTATTAGCTAGCTATGTAACATTATTGATGAGGAAATGCTTCCGGCGGGGTCCGAGCCCAACCATGATGCAAGATAGGATTCCAAACAGATGTAAAAAAACAAGTATTTGTATATCCAGCCAGCTGCTGTTGACTAACCCCATTCCGTACAAATTTGCGCAACCGCAGCATTCAAACAAGGCTGTAATGAAAACTAATGGGACTGTAGCGACCGTGTTGGCATCAAAATCTGGGGTGTGAACTACGTTTCTATCCAAGCGTTGATTGATATGGTAATGGCCCAATAGTATTGGAGAATCTTTTTTTTTTTTAAACGGACCCATCTGACGCTGTACGTTAAATTGTGACGTGTCATGACGTAACGTACAGCACCCATAATGCAACTCATTCTGTGTCGTACAGCCTCTCTCCACCAGGTGTAGCGCTTCTCTCGCAGATTAAAAACAAGAAAGGGACAGGATAAGGGGGGAAAGCTAGTCAATTGTACAACTGAATGCATTTACTGGTTTGTGTCATCACTGCAAGCCGTCATGACTCTCAAAAGCCGCGACAGCCGCTGTTTACCTCTGAAGATAACTTTAGCGCCGCCCTAAAAATCTCATTCAAATTCGACACAAACCTTCAAATAGGTACGCAATGGCACATTACATAAACTCTTTACAGTGTTTAATTTACATTTTAGAGCTGATATGTTGAACAGATCAGATCTCCCCCTTTCCCTATCACGCAGTAGGTTTCGCTTCCCCACCCGCCATTTTTTAAAAGACCTGACGGAGCTCATTGCCTTCTTCAATCATGTAGGGACGGACAGCATGAAGGTCTCGTCATTGATTTTGCTGGAATGGGGAGAAATTGTGCTTTACCAATGGTATTGACATTACAGTTGACCTGGAAGTATTATGTTTTAAAATAAGGTCAATTGGCGATGTACAAAAGTGCCTTCGCTAACTATAGCTAGCTAAGTTTACTAGCAAACAGTGAGGAGGAACAATTTACTATTGCAAATGTTAGCGTAAAAAATATTTGTCTAAGCATGGCTAAAAGACATGGCTGTAGGTAAGACACCGTCTAGGCGCCAAGGTTGAGGGTTATGCCATATTTCATTCTATTAGGCTAGATATGGTTGAAAATCAAATCAAATCAAATGTATTTATATAGCCCTTCGTACATCAGCTGATATCTCAAAGTGCTGTACAGAAACCCAGCCTAAAACCCCAAACAGCAAGCAATGCAGGTGTAGAAGCACGGTGGCTAGGAAAAACTCCCTAGAAAGGCCAAAACCTAGGAAGAAACCTAGAGAGGAACCAGGCTATGTGGGGTGGCCAGTCCTCTTCTGGCTGTGCCGGGTGGAGATTATAACAGAACATGGCCAAGATGTTCAAATGTTCATAAATGACCAGCATGGGCGAATAATAATAAGGCAGAACAGTTGAAACTGGAGCAGCAGCACGGCCAGGTGGACTGGGGACAGCAAGGAGTCATCATGTCAGGTAGTCCTGGGGCATGGTCCTAGGGCTCAGGTCCTCCGAGAGAGAGAAAGAAAGAGAGAAGGAGAGAATTAGAGAACGCACACTTAGATTCACACAGGACACCGAATAGGACAGGAGAAGTACTCCAGATATAACAAACTGACCCTAGCCCCCCGACACATAAACTACTGCAGCATAAATACTGGAGGCTGAGACAGGAGGGGTCAGGAGACACTGTGGACCCATCCGAGGACACCCCCAGACAGGGCCAAACAGGAAGGATATAACCCCACCCACTTTGCCAAAGCACAGCCCCCACACCACTAGAGAGATATCTTCAACCACCAACTTACCATCCCGAGCTGTAATCTCTGTGCCTGTGCACATGTTCATCTAGTCTATCCTAATGTTGATGTTCAACTGTCGTTCAAACTACAATAGAGTATAATTGTACTTTTTATTTTATTTTTTATGTTCGAGACAATACCGTGTTGCCATGGCTTCTTCCTGGAGTGGATTCTAGATACAGAAACAGAATTCCTGTTGCTTCCGTGTGCACTTTCAGTGCACTGCATCCCCGTCTTAGACATTATTATAGATTTCAAGCAGATGACTCATGAGGAGATGAATGCAGGTTCATATAGTCTACACTAATGTTGATGTCACGCTGACAGTTTGATCAAGATAACATTCCTCCCACAGCTTTGCAAGTATTCCCCGAGCTTTACTGCACTGATCAGGCTGTATTTTCCTACTGTATTTTTCTTTGTGCAATTTCATCATGACCAACAGTTGTCTTAGCTACAGAGTGTTACACCAGATAATGTTATATAAAGCAAAGATTGTTGGTATCCACTACTGGGATCTACAGGATAGCATAGCATATATCATAGCATTTCTCATAGCAGCTTGATAGCTAAGGTTGGTAGAAAATTCTCTGTGCTATACCAAACAGTACGTTTGGTGTAGCACAGAGAATTTTCTACCAATTCCTTGCTTTGGATTGGTGGATACATCTTGTTATTATAATACTTTTCTGAATATTTGATGAGGGGTTGTTGACGCCAACCACCTGCATTCAACAAAGAGAAATGCTATGCTACTAGCCTCATGTCATGAATATGCATAGCCGCCTCAGACAACTCCAACAGTGTTTTTTCCCCCACAGTTGTAGGGACGTGTCCTACTTATATCATTACAAAACTTGTATTGTCTTGGAGGGTTGAATACGTTTTTTCTCACCTGCACTTTGAATTTGACAATGTGTTTACTAAAGTGCAATTAAGTGGTTTTTTTGTGTTCTTTTAAAGTGTTCTGCTTTTTCAGTGTAGTTAACTTACGTTTTTGTATTTACTCTTTATATTTGAGTTAAACTCACTGTGTTGTATTTACTCTTTATATTTGAGTCAAGGCAAATTGAAAAAAAAAATGGTTATCAGTTTCTAAAATGTTTTAAGTAAACTTACAGTTACATTTAAGTAATAGTAAATTACAATTTTTAAGTAAGGCTGGACTTTGCTAAACTCAAACATTTAAAGTATTGCAACATCCGGCGCCGACAGAGTTTGTCGCCTCGCTTCGCGTTCTCAGGAAACTTTGCAGTATTTCGTTTTTTATGTACTATTTCTTACATTGTTACCGCAGGAAATCTTAAGTCTTATTACATACAGACGGGAGGAACTATTGGATATAAGAGCAACGTCAACTCACCAACATTACAACCAGGAATAGGACTTTCCCGAAGCGGATCCTCTGTTTGGACCACCACCCAGAACAATGGCTTGGATCCCAGCCTGCGACCCAAAACAAAGGGCAGAAGAAGCGATCTTCTGGTCAGGCTCCGTAGACGCGTACCTCGCGCACCGCTCCCGAGTTTACTACTCGCCAACGTCTCCTGACAACAAGGTAGACGACATCGGAGCGGTTTGCCTTCCAGAGAGACAGAGATTGCAATGTTCTTTGTTTCACAGAAACGTGGCTCACTATTGGAGTCGGTTTCTTCCAACATCGTGCCCGACAGAAACAAACAACTCTCTGGTAAGAAGAAGGGTGAAGGCCTTTTAATTAACGATGGTGTGATCATAACAACATACAGCAGGAACTCAAGTCCTTTTGCTCACCTGACCTAGAATTCCCTACAAAAAATGTTGACCGAATTATCTACCAAGAGAATTCTCTTCGATTATAATTACAGCCGTATATATATCCCCCCCAAGCAGACACATCGATGGCCCTGAATGAACTTCATTGGACAATATGTAAACTGGAAACCACATATCCTGAGGCTGCATTCATTGTAGCTGGGGATTTTAACAAGGCTAATCTGAAAACAAGACTCCCTAAATTTTATCAGCATATCGAACGCGCTACCCGGGCGGAAAAAATCCTGGACCATTGTATCTCTAACTTCCACGACACATACAAAGCCCTGCCCCGCCCTCCTTTGGGAAAATCTGACTACGACTCCATTTTGTTGCTCCGAGCCTATAGACAGAAACTAAAACAGGAAACGCCCATGCTCAGGTCTGTTCAACGCTGGTCGGACCAATCTAATTCCACGCTTCAAGATTGCTTCAATCACGTGGACTGGGATATGTTCCGCATAGCATCGGACAACAACATTGATGAATACGCTGATTCGGTGAGCGAGTTTATTAGCAAGTGCATCGGTGATGTTGTACCCACAGCAACTATTAAAACCTTCCCCAATCAGAAAACGTGGATTGATGGCAGCATCCCTGTTATCACTTTCACAGTTGTTACAAGTTGTCTGCCACAGTCTCTTGTCTGGTAACAGTTCCTCTTTTTTATGCACATACAATCAAGAACTCTAATCTTATGATTCAAACACATTTTACTCCGTTATACAGTGACAGGATGGAATACTGTTAGTTATGGCCTTATCATTAATTTCAACATATGAATCATTTAGTCATTTTGCTTGAACATTGCTTCGAGAGGGCCACCATTGTTCCTGTTCCCAAGAAAGCTAAGGTAACTGAGCTAAATGACTATCGCCCGTAGCACTCACCTCCGTCATCATGAAGTGCTTTGAGAGACTTGTCAACTATCATATCACTGCCACCTTACCTGACACCCTAGACCCACTCCAATTTGCTTACCACCCTAATAGGTCCACAGATGACGCAATCGCAACCACACTTCCCTAACCCACCTGGACAAGAGGAATACCTATGTGAGAATGCTGTTCATTGACTACAGCTCAGCATTTAACACCATAGTACCCTCCAAACTCGTCATTAAGCTTGAGACCATGGGTCTCGACCCTGCCCTGTGCAACTGGGTCCTGGACTTCCTGACGGGCTGCCCCCAGGTGGTGAGGGTAGGAAACAACATCTCCACCCCGCTGATCCTCAAAACTGGGGCCCCACAAGGGTGCGTTCTGAGCCCTCTCCTGTACTCCCTGTTCACCCTCGACTGCGTGGCCATCCCACGCCTCCAACTCAGTCATCTAGTTTGCAGACGAAACTACAGTGGTAGGCTTAATTAACAACAACGACAAGACGGCCTACAGGGAGGAGGTGAGGGCCCTCGGAGTGTCGTGTCAGGAAAATAACCTCACACTCAACGTCAACAAAACAAAGGAGATGATTGTGGACTTCAGGAAACAGCATCCACATCGAAGGGACAGTAGTGGAGAAGGTGGAAAGTTTTAAGTTCCTCTGCGTACACATCACGGGACAAACTGAAATGGTCCACCCACACAGACAGCGTGGTGAAGAAGGCGCAACAGCGCCTCTTCAACCTCAGGAGGCTGAAGAAATTCGGCTTGTCACCAAAAACACTCACAAACTTTTACAGATGCACAATCGAGAGCATCCTGTCAGGCTGTATCAACTGCTCCGCCCACAACCGTAAGGCTTTCCAGAGGGTAGTGAGGTCTGCACAACGCATCACAGGGGCAAACTACCTGCTGTCATGACTGCCCTAATCAGGTCAGGTTATTACAACCCTACAGATTATCTCTCAACCCCAACAGAGGAGGAGAGATCTAGGGGTCTGAAGATGTGGGGGGGGTTTATGGCCCCTCACGCCCCTGGTAAATCTCAGGCCAGAGACAAATTCCTTTGTCCTGTTGCTATGGAGAACCAGCCTCAGAACATTAGACATGAAATAATATGGTTCCCAATCAGAGACAATGACTAACACCTGCCTCTGATTGAGAACCATATCAGGCCAAACACAGAAACAGACAAACTAGACACACAACATAGAATGCCCACTCAGATCACACGCTAACCAAACAAAACATAGAAATTTACAAAGCAAACTATGGTCAGGGTGTGACAGTGAGCTCTGAGCTACAGAGCTGTCTGTCCTCAGAAGACCCCTTCCAGAGAAAAGGGTGATGGAACAGACTCCTAAGCCAAAAAGGACACTGACACCGGGAGGACGAGCAGGGAGGTGCGCAGGAGATGTGCGTCATCGAACAGCGGAACGGTCCACGCAGAGAATCCCCAGAGATCATCCCCACGTAATAACATCATTATATTCTGACCCATAAGAGCGGCAGTTTGGGGCAAGGCTAGGGTTAGAATAGCATAGCTGACAAATTCACCCAAATGTATATTTCTCTTGTGTACTTTCTTTTTCCTCTCTCTCTTTGAAATCCCCATTGTGGGTAACACGCGCCATAGTGTGTTGGCCCGTTATACTAAGTTCTAATCAATAGCCTATAATGTGTTGTGTCTATGTGTATCTTTTATCATCATTTTAGCTTTCTAGTAAATAAATATTCAACTAAGATTGGTGTGGTATGAATTCATTGGTTGGACCCGGGTCCGTGCAGATTCACGGGCTATACGACGTTCAGAACGAGATTGGTAGAGGCAACTGGTTAATTAGCGGCTGTTGTAAAATCGATATTCTGATATTCTTTGAGTTAATTTAGGAAATAGAACCTCAATAAAAACTAGTTTTCCCATGGTGCTCCAGGTTAATGAGTTAATAATTGCTTGATTGAGTTAATCACGGAATTAGAAACTTGTAATCATTCGATGAGCAACAGTCGTCACATTAACTAATACACCGTCACGACACTGCTCTCCAGGACACCTACACCACCCGATGTCACAGGAAGGCCAAAATCATCAAGGACAACAACCACCCGAGCCACTGCCTGTTCACCCCTCTATCATCCAGAAGGCGAGGTCAGTACAGGTGCATCAAAGCTTGGACGGAGACACTGAAAAACAGCTTCTATCTCAAGGCCATCAGACTGTTAAACAGCCATCTCTAACACACAGAGGCTGCTGCCAACATATTGACTCAGTCTCTAGCCACTTTAATAATACAAAATTGGATGTAATAAATGTATAACAAGTCACTTTAAACTTTGCCACTTTATATAATGTTTACATACCCTACATTACTCATCTCATATGTATATACTGTACTCTATACCATCTACTGCATCTTGCCTATACTGTTCAGCCATCGCTCATCCATATATTTGTATGTACATATTCTTATTCATTCCTTTACACTTGTGTGTATTAGGTAGTTGTTGTGGAATTGTTAGATTATCCTCCTGTAGGTTTTAACTCCAACCCTGTTCCTGGAGAGCTATCCTCCTGTAGGTTTTAACTCCAACCCCAGTTCTAACTAACCTGGTTCAGCTTATCAAGCAGGCAATTATTAGAATCAGGTGTGCTAGATTAGGGTTGGAGTTAAAAACCTACAGTACAGTGGCTCTCCAAGAACAGGGTTGGAGTTAAAACCTACAGGACAGTAGCCTTCCAGGAACAGGGTTGGAGTTTTAAACCTTCAGGAGGGTATCTCTCCAGGAACAGGGTTGGAGTTAAAACCTAAAGGACAGTAGCTCTCCAGGAACAGGGTTGGAGTTAAAACCTATAGGAGGGTAGCTCTCCAGGAACAGGGTTGGAGTTAAAACCTACAGGAGGGTAGCTCTCCAGGAACAGGGTTGGAGTTAAAACCTAAAGGACAGTAGCCTTCAAGGAACAGGGTTGGAGTTTTAAACCTACAGGACAGTAGCTCTCCAGGAACAGGGTTGGAGTTAAAACCTACAGGAGGGTAGCTCTCCAGGAACAGGGTTGGAGTTAAAACCTACAGGAGGGTAGCTCTCCAGGAACAGGGTTGGAGTTAAAACCTACAGGACAGTAGGCTTCCAGGAACAGGGTTGGAGTGAAAACCTACAGGAGGGTAGCTCTCCGGGAACAGGGTTGGAGTGAAAACCTACAGGAGGGTATCTCTCCAGTGACAGGACTGTAGAACCTCCTTCAAATAAATATGGATATTTTCTATCAATCTTCTAAATTTGTCTGCCTTTATGGATTCACAGAAGATATGTACCTAAGCTGTACAGGGCTCTGTAGCATCAAACAGACGCTAGACATTCCGATATCCAAAGAATGTTTATTTGTCAAAATCTAAAATACAGGGGAGTGTACACTATTTAAAGTTAACTGAAGAGAACTAGGTATTCAACAAGAATGTTATATGGTAAAAGTAACAACCACATTGTTTTGTATGAACAGTGTAGTACAGTTCAGTGTGTCCAAGTGTGTCTCAGGTTTAGAGACACACTAGTGCAGAGAACTGTAGCTACAGATTGATAAAACAGATCACGTGATTTACCCAAAGATTTTCGAGACGATGAGAGAAGACTTGAAATAGCCAAGATGGCAGCGTACACATTGTTGGATTACTTCATTATTGTTAACAGATAATTTTCTAAATTCAAACTAACCCCGTGCAACAGGATATGGACATTTTGCAAGACTCCTGTTTCCCCGAATTGTGGACGAAGACAGCATTGCCCGCTGTTCCGCTCTGTGGACAATGAATCCCATTGTTAGGGTGAAGACATAACCATCTTGTCAGTATGTCCAGTATCTCTTAGTGTCACGAATCCCGCTTCCTGAGTCTGTGTTTGCCTGTGTTTGCCTCCTCTGTCCTGGAGTGTGTTTCCGGTGTCCTGGAACGCATCCTGTCTGGTTGCCGGGCAAATTAGCTTGTTGGGAGATCGATGTTCACCCGCACCTGTATCCCATCAGTAATCTGCACACCTGTCCTGATCATCACCTCTCCCCTTCAAAAGCTCTGACCTGACATCCATTCCCTGCCGGATCGTTAGCCATGTACAGTATGTTGTGCCATAGTATCAGCCTCAAGTTGGATAGAATTTGTTTTGTTGTTTTTTACGTATTGCTTGCCTTAAACTTACCTCCGTTTGTTCTGTCTTCAGTTACTCACCCGGATCATTTACCCCATTCCCGCCTGGTCGTCGGAGGATTCCGCTTCCCCATTGGATCCACCTATTTACTCCCATCAACTCACCACCGCTGCCCGCTACGCCACCTGGATATATCTACCCATTCACATTCACTTGTAAATAAATACTCACCTTCTTCCTACTCTCCTTGTCCTGGTCTGCTTCTGGGTTCGATTTTGAAAGAACGTGACACTTAGCCCTGCCCACAGCACAGGAGATCAGTAGTAGTAGTCTTTCTATAGGTTATTCCAACAGATTTATGGGGGGATATTTTCTAAATGAACTCAGGCTGACGATGTGAAATGAAGGGAATTCATCTATTCATACATGTGATCACACAAAGTGATTTGTGTTGAGTTCAACCGGAAACTAATGTCCAAGCTTGAAAAAGATCAAGTACAAAGTAACTTAAGCTCCTGTAAATTCCAATTACAACTAAAAACATGGGTGGGGGGTGGGGGGACGGGGACATTTGACACTACACATGAACATAGCAGAACACTCAACATCCTGATTGCATTATGTGCGTGATTACAACAATCACTGTCTCCTTATATGGGGTCACTGCAAGTTTCTGCCTTTCATTTAGAGGTTCACAGTAGGTGAAAAAAAATAAAAAAATAAATAAAAGGTCCAAACCACCAATTATTTTATTTCACCTTTATTTAACCAGGTCAGCTAGTAGAGAACACCTTTATTTAACCAGGTTGGCTAGTCGAGAACACCTTTATTTAACCAGGTCGGCTAGTTGAGAACACCTTTATTTAACCAGGTCAGCTAGTTGAGAACACCTTTATTTAACCAGGTCAGCTAGTTGAGAACACCTTTATTTAACCAGGTAGGCTAGTTGAGAACACCTTTATTTAACCAGGTCAGCTAGTTGAGAACACCTTTATTTAACCAGGTAGGCTAGTTGAGAACACCTTTATTTAACCAGGTAGGCTAGTTGAGAACACCTTTATTTAACCAGGTCAGCTAGTTGAGAACACCTTTATTTAACCAGGTCAGCTAGTTGAGAACACCTTTATTTAACCAGGTAGGCTAGTTGAGAACACCTTTATTTAACCAGGTCAGCTAGTTGAGAACAAGTTCTCATTTACAACTGCGACCTGGCCAAGATAAAGCAAAGCAGTTCGACACATACAACAACACAGAGTTACACATGGAGTAAAACAAACATACAGTCAAAAATACAATAGAAAAATAAAGTCTATATACAATGTGAGCAATTGAGGTGAGATAAGGGAGGTAAAGGCTAAAAAAGGCCATGGTGTCGAAATAAATACAATATAGCAAGTAAAACACTGGAATGGTAGATTTGCAGTGGAAGAATGTGCAAAGTAGAAATAGAAATAATGGGGTGCAAAGGAGCAAAATAAATAAATAAATACAGTAGGGGAAGAGGTAGTTGTTTGGGCTAAACTATAGATGGGCTATGTACAGGTGCAGTAATCTGTGAGCTGCTCTGACAGCTGGTGCTTAAAGCTAGTGAGGGAGATAAGTGTTTCCAGTTTCAGAGATTTTTGTAGTTTGTTCCAGTCATTGGCAGCAGAGAACTGGAAGGAGAGGCGGCCAAAGGAGGAATTGGTTTCGGGGGTGACCAGAGAGATATACCTGCTGGAGCGCGTGCTACAGTTGGGTGCTGCTATGGTGACCAGCGAGCTGAGATAAGGGGGGACTTTACCTAGCAGGGTCTTGTAGATGACCTGGAGCCAGTGGGTTTGGTGACGAGTATGAAGCGAGGGCCAGCCAACGAGAGCGTACAGGTCGCAGTGGTGGGTAGTATATGGGGCTTTGGTGACAAAACGGATGGCACTGTGATAGACTACATCCCATTTATTGAGTAGGGTATTGGAGGCTGGGGGTCCAGATTTTGCAGCTCTTTCAGAACATTAGCTGACTGGATTTGGGAGGAGAAAAGGGGGGGCTTGGGCGAGTTGCTGTGGGGGGTGCAGTGCTGTTGACCGGGGTAGGGGTAGCCAGGTGGAAAGCATGGCCAGCCGTAGAAAAATGTTTATTGACATTCTCAATTATAGTGGATTTATCGGTGGTGACAGAGTTTCCTATCCTCAGTGCAGTGGGCAGCTGGGAGGAGGTGTTCTTATTCTCCATGGACTTTACAGTGTCCCAGAACTTTTTTGAGTTAGTGTTGCAGGAAGCAAATTTCTGCTTGAAAAAGCTAGCCTTGGCTTTTCTAACTGGCTGTGTATATTGGTTTCTAACTTCCCTAAAAAGGGGCTGTTCGATGCTAATGCAGAACGCCATAGGATGTTTTTGTGTTGGTTAAAGGCAGTCAGGTCTGGAGAGAATCAAGGGCTATATCTGTTCCTGGTTCTAAATTTCTCGAATGGGGCATGCTTATTTAATTAAGATGGTGAGGATAGATAGAGAGCACAGCAGAGTTTATAGGCCTAACACCTGTGAGTGTACCACCAGCAAGAGCTCTTAATTAGGCACCGGGTCCCACAGGCAGTTAACCCACTGTTCCTAGGCCGTCATTGAAAATAAGAATTTGTTCTTAACTGACTTGCCTAGTTAAATAAAGGTTAAATTAAAAAAATAAAATAAAAAATTGTAGTCCTCCTCAAATATTACTCAGTCCCAGCCAAGGGCCGGTTAGCCCTCCCTTATGAAACATTTATCAACCTTTTAATGACTAATGACTTTAAGTGCCCTAATCGCTATGTAAATTAGAATGATCAGTCAGAGCTAATCTCATTTGATAAAGCGCTCATCTAAAAGATGAGATATCCTATACATAGTTCGTCCGAGGTGAAGGGTTGGGGTTGGAAAATTCTGGCAACTTTACCAAAATGCACAGCTTTACAGAAATATTGGTTGGAAGATTCCCAGATTTCCTGCTTATCTCAAACATTACAATCTCCCAACAATGAGTAGAATAGAGCTGACTCCAGTAGATATGGAGGGTCTGCGGTCTGGTTGAGCGCTGTAGTTAGGCCAGAGGCCCAGTCTGACATTCACTGTAATACTGTTTATGGCAAAGGCATGGCAGCACAAAAAAAAATGGAATATAAAATACATACAAATCCCAAAAGGACAACGGTCACTTTGAATACTTCAATGTTCTTATTCCTCCGTGATTAATTTGGAACGACAGCTCACTCAAACAAGCTTTCGGAGAATCCTGATATACCCACTTCTCTACTACTGGGGTCTCGGACCAGAATGTGTTTCCTTTCCAAAGAGCAACAACAAACATCACAAAGTCAACAACACATACAACCATATCATCCAAAATGAGCATTCCAAGGATTCTGACGAATGGGTCTTGATCCAGAATTAGTTCCCCTTTCCACATGATACAACAACCATCACCTAGCAACGCCAACACTGTGCTGTCCATCCAAAACACCAGATCATGCTGTTGTCACAATATATGGAACTGGATAGCACTCTGACTGTTATTTAACAACAATGCCACATTGAGCACATCAACCCACCAAATGGTAGCAGTGGGATTTCAGCGTGGGCTCTCCTCTCCTATCCTGTCCTCTGTCTGTCGGTCTGTTATGGGCTGAGCAGAGAGAGCAGAGGGAGTTATCTATGTTTGCGTCCCCTACTCTCCCTATATATTACTTTTGATCAGGGCCAATAGGGAATAAGGTACTATTTGGGGTGCAGCCTATGTCTCGAGGGGTACCTGCCTTTTTAGCATTTCTGACACGGTAGCATGAGAGAAGCTCCCGTCACCTCCACAATCCTACTATAGTCTCGCTCTGCTCCGCTCAGCCCTCGGGATCACAATTACCCCGCTTCCTGAATAAACATGCGTGTGATAGTGTGAACTATGGGCACATGTCTCTCTCTGTGTGTGTGTGTGTCCTGTCAAAGCAGACACATGCTCACATGCTCACACGCTAGCTAGCATCCTCATCAGCTTCCTGTTCTCCAGCCTCATTTCAATAGCATCGACCGGCTGTTTTATTTCAATCACAACAACGGGGACAAGTTGGTCTCCTTTCTATACCACCGCCATGGTATTTAAGTGCAGGTGTTGATGAAGAAGAGTTGACTCGGTTCAATATGTTGATGCATTGATGCAGTAGAGTTGTCTTGATTTAATATAGTGAATGGAGCAAAAGACTACGAATCCTCACTGCTTGGAAAAGTCATTCTGAAGGTCATTGCAACAGGCGCAGGTACACACACACTCGCGTACACCACAACATAATCCATAATCAATACAGATCAAATGCTCGTTTCAAAGGGAAAAGCAAGCATCAGCAGACCACTATGCCATTGCCACACAAAACCCCATCTCCTTCACAGCAACGAAAGGCCTTGAGATCTGTGTATGTGTGAAAGATATCCCATGAAAAATGTCAAGGCATAACTAACGGATCTGTGTATGTGTGAAAGATATCCCATGAAAAATGTCAAGGCATAACTAATGGATCTGTGTATGTGTGAAAGATATCCCATGAAAAATGTCAAGGCATAACTAACGGATCTGTGTATGTGTGAAAGATATCCCATGAAAAATGTCAAGGCATAACTAATGGATCTGTGTATGTGTGAAAGATATCCCATGAAAAATGTCAAGGCATAACTAATGGATCTGTGTATGTGTGAAAGATATCCCATGAAAAATGTCAAGGCATAACTAATGGATCTGTGTATGTGTGAAAGATATCCCATGAAAAATGTCAAGGCATAACTAACGGATCTGTGTATGTGTGAAAGATATCCCATGAAAAATGTCAAGGCATAACTAATGGATCTGTGCTTCATACTCTGCCATAATTCTGATGACCTTCGTCTGGTCAAAACCCAGTCATGTCAATCTCATGGAGCTGCCCAATACTGTGTCCCATATGGCACCCTATTCCCTATATTTCCCATGGGCCCTGGGAAAAAGTAGTGCACTATTTCAGACACATGGTGCCAGTTTGGGGATGCAGTCCAACTGTCTTTTCTACAGAACCACGACAACTTGTCTTATTGAAGAGAAAAAAGACATTCTGGATTCATGTAGCATCTTGAAACTGAGTTGTTTCCATGGGGTCGGCTCAGGATGGCTAGTCCTCTAACTCGCTCTCTCTAGACCATTCATTTCCTCAGACCCTTCAATTACTTTTTACATTTTCTGTTAGCAGCATTTTGATATGGAACAGTTGTTTAGACAAACTCTTCAAAAGAGATCATTGCTAACCCTCTTGTGAATATGCTTCTGACAGGAAATGTTCAAGATGTTTTTATCCTTGGCCCATTTCCAAGAGTGGAAAAGGTTTCACTATTTTAGAAACGCAAGTTGATAAAACTGCATCTGCATAACTGATTTATCTCCCCAATCGATCTGACTTGACAATCAGCACTAATTGGAGCTCTCTTTTTCTCTCGCTCTCGCTCTCGCTCTCTCTCTCACATACACACACAACATCTAAGGGCGAACTCATTCTGCTATGTGGGAGCTGAGTGAAGCGATAACTCCTCAGTGATGATGGTTTGACACAGACAAGCCCTGTATTGTGCAGGAGCGCTATTGACTTTCACAGCACTGTTCTTCTGTGAAAGACCCAGCGCGTATTGGGCTATATTAGAACCGTATAGATGACGGGTAGAGATGCTGATGGGTGGAGATGCTGATGGGTAGGATGCTGATGGGTAGAGATGCTGATGGGTAGAGATGCTGATGGGTAGAGATGCTGATGGGTAGAGATGCTGATGGGTAGAGATGTTGACGGGTAGAGATGTTGACGGGTAGAGATGCTGATGGGTAGAGATGCTGATGGGTAGAGATGTTGACGGGTAGAGATGCTGACGGGTAGAGATGCTGATGGGTAGAGATGTTGACGGGTAGAGATGTTGACGGGTAGAGATGCTGATGGGTAGAGATGTTGACGGGTAGAGATGTTGACGGGTAGAGATGCTGATGGGTAGAGATGTTTGCAGGGAGGAGAATTTTCCACCAAGCCAGCGGCAAGGTGTAATTGATCCCAGCTGCCGCGATGAGAACTACTCCCGGTGGGTTAATCACGTGTCCTCTGAGAAGCGCTTTAGTTTTGAGACGGTAGTGAGTCCGAGCACAATTACCAGTAGGTTAGTTAGTAAGCCTAGTTAGTGTACTTGAACATCCATTCATGGTAAATGCTAAACAAGCATTAGCCTATAGAAAATAGAACAATGTACTGTTTTTTAATTTAAAGCGTCGTCATAGATTGAGAGCGCACTTTCTGGCATCTAGTCTGGTGAAAACTTCAGATCAGCGACACCTGTATCCGTTACTGTTGCCACCACAACAAGACAAGTCACCCGACCGCGGGCTGTCACTGTCTGCAAGAGCCGAGGTAGGCTGGAATACCTTTTTCTTCTATTTACAGTCGATATCGCTATTATGTTGAGTAGCCTATGTGCTTTAACCGTTGATGACGTTTAGAGACCCGCGTGGCGATGGACGAATAGTCACGCGTAAATCATGGATTCAAAATGACCATATCCCGAAACCGATTACAATTGAAATCATGCTGTGTTATAAAATAATCTGTGAAAATGACATATAATAGCCTACATTAGTGAATGCGTTATTACGCAGACTCTGACCTACCCATAGTTCATGTGTGTGTCCCGAGCACTCCAGTATATAAACATCAAACTATGGAGCCCAAGAAGCCTTCAAATCTCCCAACATGGTGCGTTAGCATTACACCATTAAATCATATTCATAGTGAGGAGGTTGCTACAGTACAATATCCAACCCTACCGAATAGTAGTAGTCATAGGACCTCTATACGTTCATTGTATCGGTTATGGTTTATGGATTAGTCTACCATGTGTAGCCTATATATTTTATGATATATTTAGGATTTGATATTCTATACCAATTTGGTGAGACCGGCGGTGTGGTATGCAACGTGGTACGGGTACAAGGGGATTTGAACTCCTGCTTTGTGTCTGGTTGTCCAAACGTCTTGGTTGGTAACTGCCTGGACTAGTGCTCGTTGCTGGTTTCTGGACTGACGCTGATTTCTGGACTGGCGCTGGTTTCTGTGCTGGTTTCTGGACTGGTGTTGGTTTCTGGACTGGTGTTGGTTTCTGGACTGGTGTTGGTTTCTGGACTGGCGCTGTTTTCTGGACTGGTGTTGGTTTCTGGACTGGCGTTGGTTTCTGGACTGGTGCTCATTACTGGACTGGTGTTGGTTTCTGGACTGGTGCTCATTGCTGGACTGGCGCTGGTTTCTGGACTGGTGTTGGTTTCTGGACTGGTGTTAGTTTCTGGACTGGTGCTGGTTTCTGGACTGGTGCTGGTTTCTGGACTGGTGCTGGTTTCTGGACTGGTGTTGGTTTCTGGACTGGTGCTGGTTTCTGGACTGGTGCTCGTTGCTGGACTGGCGCTGGTTTCTGGACTGGTGCTGGTTTCTGGACTGGTGTTGCTTTCTGGACTGGTGCTGGTTTCTGGACTGGTGCTGGTTTCTGGATCAGATGCAGCAGGGTAGCCTAGTGGTTAGAGCGTTGGACTAGTAACTGGAAGGTTGCAAGTTCAAACCCCCAAGCTGACAAGGTACAAATCTGTTGTTCTGCCCCTGAACAGGCAGTTAACCCATTGTTCCTAGGCTGTCATTGAAAATAAGAATTTGTTCTGAACTGACTTGCCTGGTTAAATAAAGATAAAATAAAAATGCTGTTTACAGACTGAGGCTCCTTGCCTTCTAAATGCAACATTCTGACTTGACAGCTAGCTTCCATCATCTGCTGAAAGACAGACAGCAACTTCCTTATGATTGGTTTCCTCTAGTCTAAGACAAACACTAATGTTCTAGATAGTGCACTATCTAAGCGCCCTATGTGGGACCAGGTCAAAAGTAGTGCGCTACATAGGGAATAGGGTGCCATTTTAGACAGGTAAAGACAGACAGTCATCTGAGAAGCAACCGTCATTAAAATTGAAGTAGCTAGGACCTCCCTAGGCAAACCAAGGATATAACACAATTTGTCTCTGTGACAACTATTTGTTGACAGAATGCTAGACTGAGCAGGGTTGGAAACATGATACATTTAAACTTTTCCAAAGCGTGCAGAATCTGTAACCAAATATGATGTGTGTCTATCCTGCTCTTATAAATGATGATCTACACCAGTGTAAACATAGACACAACACAAGTCTTCCAAAAGAAGCACACTGTACCCTATTGATTGATACACTGGACATTGCCAAATGACTCTATGATTCAGCCCCAAATGACTCTATGATTCTGGTCCCAATGACTCTATGATTCTGTCCCAAATGACTCTGGGACCAAATGACTCTATGATTCTGGTCCCAATTACTCTATGATTCTGTCCCCAATGACTCTATGATTCTGGTCCCAATGACTCTATTATTCTGGTCCCAATGACTCTATGATTCTATCCCAAATGACTCTGGGACCAAATGACTCTATGATTCTGTTCCAAATGACTCCATATTCCCATAACAGCCAAGAAATGTGTTGTTGAGTTAATCATTCAACTCCAGCCAGGGATACAGAGATGATAGCTCTCCCGTTTTATATTCTTTTAATGTAACCTTTATTTAACTAGGCAAGTCAGTTAAAGAACAAATTCTTATTTACAATGACGTTCTACCCCGGCCAAACCCGGACGACCCTGGGTCAATTCTGCGCCACCCTATGGGACTCCCAATCACGGCCGGATGTGATACAGCCTGGATTCGAACCATATGCTTATTGGTGTAGTTAAAACGTCATTTCTGACAGGAAGCTTTTTATTAAGTTTTCCAGCATCAACACATTGACATGCGAAGCTGAAACAACATAACAGATCAGATGCTGTTTACCTCAGTGGGCTCTGGTCAAAAGTAGTGCACTACATAGGGAATAGGAACTCTAACTGTTGCCAACTTGCCATTCTCCACTAGTGACGTGTTCATGTGGCATCAGTGGTTAATGAGACCGCTCTCTCTGGGAGTACACTATGGAGCTAGACAGTAGACATCTCCGTTAGCTGGGTGAATACATCCCCGTTAGCTGGTTGAATACATCGCCGTTAGCTGGGTGAATACATCTCCGTTAGCTGGGTGAATACATCGCCGTTAGCTGGGTGAATACATCCCGTTAGCTGGTTGAATACATCGCCGTTAGCTGGGTGAATACATCTCCGTTAGCTGGGTGAATACATCTCCGTTAGCTGGGTAAATACATCCCCGTTAGCTCGGTGAATACATCACTGTTAGCTGGGTGAATACATCTCCATTAGCTGGGTGAATACATCTCCATTAGCTGGGTGAATACATCTCCGTTAGCTAGGTGAATACATCACCGTTAGCTGGGTGAATACTTCTGACACAGTCATTTATCAGTTACCTACAGGGCTGCATCACATCCGGCCGTGATCGGGAGTCCAATAGGGCGGTGTCATCCGGGTTTAGCCGGTGTAGGCCGTCATTGTAAATAAGAATTTGTTCTTAACTGACTTGCCAAGTTAAATAAAGTTCAATAAAATATATATATTTTTTAATCCAGCCTGTTTGTCAGTCTGTTTGCGTTGTCATGCCATCTCCTTCCCACTCATTGTCATGCCAAACATTTCTGAGACCAGGCTAGGATATATCATAATGTGCTTCAAATGTTCTGTTCATTATTCGTGCTAAATTGTAAATTAACTTTTAAGCCTCTCCAAGCTGTACTCTATATATCTGTTGCATATGTTGTAGACTACAGTATATGTGCTGGCCTCAGGTTGACTACAGCATCCTCCAGGACGGTGTGGTGTCTTCAGGATGGTGTGGTGTCCTTCAGGATGGTGTCCTTCAGGACGGTGTGGTGTCCTTCAGGACGGTGTGGTGTCCTTCAGGACGGTGTCCGCCAGGACGGTGTCCTTCAGGAAGGTGTGGTGTCCTCCAGGACGGTGTGGTGTCCTCCAGGATGGTGTGGTGTCTTCAGGACGGTGTCCTTCAGGATGGTGTCCTTCAGGACGGTGTGGTGTCCCTCAGGACGGTGTGGTGTCCTTCAGGACGGTGTCCGCCAGGACGGTGTCCTTCAGGAAGGTGTGGTGTCCTCCAGGACGGTGTGGTGTCCTCCAGGACGGTGTGGTGTCTTCAGGACGGTGTCCTTCAGGATGGTGTCCTTCAGGACGGTGTGGTGTCCTTCAGGACGGTGTCCTTCAGGACGGTGTCCTTCAGGATGGTGTCCTTCAGGATGGTGTGGTGTCCTTCAGGATGGTGTGGTGTCCTTCAGGATGGTGTCCTTTAGGATGGTGTCCTTCAGGATGGTGTGGTGTCCTTCAGGATGGTGTCCTTCAGGACGGTGTGGTGTCCTTCAGGACGGTGTGGTGTCCTTCAGGACGGTGTCCGCTAGGACGGTGTCCTTCAGGAAGGTGTGGTGTCCTCCAGGACGGTGTGGTGTCCTTCAGGACGGTGTCCTCCAGGACGGTGTGGTGTCCTTCAGGACGGTGTCATGTCCTTCAGGACGGTGTGGTGTCCTTCAGGACGGTGTCCGCCAGGACGGTGTGGTGTCCTTCAGGACGGTGTCATTCAGGAAGGTGTGGTGTCCTCCAGGACGGTGTCCGCCAGGACGGTGTGGTGTCCTTCAGGACGGTGTCCTTCAGGAAGGTGTGGTGTCCTCCAGGACGGTGTGGTGTCCTTCAGGACGGTGTCCTCCAGGACGGTGTGGTGTCCTTCAGGACGGTGTCATGTCCTTCAGGACGGTGTGGTGTCCTCCAGGACGGTGTGGTGTCCTTCAGGACGGTGTGGTGTCCTTCAGGACGGTGTCCTTCAGGATGGTGTGGTGTCCTCCAGGATGGTGTGGTGTCCTCCAGGATGGTGTCCTTCAGGATGGTGTGGTGTCCTTCAGGACGGTGTCCGCCAGGACGGTGTGGTGTCCTTCAGGACGGTGTCCTTCAGGAAGGTGTGCTGTCCTCCAGGACGGTGTGGTGTCCTTCAGGACGGTGTCCTCCAGGACGGTGTGGTGTCCTTCAGGACTGTGTCATGAGTTTCAGGACGGTGTGGTGTCCTCCAGGACGGTGTGGTGTCCTTCAGGACGGTGTCTTTCAGGATGGTGTGGTGTCCTCCAGGATGGTGTGGTGTCCTCCAGGATGGTGTGTGGTCCTCCAGGACGGTGTGGTGTCCTCCAGGACGGTGTGGTGTCCTTCAGGACGGTGTGGTGTCCTCCAGGACGGCGTGGTGTCCTTCAGGACGGTGTGATGTCCTCCAGGACGGTGTGGTGTCCCTCAGGACGGTGTCCTTCAGGACGGTGTGGTGTCCTTCAGGACGGTGTCCTCCAGGATGGTGTGGTATCCTCCAGGACGGTGTGGTGTCCTTCAGGAGGGTGTGGTGTCCTCCAGGACGGCGTGGTGTCCTTCAGGACGGTGTGGTGTCCTCCAGGACAGTGTGGTGCCCTCCAGGACGGTGTGGTGTCCTTCGGGATGGTGTGGTGTCCTTCAGGACGGTGTCCTTCAGGACGGTGTGGTGTCCTTCGGGATGGTGTGGTGTCCTTCAGGACGGTGTCCTTCAGGACGGTGTCCAATCCCTTTCTCTCCATTCTCTCCTCTCGGTGTCCTCTAAAATACATTTAAATGAGAAAAATACACTTCTGTTTGATACTGAGAGAGCAGATTCATGCCATTCCTACGGATGACCTCACCTGCTGTGTCAACTGTATTTCCAAAATACTGTGTTTGTGTGGTTTCTACCTTCTACTATTCTCCTCTCAGGGTTATTATAAGTGCCGTACAGGTAGTGGCGATGGAGTAGCTGCAGGGAAGGACACACCTGCAGTGAGCACTAGGTAGGTGAGATGTGTCTGTATGTCACATCTACAATAACCAACAATGCCAAGAATCTGTGAGGAAATAATTATTGTGTCTCAAATGCCACCCTCTTCCCTATATAGTGCACTACATTCGACCAGAGCCCTATAAGGAATAGGGTGCGATTTGGGAAGCGGCCAATGCAAGTTGGAAGCCATTATAATGTAATTTGCTATTCATCAGGGGTCTAATATTCAGTTAGCGGGTCCTCATCTCAAGCTGGGCTCAATGTGTTGCTGAGTGAGTATGCAGTATAACCATGCAGGCTGATTGATGAGCAGAGGAGCATACCCCAGTTTCCTTTATGCTGTTCAAGTGGAACAGACAGACAGACAGACAGACAGACAGACAGACAGAGAGAGAGAGAGAGAGAGAGAGAGAGAGAGAGAGAGAGAGAGAGAGAGAGAGAGAGAGAGAGAGAGAGAGAGAGAGAGAGAGAGAGAGAGAGAGAATTCTAAGCATTGTGGAGTTTACTTCTTAATCTGTGGTACCAATGCTATAAATAATGTGTTATGATTCATTGTGATAGTGGGTCAGTCAGAGACCTCACAACCCCCACACAGAGGCGTCCTGCCAATAGGGGACACAGAGGCGTCCTGCCAATAGGGGACACAGAGGCGTCCTGCCAATAGGGGACACAGAGGCGTCCTGCCAATAGGGGGCACAAGGGCACGTGCCCCCTCTGATTGGTCCTGTTTATAAGAATTATTATGATATATTTGTTTTCCGTCTGTAATACTACTATCCACTTAGCAATGTTATGTAGTTGTCTTTAGCTAGCCCCGATAGGTTCCCAGTCTCCCAACCTCATAACTAGCTACCCAGAAGCCATTTCATGCTGTCAATCAAGTTAGAGTAGCTACGGTAGCTTGTCTAACTATCTTAGCTGGCATGCCTGCTGGTAAGGTTGGTACACTTTACAAAAGTACAGAATAAGATTCACATTCCTTTCAATCTTTTACCCAGATTTTAGCAGAGATGAAGTTAGGCATATATCGTTTATAAAAATAAACAAAAAAAGAAAAACCCGTCAGGAGGACAGCTCAAATATATATATTTTTTACATAGAATTACACTTCATGATTATGGCTCTAGATTGCAGGCATCTGGAAAATGCTATATTCTCCAGCGTACGGAAGGGGGGGGCTAGCTCCCTTCCAGACTAGGGATGGGGGCCTAGCTCCCTTCCAGACTAGGGATGGGGGCCTAGCTCCCTTCCAGACTAGGGATGGGGGGCCTAGCTCCCTTCCAGACTAGGGATGGGGGGCCTAGCTCCCTTCCAGACTAGGGATGGGGGGCCTAGCTCCCTTCCAGACTAGGGATGGGGGCCTAGCTCCCTTCCAGACTAGGGATGGGGGGCTAGCTCCCTTCCAGACTAGGGATGGGGGGCCTAGCTCCCTTCCAGACTAGGGATGGGGGGCCTAGCTCCCTTCCAGACTAGGGATGGGGGCCTAGCTCCCTTCCAGACTAGGGATGGGGGGCCTAGCTCCCTTCCAGACTAGGGATGGGGGGCCTAGCTCCCTTCCAGACTAGGGATGGGGGCCTAGCTCCCTTCCAGACTAGGGATGGGGGGCCTAGCTCCCTTCCAGACTAGGGATGGGGGGCCTAGCTCCCTTCCAGACTAGGGATGGGGGGTCTAGCTCCCTTCCAGACTAGGGATGGGGGGCAAGCTCCCTTCCAGGCTAGGGATGGGGGCCTAGCTCCCTTCCAGACTAGGGATGGGGGGCCTAGCTCCCTTCCAGACTAAGGATGGGGGTTAAAATACTTTCACTATTGTAATAGGATCTTATTCTAAATACATGTTTGTTTTTGTTTTTTACGTGTGTTTTTAACCTAAGCATTGCTGCTACCACTCTATTGCTACAGCTGTGGAGGTTCTATGGGGCAGTGTGGCGAAAAGAGGGAGGGAGCGAGAGAGACGCAAAGGCAACTCGACTACAGCCAAGACTAGCTAACTTGTAGCAGCCACAATGTTATTTATCTTCCCATATAACGTTAACAGTGCCCGTCTGGCCTGGCGTAGCCTAGAGTGGCTAGTTAGTTAGCTGGTTAAGCTAGCCGGCTATAGCTAACTAGACTATTTGAGGCCACATGCTGTGCTTTTTCCCCCCAACCCCATGGGGCGCATGTGGACATCATGAAAAGTATAAATAAATGAATAATTTGAAATGTTGTGGTATATCCCTGTATGTAACAATATCACATGGATATTTTAATGTAGAAAAATTATTTTCAGTGTTACAATCTGTGGTAAATAGGCCTACAATTTGAATACTCTCAAAAATGTATACTCACACAAGTTTTTGAAGTGTGTACACTCACTTGCAAGTGTTGCAAGTGTTGCTAATTCGACTGAGTGACTGACGAGTGGAAACCGGCTACCGCTATTTGGACAGACTAAGGGTGTTATTGCTGACTGAAAACCCGGTACGTAACAAATGTTACGAAGTATGAATTTGATGGTCATTCAGGTTAAATAGGTTGTAAATAGTTTGAGCAAAGCCAGTTATCCTCCAACAACAACTGCTCTCTGGGCACCAGAGACTTGTATGTCGATTAAGGCAGCCACCCCTCATCTCTCTGATTCAGAGGGGTTGGGTTAAATGCAGAAGATATTCAGTTGATTAGGTAGCCGCTTTCCCTTTTACCCTCTTTTACTCCACTACAGACTGAAGTTAAAGGAGAACGTAAAAGCCTTGTTCTGTATACACGAATGGAGATCCACGTGAATACATACAGTGGGGCAAAAAAGTATTTAGTCAGCCACCAATTGTGCAAGTTCTCCCACTTAAAAAGATGAGAGAGGCCTGTAATTTTCATCATAGGTACACTTCAACTATAACAGAGGACTGTGGACACACCAAGCGACACACCAGCGACATTGACTTGTAGGCTGTGGGTAGGCATAACGAGATTGACGGGGAAATTAGATGATGGCATTTTGAAAAACCTTGAATGAAAGCAACAGCATTCCAAAATACGCTCCAAGACATTAGGAAGGTTTCCATCCAATTTGCGACAGATTTTCATGCAAATTAAAAAAAATACACATTTTCCCACCGGAAATGTTTCCAGCAAACATACATTTTTTGCAGTTAAAAAGCTGTGCACATAAAAAAAATTACATTTCACGTTAAATTCCCATGTATCGAATGAAAAAATACAAGTTAAATGGGTTTCCATCGCATTTTCAACTCTACTGATGGTTCTTTGGTAAATGTGCTCTAGCCAACAGCACATACAATAGGCTATCTACATTATGAGATTATTATGGATAAGAGTGATATTTTTTTTATATTTCTCAAACTGCAGCCAAGCAAATGATCATCATGTCACCAGAATAAGACCCTGGATATTTATTGGAAAGGAGCGTCAAGCTCACCGTGCACTTTCACCACCCTGTGAAGTTCATCATCATTTATTTAATATGCAGCCTAGTAAACTGCATGATTTCCCCGAGTCGTAACGGGAGGACCGCACAACAGATCATCGCGTGGCTCCAAGTTTACTTCGATATGATTGGTTATTATATCAATATTTGTGCATAAATGAGTTTCCACCGCCATTTCTCGCATAATTAATTTTAACGACACTAACAGGTCCCACCATGACGAACGGACATGAGTCCCAGGTCCAAATGAATGGAAGATGTAGGCATCAAACAGGGGTTGTGTGTTGATTGATGTAAAGGACAAATGACAAGGACTGTTCCCAGCCGTATTGACAGACCACCAACAGAGAGAGGGATTTACCAGGGAGATGAGATAGACTTGTTCCAGGGGAATACATTGATCTGTCCTTGTGTTCCCACCATGTCAGGAAACATATCTGTTTCATTAGTCTGCATTACAATATGTTGGCACTGTGGGATCACAGTGTGTGATCATCATCATTCTGAATGATGTGTCAAATCTCTATCTAGCTACAGTTTATATCTGACATGGTATGTTATATTATATCTGACATTAACTGACATACACTATATATACAAAAGTATGTGGACACCCTTTCAAATGAGTGTATTTGGCTATTTCAGCCATACCCATTGCTGACAGGTGTATAAAACCAAACACAGCCATGCAATCTCCATAGACAAACATTGGCAGTAGAATGGCCTGGACTTTCAACGTGGCATCGTCATAGGATGCCACCTTACAAGGAAGTCAGTTCATCAAATGTATGCACTACTAGTGCTACCCCGGTCATCTGTAAGTGCTGTTATTGTGAAATGGAAACATCTAGGAGCAATAACGGCTCAGACGCCAAGTGGTAGGCCACACAAGCTCACAGAACGGGACCGCCGAGTGCTGAAGCGCGTAGAGTGTAAAAATCATCTGTCCTCTGTTGCAACACTCACTACAGAGTTCCACACTGCCTCTGGAAGCAACGTCAGCACAAGAACTGTTAGTTGGGAGCTTCATGAAATTAGTTTCCATGGCCGAGCAGTTGCACAAAAGCCTAAGATCACCACCATGCACAATGCCAAGCGTTGGCTGGAGTGGTGTAAAGCTCGCCGCCATTGGACTCTGGAGCAGTGGAAACGTATTCTCTGGAGTGATGAATCACACTTCAACATCTGGCAGTCTGACGGACGAATCTGGGTTTGCCAGGAGAACGCTACCTGCCGAATGCAAAGTGCCAACTGTAAGGTTTGGTGGAGGAGGAATAATGGTCTGGGGCTGTTTTTCATGGTTCGGGCCCCTTAGTTCCTTTGAAGTCAAGTCTTAACGCTACAGCATACAATGACATTCTAGACGATTCTGTGCTTCCAAATTTGTGGCAACAGTTTGGGGAAGGCCTTTTCCTGTTTCAGCATAACAAAGCGAGGTCTATACAAATAGGGTTTGTCGAGATTGGTGCGGAAGAACTGAGCCTGCACAGAGCCCTGAGCTCAACCCCATTGAACACCTTTGTGATGAATTGGAACACTGACGGCGAGCCAGGCGCCCAACATCAGGGCAGACCTCACTAATGCTCTTGTGGCTGAATGGAAGCAAGTCCCCTTGCAGCAATATTCCAACATCTCGTGAAAAGCCTTCCCAGAAGAGTGGAGTCTGTAGCAGCAAAGGGGGGGAACCAACTCCATATTAATGCCTATTATTTTGGAATGAGATGTTTGACGAGCAGGTGTCCACATACTTTTGGTCATGTAGTGTAGTGTTGCACGGTAATGTCATGGTGTCAAAATATCACAGTACCAAAATACCAAAAATGTTTGAATACTGTGGTACTGTTTCATATGATAATACCAATTTTTTCAGACCTACCGATCAAAAGAGCCTGTTAGAAAATGTTGATTAAGCCAGCTTGGTTTAAAAATTCAGTTGAATTTAAGCAACAGCCACTGGTGTCTTGTCTGCCCGTGTTCAATAACATCCAGTTCACTTTCATGTGCATATTACATGTTGTAGCTGTAATCAGCCAGGAGCATCCCCTATCAGCCCTCACCTACCTGCTTCTCTCTGCATCCCCTATCAACCCTCACTCACCTGCTTCTCTCTGCATCCCCTATCAGCCCTCACTCACCTGCTTCTCTCAGCATCCCCTATCAGCCCTCACTCACCTGCTTCTCTCAGCATCCCCTATCAGCCCTCACTCACCTGCTTCTCTCAGCATCCCCTACCAGCCATCACTCACCTGCTTCTCTCAGCATCCCCTACCAGCCATCACTCACCTGCTTCTCTCAGCATCCCCTACCAGCCGTCACACACCTGCTTCTCTCAGCATCCCCTATCAGCCATCACACACCTGCTTCTCTCAGCATCCCCTACCAGCCATCACACACCTGCTTCTCTCAGCGTCCCCTACCAGCCCTCACTCACCTGTATCTCTCAGCGTCCCCTATCAGCCCTCACTCACCTGCTTCTCTTTGTCTAGTCTTTGCGCGAGTCTATTCCTCCGTCAGTTTAAAACATATATAATTTAGCTGTGATGGCAAGCGGGGCTGTGATGAGTCTTCTGTTGTTAGATTTGATACATTTGTTACATTTGAGCAGCGCACCAAGCAGCAATGTTGATACATTGTATCATTTCATCACCTGTTATAATGAAGAACACAGACCAGTCTGAGTAGACTTTATGTTGATACATTGTATCATTTCATCTCCTGTTATAATGAAGAACCCAGACCAGTCA
The DNA here is from genome assembly GCF_018296145.1 of Oncorhynchus tshawytscha. Taxonomy (NCBI): domain Eukaryota; kingdom Metazoa; phylum Chordata; class Actinopteri; order Salmoniformes; family Salmonidae; genus Oncorhynchus; species Oncorhynchus tshawytscha. The sequence goes on along the minus strand of NC_056436.1, from coordinate 83,750,378 downwards.
GAGTAGACTTTATGTTGATACATTGTATCATTTCATCTCCTGTTATAATGAAGAACACAGACCAGTCTGAGTAGACTTTATGTTGATACATTGTATCATTTCATCTCCTGTTATAATGAAGAACCCAGACCAGTCAGAGTAGACTTTATGTTGATACATTGTATCATTTCATCTCCTGTTATAATGAAGAACCCAGACCAGTCAGAGTAGACTTTATGTTGATACATTGTATCATTTCATCTCCTGTTATAATGAAGAACACAGACCAGTCAGAGTAGACTTTATGTTGATACATTGTATCATTTCATCTCCTGTTATAATGAAGAACCCAGACCAGTCAGAGTAGACTTTATGTTGATACATTGTATCATTTCATCTCCTGTTATAATGAAGAACCCAGACCAGTCAGAGTAGACTTTATGTTGATACATTGTATCATTTCATCTCCTGTTATAATGAAGAACACAGACCAGTCAGAGTAGACTTTATGTTGATACATTGTATCATTTCATCACCTGTTATAATGAAGAACACAGACCAGTCAGAGTAGACTTTATGTTGATACATTGTATCATTTCATCTCCTGTTATAATGAAGAACCCAGACCAGTCAGAGTAGACTTTATGTTGATACATTGTATCATTTCATCACCTGTTATAATGAAGAACACAGACCAGTCAGAGTAGACTTCGTAAGTTCACTGTCATGCAGCCTCTGAGTGTCAGAGAGGGAAAACAGAGCACCGCTTTCAGCTTTACAGCAAAGAAAACAGCTAGTCTGTAGCCAAAATTGTAAAAATGGCCCATATAACCAGATATGACTTTTTAACATTTCTATCGGGATTCACTTTGTGTTTGTTGTGTAATGTATTGTTTATATCGTGTTTGTATTGTGTTGTGTAATGTATTTTTTATATCGTGTTTGTATTGTGTTTTGTAATGTATTTTTTGTGTATTGTATTGTATTGTGTTTGTATGGTGTTTTGTACTGTATTGTGTATTGTATTGTGTTGTGTATTGTATTGTGTTTGTATTGTGTTATGTAATGTGTTTGTGTTGTGTTTGTATAGTGTTTTGTATTGTATTGTGTTTTGTGTTATTGTGTTTGTGTTGTGTATGTATTGTATTGTGTTTGTGTTGTGTATGTATTGTATTGTGTTTGTGTTGTGTATGTATTGTATTGTGTTTGTGTTGTGTATGTATTGTATTGTGTTTGTGTTGTGTATGTATTGTATTGTGTTTGTGTTGTGTATGTATTGTATTGTGTTTGTGTTGTGTATGTATTGTATTGTATAGTGTTTTGTATTGTATTGTGTTTTGTGTTATTGTGTTTGTGTTGTGTATGTATTGTATTGTGTTTGTGTTGTGTATTGTGTTTTGTATTCAATCAAATGTATTTATAAAACCCTTTTTAAATCATCCGTTGTCACACAGTGCTGTACAGAAACCCAGTTTAAAACCCCAAACA
>NC_056436.1:83733911-83743911 GCF_018296145.1 Oncorhynchus tshawytscha | reverse complement strand
CCAATCTGCCCTTCCCCCAGTCTTCACCTCTACACCTCTACACCAATCTGCCCTTCTCCCAGTCTTCACCTCTACACCTCTACACCAATCTGCCCTTCCCCCAGTCTTCACCTCTACACCAATCTGCCCTTCCCCCAGTCTTCACCTCTACACCTCTACACCAATCTGCCCTTCTCCCAGTCTACACCTCTACACCAATCTGCCCTTCCCCCAGTCTTCACCTCTGCACCAATCTGCCCTTCCCCCAGTCTTCACCTCTACACCAATCTGTCCTTCTCCCAGTCTGCACCTCTACACCTCTACACCAATCTGTCCTTCTCCCAGTCTTCACCTCTACACCTCTACACCTCTACACCAATCTGCCCTTCTCCCAGTCTTCACCTCTACACCAATCTGCCCTTCCCCCAGTCTTCACCTCTACACCAATCTGTCCTTCTCCCAGTCTGCACCTCTATACCTCTACACCAATCTGTCCTTCTCCCAGTCTGCACCTCTACACCTCTACACCAATCTGCCCTTCCCCCAGTCTGCACCTCTACACCAATCTGCCCTTCCCCCAGTCTTCACCTCTACACCAATCTGCCCTTCCCCCAGTCTTCACCTCTACACCAATCTGCCCTTCTCCCAGTCTTCACCTCTACACCTCTACACCAATCTGCCCTTCTCCCAGTCTTCACCTCTACACCTCTACACCAATCTGCCCCCCCCAGTCTTCACCTCTATAGGTGAGGTGAGTTTGGTACACATCCGGTGGATAGAGAGCCGTTTATTATGTTCAACATAGGAGGGCCAAGCACAGGAAGCAGCTCTTTCAGTAGTTTAGTTGGAATAGGGTCCAGTATGCAGCTTGAAGGTTTAGAGGCCATGATTATTTTCATCATTGTGTCAAGAGATATAGTACTAAAACACTGGAGTGTCTCTCTTGATCCTAGGTCCTGGCAGAGTTGTGCAGACTCAGGACAACTGAGCTTTGAAGGAATACGCAGATTTAAAGAGGAGTCTATAATTTGCTTTCTAATAATCATGATCCTTTCCTCAAAGAAGTTCATGAATTTATTACTGCTGAAGTGAAAGCCATCCTCACTTGGGGAATGCTGCTTTTTAGTTAGCTTTGCGACAGTATCAAAAATAAATTTCGGATTGTTCTTATTTTCCTCAATTAAGTTGAAAAAAATAGGATGATCGAGCAGCAGTAAGGGCTCTTCGATACTGCACGGTACTGTCTTTCCAAGCTAGTCGGAAGACTTCCAGTTTGGAGTGGCGCCATTTCCGTTCCAATTTTCTGGAAGCTTGCTTCAGAGCTCGGGTATTTTCTGTGTACCAGGGAGATAGTTTCTGATGAGAAATGTTTTTAGTTTTTAGGGGTGCAACTGCATCTAGGGTATTGCGCAAGGTTAAATTGAGTTCCTCAGTTAGGTGGTTAACTGATTTTTGTCCTCTGGCGTCCTTGGGTAGGCAGAGGGAGTCTGTAAAGGCATCAAGGAATCTTTGTGTTGTCTGTGAATTTATAGCACAACTTATGATGCTCCTTGGTTGGCGTCTGAGCAGATTATTTGTTGCGATTGCAAACGTAATAAAATGGTGGTCCGATAGTCCAGGATTATGAGGAAAAACAATAAGATCCACAACATTTATTCCATGGGACAAAACTAGTCGATGATGGCTCCGAAAGCCTTTTCGAGTGGGTCTGTGGACTTTTCCATGTGAATATTAAAGTCACCAAAAATGTGAATATTATCTGACTCGAATACATGGTCCGATAGGAATTCAGGGAACTCAGTGAGGAACGCTGTATACGGCCCAGGAGGTCTGTAAACAGTAGCTATAAAAAGTGATTGAGTAGGCTGCATAGATTTCATGACTAGAAGCTCAAAAGACGAAAACGTAATTTTTTCTTTTGTAAATTGAAATTTGCTATCATAAATGTTAGCAACACCTCCACCTTTGCGGGATGCACGGGGGATATGGTCACTTGTGTAACCAGGAGGTGAGGCCTCATTTAACACAGTAAATTCATCAGGCTTAAGCTATGTTTCAGTCAGGCCAATCACATCAAGATTATGATCAGTGATTAGTTCATTGACTATAACTGCCTTTGAAGTGAGGGATCTAACATTAAGTAGCCCTATTTTGAGATGTGAGGTATCACGATCTATTTCAATAATGACAGGAATGAAGGAGGTCTTTATCCTAGTGAGATTGCTAAGGCGAACACCGGCATGTTTAGTTTTGCCCAACCCAGGTCGAGGCACAGGCACGGTCTCAATGGTGATAGCTGAGCTGATTACACTGACTGTGCTAGTGGCAGACTCCACTAAGCTGGCAGTCTGGCTAACAGCCTGCTGCCTGGCCTGTACCCTATTTCATTGTGGAGCTAGAGGAGTTAGAGCCCTGTCTATGTTGGTAGATAAGATGAGAGCACCCCTCCAGCTAGGATGGAGTCCGTCACACACACACAGACACATACACACACACACACACACACACACACACACACACACACACACACACACACACACACACACACACACACACACACACACACACACACACACACACACAGACAGACACACACAGAAAGACACAGACACACTCACACACAGACACACACACACACACTGACACACACACACAGACACACACACACACAGACAGACACAGACACACTCACAAACACACACACACACACACACACACACACACACACACACACACACACACACACACACACACACACACACACACACACACACACACAGGCACACACACACAGATGGACGGTGGACCACAGCTCTATTCTCTCTCCTTCTGTGTAGCAGTTCCTCCTCTCTACGCTTAAACAGACAAATAAATCCTTTCATTGTTGCTGCTTAGTGCTCGTGTCGCTCAGTCAGCTTTCCTTTCCTGTCCAAAGGAATTCAACTATCTACAGACATACTAACAAAACAAGCCCTCCGACCAAACATCCTGGGAAAGATATCCAGCTCTGTTCTTATGTTGATGTTTCTTTCAGCGACTCAACATTGTTTATTTGGGAAACCAAAGTCATGTTGTAAATATGACTGTCTGGGTGTTGTTATCCTGGCTGGGTGTTGTTATCCTGGCTGGGTGTTGTTATCCTGGCTGGGTGTTGTTACCTTGGCTGGGGGTTGTTATCCTGGCTGGGTGTTGTTATCCTGGCTGGGTGTTGTTATCCTGGCTGGGTGTTGTTATCCTGGCTGGGTGTTGTTATCCTGGCTGGGTGTTGTTATCCTGGCTGGGTGTTGTTATCCTGGCTGGGTGTTGTTACCCTGGCTGGGTGTTGTTATCCTGGCTGGGTGTTGTTATCCTGGCTGGGTGTTGTTATCCTGGCTGGGTGTTGTTACCCTGGCTGGACGTTGGTATCCTGGCTGGACAGTGGTATCCTGGCTGGACGTTGTTTTCCTAGCTGGGTGTTGTTACCCTGCTCTCATTTCCACAGAGATCTGACAGAACTGTGCTGATTGGAAATAGTAAAATGGGTGAAGATAGTTAACTTGACGACGTAACTGACCCTGCATGTAATGAGTTAACTTGACAACGTAGCTGACCCTGTATGTAATGAGTTACAGGGATTTATAGATAACTTGACAATGTAGCTGACCCTGTATGTAATGAGTTAACTTGACAACGTAGCTGACCCTGTATGTAATGAGTTACAGGGATTTATAGATAACTTGACGACGTAGCTGACACTGAATGTAATGATACAATAGCCAGAGGGACAGATTCCTAGAACTCCTCTCCCTTTTGCTTCACTTGGCCCTTTGTGTGTCTGTGTGTGTCTGTGTCTGTGTGTGTGTGTGCTGCACAGCTTCTAGAGCATCTGAAGATGAATCTCTTGTCATCTTAAACACCGGGATTAGCCTATAGCCCACCAACCAGCCAGCCAGCCCACCAACTAGCCAGCCAGCCAGCCAGACATCCAGCCCACCATCTAGCCATCCAGCCCACCATCCATCCAGCCCACCATTTTTATTTTTATTTCTATTTCACCTTTATTTAACCAGGTAGGCTAGTTGAGAACAAGTTCTCATTTGCAACTGCGACCTGGCCAAGATAAAGCATAGCAGTGTGAACAGACAACACAGAGTTACACATGGAGTAAACAATTAACAAGTCAATAACACAGTAGGAAAAAAAAGAGTCTATATACATTGTGTGCAAAAGGCATGAGGAGGTACGCGAATGATTACAATTTTGCAGATTAACACTGGAGTGATAAATGATCAGATGGTCATGTACAGGTAGAGATATTGGTGTGCAAAAGAGCAGAAAAGTAAATAAATAAAAACAGTATGGGGATGAGGTTGGTAAAAATGGGTGGGCTATTTACCGATAGACTATGTACAGCTGCAGCGATCGGTTAGCTGCTCAGATAGCAGATGTTTGAAGTTGGTGAGGGAGATAAAAGTCTCCAACTTCAGCGATTTTTGCAATTCGTTCCAGTCACAGGCAGCAGAGAACTGGAACAAAAGGCGGCCAAATGAGGTGTTGGCTTTAGGGATGATCAGTGAGACACCTGCTGGAGCACGTGCTACGGATGGGTGTTGCCATCGTGACCAGTGAACTGAGATAAGGCGGAGCTTTACCTAACAGAGACTTACAGATGACCTGGAGCCAGTGGGTCTTTCGACGAACATGTAGCGAGGGCCAGCCGACTAAAGCATACAGGTCGCAGTGGTGGGTGGTATAAGGTGATTTGGTAACAAAACGGATGGCGCTGTGATAGATTGCATCAAATTTGCTGAGTAGAGTATTGGAAGCTATTTTGTAGATGACATCGCCGAAGTCGAGGATCGGTAGGATAGTCAGTTTTACTAGGGTAAGTTTGGCGGCGTGAGTGAAGGAGGCTTTGTTGCGGAAAAGAAAGCCGACTCTTGATTTGATTTTCGATTGGAGATGTTTGATATGAGTCTGGAAGGAGAGTTTACAGTCTAGCCAGACACCTAGGTACTTATAGATGTCCACATATTCAAGGTCGGAACCATCCAGGGTGGTGATGCTGGTTAGGCGTGCGGGTGCAGGCAGCGAACGGTTGAAAAGCAGGCATTTGGTTTTACTAGCGGTTAAGAGCAGTTGGAGGCCACGGAAGGAGTGTTGTATGGCATTGAAGCTCGTTTGGAGGTTAGATAGCACAGTGTCCACATCATCATCAACATCATTGATATATACAGAGAAAAGAGTCGGCCTGAGGATTGAACCATGTGGCACCCCCATAGAGACTGCCAGAGGACCGGACAGCATGCCCTCCGATTTGACACACTGAACTCTGTCTGCAAAGTAATTGGTGAACCAGGCAAGGTAGTCATCCGAAAAACCGAGGCTACTGAGTCTGCCGATAAGAATATGGTGATTGACAGAGTCGAAAGCCTTGGCAAGGTCGATGAAGACGGCTGCACAGTACTGTCTTTTATCGATGGCGGTTATGATATCGTTTAGTACCTTGAGCGTGGCTGAGGTGCACCCGTGACCGGCTCGGGAAACCAGATTGCACAGCGGAGAAGGTACGGTGGGATTCGAGATGGTCAGTGACCTGTTTGTTGACTTGGCTTTCGAAGACCTTAGATAGGCAGGGCAGGATGGATATAGGTCTGTAACAGTTCGGGTCCAGGGTGTCTCCCCCTTTGAAGAGGGGGATGACTGCGGCAGCTTTCCAATCCTTGGGGATCTCAGACGATATGAAAGAGAGGTTGAACAGGCTGGTAATAGGGGTTGCGACAATGGCGGCGGATAGTTTCAGAAATAGAGGGTCCAGATTGTCAAGCCCATCTGATTTGTACGGGTCCAGGTTTTGCAGCTCTTTCAGAACATCTGCTATCTGGATTTGGGTAAAGGAGAACCTGGAGAGGCTTGGGCGGAGCTGTTGGCTGAGGTTGGAGTAGCCAGGCAGAAGGCATGGCCAGCTGTTGAGAAATGCTTGTTGAAGTTTTCGATAATCATGGATTTATCGGTGGTGACCGCGTTACCTAGCCTCAGTGCAGTGGGCAGCTGGGAGGAAGTGCTCTTGTTCTCCATGGACTTCACAGTGTCCCAGAACTTTTTGGAGTTGGATCTACAGGATGCAAACTTCTGCCTGAAGAAGCTGGCCTTAGCTTTCCTGACTGACTGCGTGTATTGGTTCCTGACTTCCCTGAACAGTTGCATATCGCGGGTAGAGTCCTGCTGAGTCCGCTGAGTCCTGGTTGAAGACAGCGGAGGTGTATTTGGAGGGCCAGTTGGTCAGGATGACATCTATGAGGGTGCCCTTGTTTACAGATTTAGGGTTGTACATGGTCGGTTCCTTGATGTTTTGTGTGAGATTGAGGGCATCTAGCCCACCATCCAGCCAGCCCACCAGCCAGCCAGCCAGCCATCCAGCCCACCATCCAGCCAGCCAGCCATCCAGCCCACCATCCAGCCAGCCCACATCTAGCCCAACATCCAGCCAGCCAGTCAGCACACCGTCCGGCCTGCCCACCATCCAGCCAGCCAGCCAGCCATCCAGCCCACCATCCAGCCAGCCCACATCCAGCCCACCATCCAGCCAGCCAGTCAGCACACCGTCCAGCCAGCCAGCCCACCATCCAGGCCAGCATCCAGCCCACCATCCAGCCAGCCCACCATCCAGCCAGCCCACCATCTAGACAGCCATCCAGCCAGCCAGCCTACCATCCAGCCAGCCAGCCAGCCCACCATCCAGCCAGCCCACCTTCCAGCCATCCATCCAGCCAGCCAGCCCACCATCCAGCCCACCATCCAGCTCACCATCCAGCCCACCATCCAGCCATCCAGCCCACCATCCAGCCCTCCATCCAGCCCACCATCCAGCCAGCTAACCATCCAGCCCACCATCCAGCCAGCCAGCCCACCATCCAGCCCACCATCCAGCCATCCAGCCCACCATCCAGCCAGCTCACCATCCAGCCCTCCATCCAGCCAGCCAGCCCACCATCCAGCCCACCATCCAGCCATCCAGCCCACCATCCAGCCAGCTCACCATCCAGCCCTCCATCCAGCCAGCCAGCCCACCATCCAGCCCACCATCCAGCCAGCCATCCCACCATCCAGCCCTCCATCCAGCCAGCCCACCATCCAGCCATCCAACCCACCATCCAGCCCACCATCCAGCCAGCCAGCCCACCATCCAGCCCTCCATCCAGCCAGCCAGCCCATCATCCAGCCCATCATCCAGCTCACCAGCCAGCCCACCATTCAGCCAGCCAGCCAGCCAGCCCACCAGCCAGCCCACCATCCAGCCAGCCAACCATCCAGCCCTCCAGCCAGCCCACCATCCAGCCAGCTCACCATCCAGCCCACCATCCAGCCAGCCCACCATCCAGCCCACCAGCCAGCCCACCATCCAGCCCACCATCCAGCCAGCCAGCCCACCATCCAGCCCACCATTCAGCCAGCCAGCTCACCATCCAGCCCACCATCCAGCCAGCCAGCCCTCCATCCAGCCAGCCAGCCCACCAGCCAGCCCACCATCCAGCCAGCCCACCAGCCAGCCCACCATTCAGCCCACCATCCATTCCTCCATCCAGCCAGCCCTCCATCCAGCCAGCCAGCCCACCATACAGCCCACCATCCAGCCAACCAGCCCACCATCCAGCCCACCTTCCAGCCCAACATCCAGCCCTCCAGCCATCCAGCCAGCTCACCATCCAGCCCACCATCCAGCCAGCCCACCATCCAGCCAGCTCACCATCCAGCCCACCATCCAGCCAGCCCACCATTCAGCCCACCATCCATTCCTCCATCCATCCAGCCAGCCAGCCCTCCATCCAGCCAGCCAGCCCACCATCCAGCCAGCCCACCAGCCAGCCCACCATCCATTTCTCCATCCATCCAGCCAGCCAGCCCTCCATCCAGCCAGCCAGCCCACCATCCAGCCCACCATTCAGCCAGCCAGCTCACCATCCAGCCCACCATCCAGCCAGCCCACCATCCAGCCCACCATCCAGCCCACCATTCAGCCCACCATCCATTTCTCCATCCATCCAGCCAGCCAGCCCTCCATCCAGCCAGCCAGCCCACCATCCAGCCAGCCCACCAGCCAGCCCACCATTCAGCCCACCATCCATTCCTCCATCCAGCCAGCCCTCCATCCAGCCAGCCAGCCCACCATACAGCCCACCATCCAGCCAGCCAGCCCACCATCCAGCCCACCATTCAGCCAGCCAGCTCACCATCCAGCCCACCATCCAGCCAGCCCACCATCCAGCCCACCATCCAGCCCACCATTCAGCCCACCATCCATTTCTCCATCCATCCAGCCAGCCAGCCCTCCATCCAGCCAGCCAGCCCACCATCCAGCCAGCCCACCAGCCAGCCCACCATTCAGCCCACCATCCATTCCTCCATCCAGCCAGCCCTCCATCCAGCCAGCCAGCCCACCATACAGCCCACCATCCAGCCAGCCAGCCCACCATCCAGCCCACCATCCAGCCAACCAGCCCACCATCCAGCCCACCTTCCAGGTCAACATCCAGCCCTCCAGCCATCCAGCCAGCTCACCATCCAGCCCACCATCCAGCCAGCCCACCATCCAGCCAGCTCACCATCCAGCCCACCATCCAGCCAGCCCACCATCCAGCCCACCATCCATTCCTCCATCCATCCAGCCATCCAGCCCACCATCCAGCCCACCATCCAGCCCACCATCCAGCCAGCCAGCCCACCATCCAGCCAGCCAGCCCACCATCCAGCACTCCAGCCAACCAGCCCACCACCCAGCCCACCTTCCAGCCCAACATCCAGCACACCAGCCAGCCCACCATCCAGCCCAGCATCCAGCCAGCCAGCCCACCATCCAGCCCTCCAGCCAACCCACCATCCAGCCCACCTTCCAGCCCACAAGCCAGCCCACCATCCAGCCCAACAGCCAGCCAGCCCACCAGCCAGCCAGCCCACCATCCAGCCCACCAGCCAGCCAGCCCACCATCCAGCCCTCCAGCCAGCCCACCATCCAGCCCACCATCCAGCCCACCAGCCAACCCACCATCCAGCCCACCATCCAGCCCACCAGCCAGCCCACCATCCAGCCCACCATCCAGCCATTTAATGGAGAAAAAATAATAAGAATTCATTAACATTCTCCCACAGAGCTCCACTGCCAATGTGTGTGTCTGTGTGTGTGTGTGTGTTTGTGTGTGTGTGTCTGTGTGTGTGTGTCTGTGTGTGTGGTGATCCTTTTAATACCTGGTTGTAGCAGCACAAGCATGGAGGACTGAACTCCCTGTTAGTCTGTCTGTACTGTAGAGCCTGTTCACATGGAGGACCGAACTCCCTGTCAGTCTGTCTGTCTGTACTGTAGAACCTGTTCACATGGAGGACAGAACTCCCTGTCAGTCTGTCTGTCTGTACTGTAGAGCCTGTTCACATGGAGGACTGAACTCCCTGTCAGTCTGTCTGTCTGTACTGTAGAGCCTGTTCACATGGAGGACTGAACTCCCTGTCATTCTGTCTGTCTGTACTGTAGAACCTGTTCACATGGAGGACTGAACTCCCTGTCATTCTGTCTGTCTGTACTGTAGAGCCTGTTCACATGGAGGACTGAACTCCCTGTCAGTCTGTCTGTCTGTACTGTAGAGCCTGTTCACATGGAGGACTGAACTCCCTGTCAGTCTGTCTGTCTGTACTGTAGAGCCTGTTCACATGGAGGACCGAACTCCCTGTCAGTCTGTCTGTCTGTACTGTAGAACCTGTTCACATGGAGGACCGAACTCCCAGTCAGTCTGTCTGTCTGTACTGTAGAGCCTGTTCACATGGAGGACCGAACTCCCTGTCAGTCTGTCTGTCTGTACTGTAGAGCCTGTTCACATGGAGGACCGAACTCCCTGTCAGTCTGTCTGTCTGTACTGTAGAGCCTGTTCACATTGAGGAAGACAGAACAAGCAGCCTCGCTGGGCCACACTTTACATGCATGGCAGGGTATAATTACAAGGCAGAGTGGAAGATACTGGGGTCTATTTGTGGCTGGGAGGGACAAGTGATGCAC
>NC_056436.1:83566411-83728911 GCF_018296145.1 Oncorhynchus tshawytscha | reverse complement strand
TGACATGATGATTACAACAGTTGTGTTGTATCTATACTGTTGATGCATGTCCACTTTCAGGGCATTTGGAAAGTCTTCGAACCCCTTGACTTTTTCCACATTTTGTTATGTTACAGCCTTATTCTAAAAATGATTAAATTACTTTTTTTCATCATCAATCTACACACTATACCCCATAATGACATCACAATACACCATAATGACATCACAATACTCCAGAATGACATCACAATACCCCAGAATGACATCACAATACCCCATAATGACATCACAATACACCATAATGACATCACAATACCCCAGAATGACATCACAATACCCCAGAATGACATCACAATACCCCAGAATGACATCACAATACACCATAATGACATCACAATACACCAGAATGACATCACAATACCCCAGAATGACATCACAATACACCAGAATGACATCACAATACCCCAGAATGACATCACAATACCCCAGAATGACATCACAATACCCCAGAATGACATCACAATAACCCAGAATGACATCACAATACCCCAGAATGACATCACAATAACCCAGAATGACATCACAATACCCCAGAATGACAAAGTGAAAAACAGTTTTTTTTGTCTTTTCTTTTTTGCACATTTATAACAAAATAAAAAACAGAATCCTTTTCCATTGATCATCCTTGAGCTGTTTCTACAACTTGATTGGAGTCCACCTGTGGTAAATTCAATTGATTGGACATGGTTTGGAAAGACACACACCTGTCTATATAAGGTCCCACAGTTGACAGTGCATGTCAGTGTAACCGTTGTGAAATGGCTAGCTAGTTAGCGGTGGTGCGCGCTAATAGCGTTTCAATCGGTGACGTCACTCGTTCTGAGACCTTGAAGTAGTTGTTCCCCTTACTCTGCAAGGGCAGTGGATTTTGTCTCGCGATGGGAAACGATGCTTCGAGGGTGGCTGTTGTCGATGTGTGAAAAGGGTCCCTGATTCGGGGCGACGAGAGGGTCAGAAGCTACTGTTACATCAGAGCAAAAACAAAGCCAGCAAGGGAAGCTGTTCATAGGATCGACAAAGGATGAGCACTTGATCCGTTGAAAGCAGATTGTTTTCCTCCAAAACCCTGCCTGGGAAACGTGCGTTTTGCATGATACAATTAATGTGCCTGCTCTCTGTTGGGATTACCCGGGTGTATGAGCTGTTCATTGAAAGGATGCACCTTCCTCTACCCTCCTCCATCCTCCTACCCTCCTCTAACCTCCTCTACTCTCCTCTACCCTCCTCTACTCTCCTTTACCCTCTACACTCCTCTACTCTCCTCTATTCTCCTCTACCCTCTACTCTCCTCTACCCTGCTCTACTCTCCTCTACCCTCTACTCTACCCTCCTCTACTCTCCTCTACCCTCCTCTACCCTCCTCTACCCTCCTCTCTCTCCTCTACCCTCCTCTCCTTTACCCTCCTCTACTCTCCTGTACTCTCCTCTACCCTCCTCTACTCTCCTCTACCCTCTACTCTACTCTACTCTCCTCTACCCTCTACTCTCCTCTACCCTCCTCTACTCTCCTCTACCCTCCTCTACTCCCCTCTACCCTCCTCTACTCTCCTCTACCCTCTACTCTCCTCTACCCTCCTCTACCCTCCTCTACTCTCTACTCTCCTCTACCCTCCTCTACTCTCCTCTACCCTCCTCTCCTCTACGCTCCTCTACTCTCCTGTACTCTCCTCTACCCTCCTCTACTCTCCTCTACCCTCTACTCTACCCTCCTCTACTCTCCTCTACCCTCCTCTACTCTCCTCTACCCTCCTCTACTCTCCTCTACCCTCTACTCTACTCTCCTCTACTCTCCTCTACTCTCCTCTACCCTCCTCTACTCTCCTCTACCCTCTACTCTCCTCTACCCTCCTCCTCTCCTCTACTCTCCTCTACCCTCCTCTACTCTCCTCTACCCCCTCTACTCTCCTCTACCCTCCTCTCCTCTCCTCTACCCTCTCTCTCCTCTACCCTCCTCTACCCTCCTACTCTCTACTCTCCTCTACCTCCTCTCTCTCCTCTACCCTCCTCTCCTCTACCCTCCTCTCTCTCCTGTACTCTCCTCTGCCCTCCTCTACTCTCCTCTCCTCTACTCCCTCTACCCTCCTCTCCCTCTACTCTCCTCTACCCTCCTCTACTCTCTACTCTCCTCTACCCTCCTCTACTCTCCTCTACCCTCTCTCTACCCTCCTCTACTCTCCTCTACTCTCCTCTACCCTCTACTCCCTCTACCCTCTACTCTCTCCTCTCCTCTACCCTCCTCTACTCTCCTCTACCCTCCTCTCCCTCCCTCTACCCTCCTCTACTCTCCTCTACTCTCCTCTACCCTCTACCCTCCTCTACTCTCTACTCTCCTCTACCCTCCTCTACTCTCCTCTACCCTCCTCTCCTTTACCCTCCTCTACTCTCCTGTACTCTCCTCTACCCTCCTCTACTCTCCTCTACCCTCCTCTACTCTCCTCTACCCTCTACTCTCCTCTACTCTCCTCTACTCTCCTCTACCCTCCTCTACCCTCCTCTACCCTCCTCCTCTCCTCCTCTACCCTCCTCTACTCTCCTCTACCCTCCTCTACTCTCCTCTACCCTCCTCCCTCCCTCTACTCTCCTCTACCCTCCTCTCTCTCTACCCTCCTCTACTCTCCTCTACCCCCTCTCTCTACCCTCCTCTACTCTCCTCTACCCTCTACTCTCCTCTCTACCCTCCTCTACCCTCCTCTCTCTCTACTCTCCTCTACCCTCCTCTACTCTCTCTACCCTCCCTCTTTACCCTCCTCTACTCTCCTCTACCCTCCTCTACTCTCCTCTACTCTCCTCTACCCTCTACTCTCTACCCTCCTCTGCTCTCTCTCCTCTACCCTCCTCTACTCTCCTCTCTCCCTCCTACCCTCCTCTACTCTCCTCTACCCTCCTCTACCCTCCTCTACCCTCCTCTACCCTCCTCTACCCTCCTCTACCCTCTCTACTCTCCTCTACCCTCTCCCCTCCTCTCCTCTACTCTCCTCTACTCTCCTCTCCTCTACTCTCCTCTACCCTCCTCTACCCCTCCTCTACTCTCCTCTACCCTCCTCTACTCTCCTCTACTCTCCTCTGCCCTCCTCTACTCTCTCTACCCTCCTCTCTCCTCTTCTCCTCTCCTCTACTCTCCTCTACTCTCCTCTACCCTCCTCTCCTCTACCCTCCTCTACTCTCCTCTACTCTCCTCTACCCTCCTCTGCTCTCCTCTACCCTCCTCCTCTCCTCTACCCTCCTCTACTCCCTCTACCTCTCCTCTACTCTCCTCTACCCTCCTCTCTCCTCTCTCCTACTCTCCTCTACTCTCCTCTACCCTCTCCTCTACCCTCCTCTCTCTCTACTCTCCTCTACCCTCCTCTACTCTCCTCTACCCTCTCTCTCCTTCTACCCTCCTCTACTCTCCTGTACTCTCCTCTACCCTCCTCTACTCTCCTCTACTCTCCTCTACCCTCCTCTACCCTCCTCTACTCTCCTCTACCCTCCTCTACTCCTCTACCCTCCTCTACTCTCCTCTACTCTCCTCTACTCTCCTCTACTCCTCTACCCTCCTCTACTCTCTCTCTCTCCTACCCTCCTCTACTCTCCTCTACTCTCCTCTCTCTCCTCTACTCTCCTCTACTCTCCTCTACCCTCCTCTACTCTCCTCTACTCTCCTCTACCCTCCTCTACTCTCCTCTACCCTCCTCTCCTTTACTCTCCTCTACTCTCCTGTACTCTCCTCTACCCCCTCTACTCTCCTCTACCCTCCTCTACTCTCCCTCTACTCCCTCTACTCTCCTCTACCCTCCTCTACTCTCCTCTACCCTCCTCTACTCCCTCTACCCTCCTCTACTCTCCTCTACCTCTCCTCTACTCTCCTCTCTCTCTCTACCCTCCTCTCTCTCCTCTACTCTCCTCTACCCTCCTCTACTCTCCTCTACCCTCCTCTACTCTCCTCTACTCTCCTCTCTCCTCTACCCTCCTCTACTCATCTACCCTCCCTCTACTCTCTCTACCCTCCTCTACTCTCCTCTACCCTCCTCTACCCTCCTCTACCTCCTCTACCCTCTACCCTCTACTCTCCTCTACCCTCCTCTACTCTCCTCTACTCTCTCTCTACTCTCCTCTACCCTCCCTCCTCTACCCTCCTCTACTCTCCTCTCCCCCTCCTTTACTCTCCTCTCCTCCTCTACTCTCCTCTACCCTCCTCTACTCTCCTCCACTCTCCTCTACCCTCCTCTACTCTTATCTCTCTCCTCTACTCTCCTCTATTTCTCCTCCTATCTACTCTCCTCTACCCTCCTCTACTCTCCTCTCCTCTACCTCTCCTCTACTCTCCTCTACTCTCCTCTACTCTCCCTCTACCCTCCTCTACTCTCCTCTACCCTCCTCTACTCTCCTCTACCCCCTCTACTCTCCTCTACTCTCCTCTACTCTCCTCTACCCTCTACTCTCCTCTAGTCTCCTCTACTCTCCTCTATCTATCTACCCTCTACCCTCTCTACTCTCCTCTATTCTCCTCTCCCTCTACCCTCCTCCTCCTTACTCTCCTCTACTCTCCTCTACTCTCCTCTACCCTCCCTCTACTCTCCTCTACCCTCTCTCTCCTCTACCCTCTACTCTCCTCTACTCTCCTCTCTACTCTCCTCTACCCTCCTCTACTCTCCTCTACCCTCCTCTACTCTCCTCTACTCTCCTCTACTCTTCCTCTACCCTCATCTACTCTCCTCTACCCTCCTACCCTCCTCTACTCTCCTCTACCCTCCTCTCCTCTACTCTCCTCTACTCTCCTCTATTCTCCTCTGCCCTCTCCTCTCCCTCTACCCTCCTCTACTCTCTCTCTCCTCTACCCTCTACCCTCCTCTACTCTCCTCTACTCTACTCTCCTCTACCCTCTACTCTCCTCTACTCTCCTCTACCCTCTACTCTACTCTCCTCTACCCTCCTCTACTCTCCTCTACCCTCTACCCTCCTCTACTCTCCTCTACTCTCCTCTACTCTCCTCTACCCTCTACACTCCTCTACTCTCCTCTATTCTCCTCTACCCTCTACTCTCCTCTACCCTCTACTCTCCTCTACTCTCCTCTACCCTCCTCTACTCTCTACCCTCCTCTACTCTTCTCTACCCTCCTCTACTCTCCTCTACCCTCTACCCTCCTCTACTCTCTACTCTCCTCTACCCTCCTCTACTCTCCTCTACCCTCCTCTCCTTTACCCTCCTCTACTCTCCTCTACCCTCCTCTACTCTCCTCTTCTCTCCTCTACTCTCCTCTACTCTCCTCTACTCTCCTCTACCCTCCTCTACTCTCCTCTACCCTCCTCTACTCTCCTCTACCCTCTCTCTCTCCTCTGCCCTCCTCTACCCTCCTCTACTCTCCTCTCCTCTCCTCTACCCTCCTCTACTCTCCTCTACCCTCCTCTACCCTCCTCTCCTCTCCTCCCCTCACTACCCTCTACTCTCCTCTACTCTCCTCTACTCTCCTCTACCCTCTACTCTCCTCTACCCTCCTCTACTCTCCTCTACTCTCCTCTACTCTCCTCTCTCTACTCTACCTCCTCTCCTCTCTCTCCTCTACTCTCCTCTACCCTCCTCTACTCTCCTCTACCCTACCTACTCTACTCTCCTCTACCCTCCTCTCCTCTCCTCTACCCTCCTCTACTCTCCTCTACCCTCTCCTCTCCTCTACCCTCCTCTACTCTCCTCTACCCTCCTCTACTCTCCTCTACCCTCTCCTCTCCTCTGCCTCTCCTCTACTCCTCTCCTCTACTCTCCTCTACTCTCCTCTACTCTCCTCTACTCTCCTCTCCTCTACCCTCCTCTCCTCTCCTCTCCCCTCCTCTGCCCTCCTCTACTCTCTCCTCTCCCTGTACTCTCTCCTCTACCCTCCTCTACCTCCTCTACCCTCTACCCTCCTCTACTCTCCTACTCTCCTCTACCCTCCTCTCCTCCTCTACCCTCCTCTACTCTCCTCTACTCTCCTCTACCCTCCTCTACTCTCCTCCTCTCCTCTACTCTCATCTACTCCTCTACTCTCCTCTACCCTCCTCTACTCTCCTCTACCCTCTACTCTCCTCTACCCTCCTCTACTCTCCTCTACCCTCCTCTACTCTCCTCTACTCTCCTCTACCCTCCTCTACTCTCCTCTACTCTCCTCTACTCTCCTCTACCCTCCTCTACCCTCTACCCTCCTCTACTCTCCTCTACCCTCCTCTACTCTCCTCTACCCTCCTCTACTCTCCTCTACCCTCCTCTACTCTCCTCTACTCTCCTCTACCCTCCTCTACTCTCCTCTACCCTCCTCTCCTCTACCCTCCTCTACTCTCCTCTACTCTCCTCTCCTCTCTCCTCTACCCTCCTCTACTCTCCCTCTACCCTCCTCTACTCTCCTCTACCCTCCTCTACTCTCCCCTCTACTCCCTCTACTCTCCTCTCCTCATCTACCCTCTACTCTCCTCTACCCTCCTCTACCTCTCCTCTACTCTCCCTCCTCTCCTCTACTCTTCTCTACTCTCTACTCCCTCTACTCCTCTACCCTCTCTCTACTCTCTCTACTCTCTCTGTTCTCCTCTACTCTCCTCTACCCTCCTCTCCTTTACCCTGCCCCTCCTCTACTCTCCTCTACCCTCTACTCCTCTATACTCTCCTCTCTACTCCTCTACCCTCCTCTACTCTCCTCTACCCTCCTCTATTTTCCTCTACCCTCCTCTACTCTCCTCTACCCTCTACTCTCCTCCTCTCCTCTACTCTCCCTACCCTCCTCTACTCTCCTCTACCCTCCTCTACTCTCCTCTACCCTCTACTCTGCTCTCTCTACCCTCCTCTACTCCCTCTACCCTCCTCTACTCTCCTCTACCCTCCTCTACTCTCCTCTACCCTCTACTCTCCTCTACCCTCCTCTACTCTCCTCTACCTCCCCTCTACCCTCCTCTACTCTCCTCTACTCTCCTCTACTCTCCTCTCCTCTACCCTCCTCTACTCTCCTCTACCCTCCTCTACCCTCCCTCTACTCTCCTCCTCTTTACTCTCCTATACTCTCCTCTACCCTCCTCTACTCTCCTCTGCCCTCTACTCATCCTCTGCCCTCCTCTCTCTCCTCTACTCTCCTCTGCCCTCCCTCTACCCTCTACCCCCTCTGCTCTCACTGCCCCCTCTGCTCTCCTCTACTCTCCTCTACCCTCTACCCTCTACCCTCCTCTATCTCTACCCTCTACCCTCCTCTACTCTCCTCTACCCTCCTCTCCTCTACCCTCCTCTACTCTCCTCTACTCTCCTCACCCTACTCTCCTCTACCCTCTATTCTCTACCCTCCTCTACTCTCCTCTACTCTCCTCTACTCTCCTCTACCCTCCTCTCCCTCCTCTACTCTCCTCTACCCTCCTCTCTCTCCTCTACCTCTCTCTCCCTCTACCCTCCTCCCTCTCTACTCTCCTCCTGCCCTCCTCCTCTACTCTCCTCTACCCTCCTCTACTCTTCTCTACTCTCCCCTACCCTATCTTGTTCTACTCTCCTCTACTCTCCTACCCTCCTCTACTCTCCTCTACCCTCCTCTCTCTTCTACCCTCCTCTACTCTCCTCTACCCTCCTCTACTGTTCTCTACCCTCCTCTACTCCCTCTACCCTCTCCTCCACCTCCTACTCTACTCTCCCTCTACCCTCCTCTAGTCTCCCTCTACTCTCCTCTACTCTCCTCTACCCTCTACTCCTCTACTCTCTACTCTCCTCTGCCCTCCTCTGCTCTCCTCTGCCCTGTCCTACCCTCCTCTCCTTTACCCTCCTCTACTCTCTATCTCCTCCTCTACTCTCCTCTACCTCTACCCTCCTCTCTACTCCTCTACTCTCCTCTACCCTCCTCTACCTCTCCCTCCTCTCCTCTACCCTCCTCTACTCTCCCTCTACCCTCCTACTCTACTCTCCCTTCCCTCCTCTCCTCCTCTACTCTCCTACTCTCCTCTACCCTCCTCTACTGTCCTCTCCCTCTACCCTCCTCTACTCTCCTCTCCTCTACCCTCCTCTACTCTCTCTACCCTCCTCTCCTTTACCCTCCTCTATTCTCCTCTACTCTCCTCTACCTCCTCTACTCCTCTCCTCCTCTACCCCCTCCTCTACCCTCCTCTCCTCTCTACTCTCCTCTACTCTCCCTCCTCTACTCTCCTCTACCCTCCTCTCTCCCCTCTACCCTCTACCCTCCTCTACTCTCCTCTACCCTCCTCTACTCTCCTCTACCCTCTACTCTACTCTCCTCTACTCTCCTCTACCCTCTCTACCCCCTCTCTACCTCTCCTCTACCTCTACTCCCCTCTACTCTCCTCTACCCCTCCTCTCTCTCTACTCTCCTCTACCCTCCTCTACTCTCCTCTACCCTCCTCTCTCTCCCTTACTCTCCTCTACCCTCCTCTACTCTCCTCTACCCTCCTCTACTCTCCTCTACCCTCCTCTACTCTCCTCTACCCTCTTCTACTCTCCTCCTACCCTCTACTCTCCTCTCTCTCCTCTACACTCCTCTACTCTCCTCTACCCTCCTCTCCTCTACCCTCCCCTCTACTCTCCTCTACCCTCCTCTCCTCCTCTACCCTCCTCTCCTCTACCCTCCTCTACTCTCCTGTACTCTCCTCTACCCTCCTCTACTCTCCTCTACTCTCCTCTACTCTCCTCTACTCTACCCTACTCTACTCTCCCTCTACTCTCCTCTACCCTCTCTCTCTCCTCTACTCTCCTCTACTCTCCTCTACCCTCTACCCTCCTCTACTCTCCTCTACCCTCCTCTCCTCTACCCTCTACCTCCTCTACTCTCTTCTATTCTCTCTACCCTCCTCTACTCTCCTCGACTCCTCTACTCTTCTACTCTCCTCTACTCCTCTACCCTCCTCTACTCTCCTCTACCCTTCTACTCTCCTCTACTCTACTCTACCACTCTACTCTCCCTCTACCCTCCTCTCCCTCCTCTAACCTCTTCTCCTCTCCCTACTCTCCTCTACCCTCCTCTACTCTCCTCTACCCTCTATTCTCATCACTCCTCTACCCTCCTCTACTCTCCTCTACCCTCCTCTACTCTCCTCTACCCTCCTCTACCTCTCCTCTACTCCTCCTCTACCCTCTCCTCTACTCTCCTCTACCCTCCTCCTCACCCTCCTCTACCCTCTCCTCTACTCTCCTCTACTCTCTCTCTCTACCCTCCTCTACTCTCCCCTCCCTCCTCTACTCTCCTCTATTCTCCTTTACTCTCCTCTACCCTCCTCTACTCTCTCTCTCCTCTACTCTCCTCTACCCTCCTCTCTCTCCTCTCCTTCTACTCTCCTCTACCTCTCCTGTACTCTCCTCTACCCCCTCTACTCTCCTCCCTCCTCTACTCTCCTCTACCCTCTACCCTGTGTACTCTCTACTCTCATCCCTCCTCTACTCTCCTCTACCCCCTCTCCCTCTCCTCTACCCTCCTCTACCTCCTCTGCCCTCTACTTACTCCCTCACCCTCCTCTACTCCCTCTACCCTCCTCTACTCTCCTACCCTCCCTCTACTCTCTATTCTCCTCTACCCTCCTCTACCCTCCTCTACTCTCCTCTCCTCTCTACCCTCTACACCCTCTACCCTCTCCTCTACCCTCTACTCTACTCTCCTCTGCCCTCCTCTCCTCTACCCTCTCTACTCTCCTCTACTCTCCTCTATTCTTATCTACCCTCCTCTACTCTCTCCTCTCCTCTACCCTCCTCTACTCTCCTCTACCCTCCTCTCCCCTCCTCTACCCTCCTCTACTCTTCTCTACCCTCATCTACTCTCCTCTACCCTCCTCTACTCTGCTCTACCCTCCTCTACTCTCCTCTCCTCTACCCTCCTCTACTCTCCCTACCCTCCTCTATTCTCCTCTAGTCTCTCTCTACCCTCCTCTCCTCTACCCTCCTCTACTCTCCTCTATTCTCCTCTACCCTCCTCTCCTCTCTACCCTCTACTCTCCTCTACCCTCCTCTGCTCTCCTCTACCCTCCTCTCCTCGCCTCTCCTCTACCCTCCTACCTCTACTCTCCTCTACCCTCTCTCTCTACCTCCTACCCTCCTCTACTCTCCTCTACTCTCCTATCCTCCTCTACCCTCTACCCTCCTCTACTCTTCTCTACCCTCCTCTACCCTCCTCTACCCTCTACCCTCCTCTACCCTCTACTCTCCTCTACCCTCCTCTACTCTCCTCTACCCTCCTCTCTCCCCTCTACCCTCCTCTCTCTCCTCTACCCTCTACTCTACTCTCCCCTCTACTCTCCTGTACCCTCCTCTACCTCTCTACTCTCCTACCCTCTCCTCTACTCTCCTCTACATCTCCTCTCCTTCCCTCCTCTACTCTCCTCTACTCTCCTCTACTCTCCTCTACTCTCACTCCCTACCCTCTACTCTCTACCCTCCTACTCTCCTCTACCCTCCTCTATTCTCCTCTCCTCTACCCTCCTCTACTCTCCTCTAGCCTCTCTACACTCCTCTACTCTCCTCTACTCTCCTCTACCCTCTACCCTCCCCTCTACTCTCTACTCTCCTCTACCCCCTCCTCTACTCTCCTCTACCCTCCTCTCCTTTGCCCTCCCTCTACTCTCTGCTCCTCCTCTACCCTCCTCTACTCTCCTCTACTCTCCCTCTACTCTCATCACCCTCTACTCTCCTCTACCCTCTACTCTCCTCTACTCTCCCTCTGCTCTCCTCTACTCTCCTCTACTACCCTCTACTCTCCTCTACCCCTCCTCTCCTCTACCCTCTCCTCTCTACTCTCTCTCTCTCCTCTACCCTCTACCCTCTCTACTCTCCTCTACCCTCCTCTACTCTCCTCTACTCTCCTCTATTCTCTCTACCCACTCCTCTACCCTCTACTCTCTACCCTCCTCTACCCTCCTCTACCCTCCTCTACTCTCCCTCTACCCTCTACCCTCTACCCCTCCTCTACTCTCTCTACTATCTACTCTCCTCTACCCTCCTCTACTCTCCTCTACCCTCCTCTCCTTTACTCTCCCTCCTCTCCTCTACTCTCCTCTACCCTCCTCTACTCTCCCTCTACCCTCCTCTTCTCTACCCTCTGCCCTCCTCTACTCTCCTCTACCCTACCCTCTACTCTCCTCTACCCTCCTCTCTCTCCTCTACTCTCCTCCTCTCCCTTTACCCTACCCTCTACTCTCCTCTACCCTCCTCTACCCTCCTCTACTCTCCTCTACTCTCCTCCTCTCCCTCTACCTCTACTCTCCTCTCCTCTACCCTCTACTCTACTCTCCCTCTGCTCTACTCTCCTCTACTCTCCTCTACTATCTACCCTCCTCTACTCTTATCTACCCTCCCCTACTCTTCTTTATTTTATTCCTCTCCTCTCCTTTACTCTCCTCTACTCTCCTCTCCTCTCTACTCTACTCTCCTCCTCCTCTCTCTCCTCTACCCTCCTCTACTCTCTTCTCTACCCTCATCTACTCTCCTCTACTCTCCTCTACTCTCATCTACCCTCCTCTGCTCTCCTCTACCTCCTCTACTCTCCTCTCTACTCTCCTCTACTCTCCTCTACCCTCTACACTCTCTACCCTCTATTCTCCTCTCCCTCTACTCTCCTCTACCCCCTCTACTCTCATCTACTCTGCTCTATTCTCCTCTACTCTCCCTCTACCCTCCTCTGCCCTCTCCTCTCCTCTACCCTCTACCCTCCTACCCTCCTACTCTACTCTCCTCTACTCTACTCTCCTCTACCCTCCTCTACTCTCCTCCACCCTCCTCTACCCTCCTCTACCCTTATCTACTCTCTCCCTACTCTTCTTTACTTCATTACCCTCTACTCTCCTCTACCCTCCTCTACTCTCCTCTACCCTCTACTCTCCTCCCTCTCCTCTACCCTCCTCTCCTTCTCTACCCTCCTCTACTCTTCTCTACCCTCTCCTCTCCTCTACCCTCCTCTATTCTCCTCTACCCTCCTCTACCCTCCTCTACTCTCCTCTACTCTCCTCTACCCCTCTCCTCTGCCCTCTACACTCTCATCCCTCTACCCTCTACCCTCTCTAGTCTCCTCTACTCTCCTCTACTCTCACCCTCTACACTCCTCTACTCTCCTCTATTCTCCTCTACCCTCTAATCTCATCTGCCCTCTACTCTCCTCTACCCTGCTCTACTCTCCTCTATCTCTATCCTCTCTCACTATTCTCCCTACCCTCTGCCCTCCTCTACTCTCCTCTACCCTGCCCTCCTCTCTACTCTCACCCTCCTCTGGTCTCCTCTACTCTCCTCTATCCTCATCTACTCTCCTCACCCTCCTCTACTCTTCTCTCCCTCCCTCTGCTCTCTGCCCTCTGCTCTCCTCTACCCTCCTCTGCTCTCTCTGCTCTCCTCTCCTCTACCCTCCTCTACTCTCCTCTACTCTACACTCCTCTACCCTCCTCCTCTCTCTCTCCTCCTCTACCCTCCTCTATTCTCCTTTACTCTCCTCTACTCTCCTCTACTCTGCTCTACCCTCCTCTCTCTCTCTGCCCTCCTCTGCTCTCCTCACCTCCTCTACTCTCCTCTACCCTCCTCTACTCCCTCTCCTCTACCCTCTCCTCTACCCTCCTCTCCTCCACTACCCTCTCATCTACCCTCTATTCTCCTTTACTCTCCTCTACTCTCCTCTCTCCTCTACTCTCCTCTACCCTCTACTCTCCTCTGCCCTCCTCTACCCCCTCTGCCCTCCTCTACCCTCTCTCTCCTCTACCCTCCTCTACTCTCCTCTACCCTCCTCTGCTCTCCTCTACCCTCTCTACTCTCTCTACCCTCTACTCCTCTCCTCCTCTCCTCTACCCTCTACCCTCCTCTACCCTCCTCTACCCTCTACTCTCCTCTCTCTCTACTCTCCTCTACCCTCCTCTACTCTCTATTCTCCTCTACCCTCCTCTCCTCTGCCCTCCTCTACTCTCCTTACTCTCCTCTACCCTCCTCTTCTCCTCTACCCTTTACTCTCCCTCTACCCTCTACTCTCCTCTCCCTCTACCCTCCTCTCTCTCTACCTATACTCTCCTCTCTCTCTCTACTCTCCTCTCCTCTACCCTCTACTCTCTTCTACCCTCCTCTCTCTGCCTCTCCCTCTACCCTCCTCTGCTCTCCTCTGCTCTCCCCTCTACCCTCCTCTACTCTCCTCACTCTCCTCTACCCTCCTCTACTCCTACCCTAGTCTCTCTCCTCTACTCTCTACCCTACTCTCCTCTCTACTCTCTTCTACCCTCCTCTACTCTCCTCTACTCTCCTCTACCCTCCTCTACTCTCCTCTCTCCCTCTGCTCCCTCTACCCTCTACTCTCCTCCTACCCTCTCACCCCTACTCTCCTCTATTCTCTCTACCCTCCTCTACCTCTCAGGCCCTCATCTCTCTTCTACTCTCCTCCCTCTCTGCCTCTCTCTCCTCTACCCTGCCCCTTTACCCTCCTACTCCTCTCCTGCCTCCTCTCCTCCTCTAACCTCCTCTACTCTCCTCCTACCCTCCTCCTCTCCTCTACCCTCTCTACTCTCATCTCTCCTCTACTCTCCTCTCCTCTCATCTACCCTCTACTCTTCCTTTATTCTACCTCTACCCTCCTCTCTCTTCTCTACCCCCTCTACTCTCCTACACTCCCTCTATTCTCCTCCCTCTACCCTCACTCTCCCTCTCCTCCTCTCTCTCCTCTACCCCTCCTCTCCACTACCCTCCTCTCAGCACTCTCCTCTATTCTCCTCTACTCTCCTCTACCCTCCCTCTACTCTCCTCTACTCTCCTCTCTCTCCTCTACCCTCCTCTGCTCTCCTCTACCCTCCTCTACTCTCCTCTACCCTCTCCTCTACTCTCCTCTACTCTCATCTACCCCTCTACCCTCTGCTCTCTCCTCTCTCTATCTCACTCTACCCTCTCTCTCTACCCTCTACCCTCCTCTCCCCTCCTCTCCCTTTACTCTCATCTATTCTCCTGCCCTTCCTCCTCTACCCTGCCCTCTCTCCTCTACCTGTCTCCTCCTCATCCTTATCCTCCTACCCTCTACTCTCCTCTACTCTCCTCTGCTCTTTTGTTTGTTCACTCCTGTAATCTCCTCTACCCTCCTCTACTCTCCTCTCCTCTCCTCTATACTCTACTCTCCTCTACCCTCCTCTACTCTCTACTCCTCTACTCTTCTCTACCCTCATCTACTCTCCTCTACCCTCTCTCCTCTACCCTCCTCTACTCTCCTCTATTACCCTCCTCTAGTCTCCTCTACTCTCCTCCTCTCCTCTACTCTCTCCTCTACCCTCTATTCTCCTCTACTCTACTCTCCTACCCTCTCTCTCATCTACCCTCCTCCTCTCCTCCCTCTCTCTATTCTCCTCTACCCTCCTCTACTCTTGCTCTCCTCTACCCTCCCCTCCTCTACTCTCCTTATTTTATTCTCTCTCCTCTACCCTCCTCTACCCTCCTCTATTCTCCTCCTCTACTCTCCTCTACCCTACCCTCTACTCTCCTCTACCCTCCTCTACCCTCCTCTCCTCCTCCTCTACCCTCCTCCTCTTCTCTACCCTCATCTACTCTCCCTCTACCCTCCTCTACTCTCCTCTACCCTCTCTACTCTCCTCTACCCTCTACCCTCCTCTACTCTCCTCTACTCCTCCTCTACTCTCCTCTACTCCCTCTACCCTCCTACTCTACTCTCCTCTACTATCTACTCTCCTCTACCCTCTACTCTCCTCTACCCTCTCCCCTCTCCTTTTACTCTCCTCTACTCTCCTGTACTCTCCTCTACCCTCCTCTACTCTCCTCTACCCTCCTCTACTCTCCCTCTACCCTCTACTCTCCTCTACTCTCCTCCTCTCATCTACCCTCTACTCTCCTCTACCCTCCCTACTCTCTCTACTCCTCTACTCTCCTCTCCGCTCTACTCTCTACCCTCTACCCTCCTCTACTCTCCTCTACCCTCCTCTACTCTCCTCTACTCTCCTCTATTCTCCTCTACTCTCCTCTACCCTCCTCTACTCTCCTCTCCTCTACCCTCTACCCTCTACCCTCTCTCACTCTACTCTCCTCTACTCTACTCTCCTCTACCCTCCTCTACTCTCCTCCACTCTCCTCTACCCTCCTCTACTCTTATCTACCCTCCCCTACTCTTCTTTATTTTATTCTACTCTCCTCTACTCTCCTCTACCCTCCTCTATTCTCCTCTCCTCTACCCTATACTCTACTCTCCTCTACCCTCCTCTCCTCTCCTCTACCCTCCTCTACTCTTCTCTACCCTCATCTACTCTCCTCTACCCTCCTCTACTCTCCTCTACCCTCCTCTACTCTCCTCTACCCTCTACCCTCCTCTAGTCTCCTCTACTCTCCTCTACTCTCCTCTACCCTCTACACTCCTCTACTCTCCTCTATTCTCCTCTACTCTCCTCTACCCTCTACTCTCATCTACCCTGCTCTACTCTCCTCTACTCTCCTCTCTACTATTCTCCTCTACCCTCCTCTACTCTCTACTCTCCTCTACCCTCCTTTACCCTCCTGTACTCTCCTGTACTCTCCTCTACCCTCCTCTACTCTCCTCTACCCTCCTCTACTCTCCTCTACCCTCTACTCTACTCTCCTCTACTCTCCTCTACTCTCATCTACCCTCTACTCTCCTCTACCCTCCTCTACTCTCCTCTACCCTCTACTCTCCTCTACCTCCTCTACTCTCCTCTCTACCCTCCTCTCTCTCCTCTACCCTCCTCTACTCTCTCTACTCTCCTCTCCTCCTCTACCCTCCTCTGCCACTCCTCTACTCTACTCTCCTCTACTCTCCTCTACCCTCCTCTACTCTCCTCTACTCTCCTCTACCCTCCTCTACTCTCCTCTCCTCTACCCTCTACTCTACTCTCCTCTACTCTACTCTCCTCTACCCTCCTCTACTCTCCTCCACTCTCCTCTACCCTCCTCTACTCTTCTCTACCCTCCCCTACTCTTCTTTATCTTGTTCTACTCTCCTCTACCCTCCTCTATTCTCCTCTCCTCTACCCTCTACTCTACTCTCCTCTACCCTCCTCTCCTCTCCTCTACCCTCCTCTACTGTTCTCTACCCTCCTCTACTCTCCTCTACCCTCTCCTCTACCCTCTACTCTACTCTCCTCTACCCTCCTCTACTCTCCTCTACTCTCCTCTACTCTCCTCTACCCTCTACCTCCTCTACTCTCCTCTATTCTCCCTCTACCCTCTACTCTCCCTCTACCCTCTACTCTCCTCTACCCTGCCTACTCCTCTACTCTCCTCCACTATTTCTCCCCTACCCTCCTCTACTCTCTACCTCCTTTACCCTCCTCTACTCTCTCTACTCTCCTCTACCCTCCTCTACTCTCCTCTACTCTCCTCTATCCTCATCTACTCTCCTCTACCCTCCCTCTACTCTGCTCTACCCTCCTCTACTCTCCTCTACCCTCCCCTCCCCTCTACCCTCCTCTCTCTTCTCTACCCTCCTCTACTCTCTCTACCTCTACCTCCTCTACTCTCTACTCTCCTCTACCCTCCTCTACTTCCACTACCCTCCTCTCCTTTACTCCTCTATTCTCCTTCCTTTCTCTCTACCCTCCTCTACTCTCCTCTACTCCTACCCTCTACTCTCCTCTACCCTCCTCTACCCTCTACTCTCCTCTACCCTCCTCTACTCTCCTCTACCCTCCTCCCTCTACTCTCCTCTACCCTCCTCTACTCTCCTCTACCCTCCTCTCTCCTCTACCCTCACTCTACCTCCCCTCTACCTCCTCTACTCTCCCTCCCTCTACTCTACCCACCCTCTACCTCTACTCTCTACTCTCCTCTACCCTCCTCTACTCTCTATTCTCCTCTACCCTCCTCTCCTTTACCCTCCTCTACTCTCCTGTACTCTCCTCTACCCTCCTCTACTCTCCTCTACCCTCCTCTACTCTCCTCTACCCTCTACTCTACTCTCCTCTACCCTCTTCTACTCTCCTCTACCCTCTACTCTCCTCTACTCTCCTCTACTCTCCTCTACTCTCCTCTACTCTCCTCTACCCTCCTCTACTCTCTACTCTCCTCTACCCTCCTCTACTCTCCTCTACCCTCCTCTCCTCTACCCTCCTCTACTCTCCTGTACTCTCCTCTACCCTCCTCTACTCTTCTCTACCCTACTCTACTCTACTCCTCTCGTCTACTCTCTACCCTACTCTACTCTCTACTCTCTTCTACCCTCCTCTACTCTCCTGTACTCTCCTCTACCCTCCTCTACTCTCCTCTACCCTCCTCTACTCTCCTCTACCCTCTACTCTCCTCTACCCTCTACACTCCTCTACTCTCCTCTATTCTCCTCTACCCTCCTCTACTCTCCTCGACCCTCATCTACTCTCCTCTATCCTCTACCCTCCTCTACTCTCCTCTACCTTCTACCCCCTACTCTACTCTCCCCTACTCTACTCTCCTCTACCCTCCTCTCCTCTCCTCTAACCTCTTCTCATCTCCTCTAACCTCCTCTCCTCTACCCTCCTCTACTCTCCTCTACACTCCTCTATTCTCATCTACACTCCTCTATTCTCCTCTCCTCTCCTCTACCCTCCTCTACTCTTCTTCATTTTATTCTACTCTCCTCTACCCTCCTCTACTCTTCTCTACCCTCCTCTACTCTCCTCTACACTCCTCTATTCTCCTCCTCCTCACCCTCTACCCTCCTCTACCCTCCTCTCTCTTCTACCCTCCTCTACTCTCCTCTACCCTCCTCTACTCTCCTCTACCCTCCTCTACTCTTCTCTACCCTACCCTCCTCTCCTCTACCCTCCTCTACTCCTCCTCCTCTACCTCCTCTACTCTCCTCTACCTCTACTCTACTCTCCTCTACTCTCCTCTACCCTCTACTCTCCTCTCCTCTACCCTCCTTCTCCTCTCCTCTACCCTCTCCTCTACATCCTCTACCCTCTCTACTTCCTCTCCTCTCCTCCTCTCTACTCTCCTCTACCCTCCTCTACTCTCCTCTCCCTCCTCTACTCTCCTCCCTCTATCCTCTACTCTACTCTCCTAATCTCCTCTCCTCTACCCTCCTCTACTCTCCTCTACCCTCCTCTACTCTCCTCTACCCTCCTCTACTCTCCTCTACCCTCCTCTACTCTTCTCTACCCTCCTATACTCTTCTTTATTTTATTCTAATCTTCTCTACACTCTTAGAAAGAAAAGTGCTAACCATACAGGGTTATTTGTTTTGTCCCAATATGGGAACCCTTTTAGGTGCTGGGTAGAACCCTTTGCAGAGGGTTCTTCAAAGAACCTCCTGTATATGGTTTTACCCAAAACCCTCTTTGAAGGGTTCTATCAGCCTTATGAGCCTTTTTAAAATGATTTATGACAAACATGACATACAGTGACAAGAGAAAGTATGTGAACCCTTTGGAATTACCTGGATTTCTGCATAAATTGGTCATAAAATGTGATCTGATCTTCATCTAAGTCAGAACAACAGACAAACGCATTGTGTTTAAACTAACAAGACCCAAATTATTGTATTGTTCTTGTCTGTATTGAATACATCATTTAAACATTCTCAGTGTAGGTTGGAAAAAGTATGTGAACCCCTTGGCGAATGACTTCTCCAAAAGCTAATTGGAGTCAGGAGTCAGCTAACCTGGAGTTGTAACATCTGCTTCCTGCTCACACTCTCAAACACATAGATCCCCTGAACGCAGCTCGCTCTCCTGGCCCACTTTCCAGCTCACACTCTCAAACACATAGATCCCCTGAACGCAGCTCGCTCTCCAGGCCCACTTTCCAGCTCACACTCTCAAACACATAGATCCCTGAACGCAGCTCGCGCTCCAGGCCCACTTTCCAGCTCACACTCTCAAACACATAGATCCCTGAACGCAGCTCGCTCTCCAGGCCCACTTTCCAGCTCACACCCTCAAACACATAGATCCCTGAACGCAGCTCGCTCTCCAGGCCCACTTTCCAGCTCACACTCTCAAACATATAGATCCCCTGAACGCAGCTCGCTCTCCAGGCCCACTTTCCAGCTCATACCCTCAAACACATAGATCCCTGAATGCAGCTCGCTCTCCAGGCCCACTTTCCAGCTCACACTCTCAAACACATAGAACCCTGAACGCAGCTCGCTCTCCAGGCCCACTTTCCAGCTCATACCCTCAAACACATAGATCCCCTGAACGCAGCTCGCTCTCCAGGCCCACTTTCCAGCTCACACCCTCAAACACATAGAACCCTGAACGCAGCTCGCTCTCTAGGCCCACTTTCCAGCTCACACCCTCAAACACATAGATCCCCTGAACGCAGCTCGCTCTCCAGGCCCACTTTCCAGCTCACACTCTCAAACACATAGATCCCTGAACGCAGCTCGCTCTCCAGGCCCTCTTTCCAGCTCACACTCTCAAACACATAGATCCCCTGAACGCAGCTCGCTCTCCAGGCCCACTTTCCAGCTCACACTCTCAAACACATAGATCCCCTGAACGCAGCTCGCTCTCCAGGCCCACTTTCCAGCTCATACCCTCAAACACATAGATCCCTGAACGCAGCTCGCTCTCCAGGCCCACTTTCCAGCTCACACCCTCAAACACATAGAACCCTGAACGCAGCTCGCTCTCTAGGCCCACTTTCCAGCTCACACCCTCAAACACATAGATCCCTGAACGCAGCTCGCTCTCCAGGCCCACTTTCCAGCTCACACTCTCAAACACATAGATCCCTGAACGCAGCTCGCTCTCCAGGCCCACTTTCCAGCTCACACCCTCAAACACATAGAACCCTGAACGCAGCTCGCTCTCTAGGCCCACTTTCCAGCTCACACCCTCAAACACATAGATCCCTGAACGCAGCTCGCTCTCCAGGCCCACTTTCCAGCTCACACTCTCAAACACATAGAACCCCTGAACGCAGCTCGCTCTCCAGGCCCACTTTCCAGCTCACACCCTCAAACACATAGATCCCTTGAACGCAGCTCGCTCTCCAGGCCCACTTTCCAGCTCACACCCTCAAACACATAGATCCCTGAACGCAGCTCGCTCTCCAGGCCCACTTTCCAGCTCACACCCTCAAACACATAGATCCCTGAACGCAGCTCGCTCTCCAGGCCCACTTTCCAGCTCATACCCTCAAACACATAGATCCCTGAACGCAGCTCGCTCTCCAGGCCCACTTTCCAGCTCATACCCTCAAACACATAGATCCCCTGAACGCAGCTCGCTCTCCAGGCCCACTTTCCAGCTCACACCCTCAAACACATAGATCCCCTGAATGCAGCTCATTGTCCAACTCACACTCTCAAACGCATACATCCCCTGAATGCAGCTCATTGTCCAACTCACACCCTCAAACACATAGATCCCCTGAATGCAGCTCGCTCTCCAGATCCCAATCACCTGAATTCTGATCTCCTGTTCACACACCTGGAGGTCATTATCACACACTATTTAGTTCAGTTGTTTGCAGCCCATCACTGTGAGGTATTGTTTGTTTTGGACACGTCTTTAGGAGTGCTGTTTTTCCCCGTGATTTTCTCCTTCTGTGTATGATAGTTTTGGCCTGCCTCACTAACAACGCCTTTTGCCTATTCCCTGCCTGTACTTTAGCCTATCGGATTTCCTGTTATCAACCTATTGCCTGATCTCTGGGATGACGTTACTAGCCTATTCCCTGTCTGTACTGTTGCCCTTTTTGGACCCTCCTGTGTATGACCTTCTGTCTGCCCCTGGACCCAGCTACCTGCCCCCTCCTGTGGTCCTTTACAATAAACACCTGCTGCGCCCTGCGCTCTCTGTCTCCCCTCGTGTTCAATACAGGAGTCCAATCAATGAGACAAGATTGGAGATGTTGCTTAGAGCTGCCTTGCCCTATAAAAAACACTCACAAAATCTGAGCATTGCCTGACGTGAACCATGTCTCGAACAAAAGAGATTTCAGAAGACCAAAGATTAAGAATTGTTGACTTGAAGCTGGAAAGGGTTACAAAAGTATCTCTAAAAGCCTTGATGTTCATCAGTCCACTGTAAGTTGTCTACAAATGGAAAAAGTTCAGCACTGTTGCTCCTCTCCCTAGGAGTGGCCGACCTGCAAAGATGACTGCAAGAGCACGGCGCAGAATGCTCAATGAGGTTAAGAAGAATCCTAGAGTGTCAGCTAAATACCTACAGAAATCTCTGTAACATGCTAACATCTCTGTTGATGAGTCTACGATATGTAAAACACTGAACAAGAATGGTGTTCATGGGAGGACACCACGGAAGAAGCCACTGCTGTCCAAAAAAACATTGCTGCACATCTGAAGTTTGCAAAAGTGCACCTGAATGTTTCACAGCGCTACTGGTAAAATATTCTGTGGACAGATGAAACTACAGTTGAGTTGTTTGGAAGGAACACACAACACTATGTGTGGAGAAAAAAAGGCACATCACCAACATCAAAACCCAAATGTAAAGTATGATGGACGGAGTGTCATGGTTTGGGGCGTAAAAAATGAATTCCTAAGTTTATCAAGACATTTTGCAGGAGAATATTGATCTAATTTTAATTTAACCCTTATAAGGCTATCTCTCAACAGAAGTTGGATGATGCAACAGGACAACAACCCAAAACACAGAAGTAAATCAACAACAGAACGGCTTCAACAGAAGAAAATACGCCTTCTGGAGTGGCCCAGTCAGAGTCCTGACCTTCTGGAGTGGCCCAGTCAGAGTCCTGACCTTCTGGAGTGGCCCAGTCAGAGTCCTGACCTTCTGGAGTGGCCCAGTCAGAGTCCTGACCTTCTGGAGTGGCCCAGTCAGAGTCCTGACCTTCTGGAGTGGCCCAGTCAGAGTCCTGACCTTCTGGAGTGGCCCAGTCAGAGTCCTGACCTTCTGGAGTGGCCCAGTCAGAGTCCTGACCTTCTGGAGTGGCCCAGTCAGAGTCCTGACCTTCTGGAGTGGCCCAGTCAGAGTCCTGACCTTCTGGAGTGGCCCAGTCAGAGTCCTGACCTCAACTCGATTGAGATGCTGTGGCATGACCTCAAGAGAGTGGTTCACACCAGACACCCCAAGAATATTGCTGAACTGAAACAGTTTTGTAAAGAGAAATGGTCCAAAATTCCTCCTGACCGTTGTGCAGGTCTGATCTACAGGTAACGTTTGGTTGAGGTTATTGCTGCCATAGGAAGGTCAAGCGGTTATTAAATCCAAGGGTTCACATACTTTTCCCACCCTGCACAGTGAATGTTTACACTGTGTGTTCAATAAAGACATGAAAACATATAATTATTTGTGTGTTATTAGTTTAAGCAGACTGTGTTTGTCTATTGTTTTGACCCTAGATAAAGATCAGATCAAAATGTTATGACCAATTTATGCAGAAATCAAGGTATTTCCAAAGGCTTCACATACTTTGTCTTGCCCTTGTACATCATAAGGCCTTTCATTGAGGGCCTGGTTAAACCCTTCACATGCCCCTTCAGGTCTGCAAGTCACATTATGTAGGCTTGCAAAGTGATGTGTAATTCCTATTGGAATCCAAACTGATTTTGGGTGTCCAACAAGTGGACATGTTAATCACATGCAACCTGCATTCAGAATGACTACCAGGGTGAATACTGAGATTACATTAGAAAACTGTGTTACTTATCTTTGTGTAGCATACAATTTATCAACCAATCAAAAAATATCCCTGCAATAGAGCATGCTGGGAAATATTATACACTGAGAATACCAAGCATTAAGAACACCTTCCAAGTAATAATACTCTCCTTTTCCCTCTTCTACCCTCCTGTCCTCTCCTCTCTCTCTCTCTGTCTCTCTCTCTCTCTCTTTGTCTCTCTCTCTCTCTCCACTAACCTCCTCCCCTCTCCTCTAATCTCCTCTCCTCTAACCTCTCCTTTCCAACAACCTCTTCTACCCTCCTGTCCTCTCCTCCTCTCTCTCTGTCTCTCTCTCTCTCTCTCTCTCTCTCTCTCTCTTTGTCTCTCTCTCTCCTCTAACCTCCTGTCCCTCTCTCTCTCTCTCTCTCTATCCTCTAACCTCCTCTCCTCTAACCTCCTGTCCTCTCCTCTCTCTCTCTCTCTCTCCTCTAACCTCCTCTCCTCTACTCTAACCTCCTCTACTCTAACCTCTCTCTCTCCTCTCCTCTCCTCTCCTCTCCTCTCCTCTCCTCTCCTCTCCTCTCCTCCTCTCCTCTCCTCTCCCTCTCCTCTCCTCTCCTCTCCTCTCCTCTCCTCTCCTCTCCTCTCCTCTCCTCTCCTCTCCTCTCCTCTCTCTCTCTCTCTCTCTCCTCTAACCTCTTCTTCTCTACTCTCCTCTCTAACCTCCTCTCCTCTACACTCCTCTCCTCTAACCTCCTCTAACCTCCTCTACTCCCTTCTCCTCTCCTCCCCTCGAAACTCCTCTCCTCCCTCTCCTCTAACATCCTCTCCTCTAACCTCCTCCCCTCTCCTCTAATCTCCTCTCCTCTAACCTCTCCTCTCCAACAACCTCTTCTCCTCTAACCTCCTCTCCTCTCAACTCCTCTCCTCTAAACTCCTCTCCTCTACACTCCTCTCCTCTACACTCCTCTCCTCTAACCTCCTCTCCTCTCCTCTAACCTCCTCTCCTCTACACTCCTCTCCTCTCCTCTAAACTCCTCTCCTCTAACCTCTCCTCTCCTCTAACCTCCTCTCCTCTACACTCCTCTCTTCTCAACTCTCCTCTAACCTCCTCTCCTCTACACTCCTCTCTTCTCAACTCTCCTCTAACCTCCTCTCCTATACACTCCTCTCCTCTACACTCCTCTCCTCTAACCTCCTCTCCTC
The DNA here is from genome assembly GCF_018296145.1 of Oncorhynchus tshawytscha. Lineage (NCBI taxonomy): Eukaryota > Metazoa > Chordata > Actinopteri > Salmoniformes > Salmonidae > Oncorhynchus > Oncorhynchus tshawytscha. Next base: position 83,705,209 of record NC_056436.1, on the reverse strand, counting down.
TACACTCCTCCCCTCTCCTCTCCTCTAAACTCCTCTCCTCTAAACTCCTCTCCTCTAACCTCCTCTACTCTCTTCTCCTCTCCTCCCCTCTAACCTACTCTCCTCCTCTCCTATTCTCTCTCACTCTCTCTCTACTCTAACCTCCTCTCCCCTCTCTCTCCCCTCTACCTCTTCTACTCTCTCTCTTTCTCTCTCTTTCTCTCTTCAAACCTCCTCTCCTCTTCTCTAAACTCCTCTCCTCTAACCTCCTCTACACTCCTCTCCTCTAACCTTCTCTCCTCTCCTCTAACCTCTCCCTCTCCTCTCCTCTCCTCTCCTCCTCTCCTCCCTCTCCTCTCCTCTCCTCTCCTCCTCTCCCTCTCCCTCTCTCCTCTCCTTTCCTCTCCTCTCCTCTCCCTCCTCTCCTCTCCTCTACTCTCCTCTCCTCTCCTCTCCCCTCCTCTACCCTCCTCTACCCTCCTCTCTCTCCTTTCCTCTGCTCTCTACTCCTACCTCCTCTCTCCCTCTCTTCCCTCTACTCTCCTCTCCTTCCTCTAACCTCTTCTCCTCTCCTCTAACCTCCTCTCCTCCTCTCTCTCCTCTTTCCTCTGCTCTCTACTCTACTCTACTCTACTCTACTCTACTCTCTACTCTACTCTACTCTCTCACTCCTCTCCCTCTCTTCCTCTCTCTCTCCTCCTTCCTCTCCCTCTCTTTTCTTCTCTACTCTACTCTACTCTACTCTACTCTACTCTACTCTACCCTACTCTACTCTACTCTACTCTACTCTACTCTACTCCTCCTACTCTACTCTACTCTACTCTACACTACTCTCCTCTCCTTTCCTCTAACCTCTTCTCCTCTCCTCTAACCTCCTCTCCTCTCCTCTCCTCTCCTTTCCTCTGCTCTCTACTCTACTCTACTCTCTCTACTCTACTCTACTCTACTCTGCTCTACTCTACTCTCACTCTCTCCCTCTCTTCCCCTCCTCTCTCTCCTTTCCTCTGCTCTCTTTTCTTCTCTCTCTCTTCTCTACTCTACTCTACTCTACTCTACTCTACTCTCTCTCTACTCTACTCTCTCTCTCTCCCTCTCTTACCCTCTACACTCCTTTCCTCTGCTCTGCTCTCTTCTCTACTCTACTCTACTCTACTCTACTCTACTCTACTCTACTCTACTCTACTCTACTCTCTCTACTCTACTCTACTCTACTCTCTCCCTCTCTTACCCTCTACACTCCTTTCCTCTGCTCTCTTCTCTACTCTACTCTCTTTACTCTCTACTCTACTCTACTCTACTCTCTCTCTCTACTCCCTCTACTCTACTCTACTCTACTCTACTCTCTCTCTCTCTCTCCCTCTCTTACCCTCTACACTCCTTTCCTCTGCTCTCTTCTCTTCTCTACTCTACTCTACTCTACTCTACTCTACTCTACTCTACTCTACTCTACTCTACTCTACTCTCTCTCCCTCTCTTACCCTCTACACTCCTTTCCTCTGCTCTCTTCTCTTCTCTTCTCTTCTCTACTCTACTCTACTCTACTCTACTCTACTCTACTCTACACTCCTCTCCTCTCCCTCTCTTCCCCTCTACACTCCTTTCCTCTGCTCTCTCTTCTCTTCTCTACTCTACTCTACTCTACACTCCTCTCCTCTCCTCTCTCCTTTCCTCTGCTCTCTACTCTACTCAACTCTATTCTACTCTCACTCTCTCCCTCTCTTCCCCTCTACCCTCCTCTCTCTCCTTTCCTCTGCTCTCTACTCTACACTCCTCTGCTCTCTACTCTACTCTCCCTCTCTCCCTCTCTTCCCCTCTACTCTCCTCTCCTCTAACCTCTTCTCCTCTCCTCTAACCTCCTCTCCTCTCCTTTCCTCTGATCTCTACTCTACTCTACTCTACTCTACTCTCTACTCTACTCTACTCTACTCTACTCTACTCTCTCTCTCTCCCTCTCTTACCCTCTACACTCCTTTCCTCTGCTCTCTTCTCTTCTCTACTCTACTCTACTCTACTCTACTCTACACTCCTCTCCTCTCCTCTCCTCTCCTCTCCTCTCTCCTTTCCTCTGCTCTCTACTCTACTCAACTCTATTCTACTCTCACTCTCTCCCTCTCTTCCCCTCTACCCTCCTCTCTCTCCTTTCCTCTGCTCTCTACTCTACACTCCTCTGCTCTCTACTCTACTCTCCTCTCTCCCTCTCTTCCCCTCTACTCTCCTCTCCTCTAACCTCCTCTCCTCTCCTTTCCTCTGATCTCTACTCTACTCTACTCTACTCTACTCTACTCTACTCTCACTCTCTCCTCTCTTCCCTCCTCTCTCTCCTTTCCTCTGCTCTCTTCTCTTCTCTACTCTACTCTACTCTCTACTCTACTCTACTCTACTCTACTCTACTCTACTCTACTCTACTCTACACTCCTCTCCTCTCTCCTTTTCTCTGCTCTCTACTCTACTCTACTCTACTCTATTCTACTCTCACTCTCTCCCTCTCTTCCCCTCTACCCTCCTCTCTCTCCTTTCCTCTGCTCTCTACTCTACACTCCTCTGCTCTCTACTCTACTCTCCCTCTCTCCCTCTCTTCCCCTCTACTCTCCTCTCCTCTCCTCTAACCTCTTCTCCTCTCCTCTAACCTCCTTTCCTCTGATCTCTACTCTACTCTACTCTACTCTACTCTACTCTACTCTACTCTCTCTCTCTCCCTCTCTTACCCTCTACACTCCTTTCCTCTGCTCTCTTCTCTTCTCTACTCTACTCTACTCTACTCTACTCTACTCTACTCTACTCTACTCTACTCTACCTCCTCTCCTCTCTCTCCTTTTCTCTGCTCTCTACTCTACTCTACTCTATTCTACTCTCACTCTCTCCCTCTCTTCCCCTCTACTCTCCTCTCCTTTCCTCTAACCTCTTCTCCTCTCCTCTAACCTCCTCTCCTCTCCTTTCCTCTGCTCTCTACTCTACTCTACTCTACTCTACTCTACTCTACTCTCTCTCACTCTCTCCCTCTCTTCCCCTCCTCTCTCTCCTTTCCTCTGCTCTCTTTTCTTCTCTTCTCTTCTCTACTCTACTCTACTCTACTCTACTCTACTCTACTCTACTCTACTCTACTTACTCTCTCTCTCCCTCTCTTACCCTCTACACTCCTTTCCTCTGCTCTCTTCTCTACTCTACTCTACTCTACTCTACTCTACTCTACTCTACTCTACTCTACTCTACTCTACTCTACTCTACTCTACTCTACTCTACTCTACTCTCTCTCTCCCTCTCTTACCCTCTACACTCCTTTCCTCTGCTCTCTTCTCTACTCTACTCTACTCTACTCTACTCTACTCTACTCTACTCTACTCTACTCTACTCTACTCTACTCTACTCTCTCTCTCTCCCTCTCTTACCCTCTACACTCCTTTCCTCTGCTCTCTTCTCTTCTCTACTCTACTCTACTCTACTCTACTCTACTCTCCTCTCCTCTCCTCTCTCCTCTCTCCTTTCCTCTGCTCTCTACTCTACTCTACTCTACTCTACTCTACTCTACTCTACTCTCTACTCTACTCTACTCTACTCTACTCTCCTCTCCTCTTCCCTCTACACTCCTTTCCTCTGCTCTCTACTCTACTCTACTCTACTCTACTCTACTCTCTCTCTCTCCCTCTCTTACCCTCTACACTCCTTTCCTCTGCTCTCTTCTCTTCTCTTCTCTACTCTACTCTACTCTACTCTACTCTCTCTCCCTCTCTTACCCTCTACACTCCTTTCCTCTGCTCTCTTCTCTTCTCTACTCTACTCTACTCTACTCTACTCTACTCTACTCTCTCCCTCTCTTCCCCTCTACACTCCTTTCCTCTGCTCTCTCTTCTCTTCTCTTCTCTACTCTACTCTACTCTACTCTACTCTACTCTACTCTACTCTACTCTACACTACTCTACACTCCTCTCCTCTCCTCTCCTCTCCTCTCCTCTCCTCTCTCCTTTCCTCTGCTCTCTACTCTACTCAACTCTATTCTACTCTCACTCTCTCCCTCTCTTCCCCTCTACCCTCCTCTCTCTCCTTTCCTCTGCTCTCTACTCTACACTCCTCTGCTCTCTACTCTACTCTCCCTCTCTCCCTCTCTTCCCCTCTACTCTCCTCTCCTCTCCTCTAACCTCTTCTCCTCTCCTCTAACCTCCTTTCCTCTGATCTCTACTCTACTCTACTCTACTCTACTCTACTCTCACTCTCCCCTCTCCCTCTCTTCCCCTCTACACTCCTCTCCCTTCAACATAATCAATTCAGTCAGAGCCAGTACTGTAGCAGCAGAAACACAACAGTATGGTTCATGTAATTCAGAGCTAAACCCTTTGTATCAGCTTTATATTTTGCCTGGACCATTGTCATCTGTTGTAGGTTTATTCTATAGTATCATAGCTACCTGTATTGGGGATTGGCAAGCTAAATTAATCTTTCACCTGTTTATCCCAGATGAAGCTTGTATTCTAAACAATGAGTGTTGAATCACCAGGGATTTAGGTGAAGTTTGTCATCGCCCTAATTACATCCCTCAGTCACACATTAACTCACTGGTATTACAGCTGGCTGGCTGCTCAGTCACACATTAACTCACTGGTAATACAGCTGGCTGCTCAGTCACACAGTAACTCACTGGTATTACAGCTGGCTGCTCAGTCACACATTAACTCACTGGTATTACAGCTGGCTGCTCAGTCACACAGTAACTCACTGGTATTACAGCTGGCTGGCTGCTAAGTCACACATTAACTCACTGGTATTACAGCTGGCTGCTCAGTCACACATTAACTCACTGGTATTACAGCTGGCTGCTCAGTCACACATTAACTCACTGGTATTACAGCTGGCTGCTCAGTCACACAGTAACTCACTGGTAATACAGGTGGCTGCTCAGTCACACAGTAACTCACTGGTATTACAGCTGGCTGCTCAGTCACACATTAACTCACTGGTATTACAGCTGGCTGCTCAGTCACACAGTAACTCACTGGTAATACAGCTGGCTGCTCAGTCACACATTAACTCACTGGTATTACAGCTGGCTGCTCAGTCACACATTAACTCACTGGTAATACAGCTGGCTGCTCAGTCACACATTAACTCACTGGTATTACAGCTGGCTGCTCAGTCACACAGTAACTCACTGGTAATACAGCTGGCTGCTCAGTCACACATTAACTCACTGGTAATACAGCTGGCTGCTCAGTCACACAGTAACTCACTGGTATTACAGCTGGCTGCTCAGTCACATATTAACTCACTGGTAATACAGCTGACTGCTCAGTCACATATTAACTCACTGGTATTACAGCTGGCTGGCTGCTCAGTCACACAGTAACTCACTGGTATTACAGCTGGCTGCTCAGTCACACATTAACTCACTGGTATTACAGCTGGCTGGCTGCTCAGTCACACATTAACTCACTGGTAATACAGATGGCTGCTCAGTCACACATTAACTCACTGCTATTACAGCTGGCTGCTCAGTCACACATTAACTCACTGGTATTACAGCTGGCTGGCTGCTCAGTCACACATTAACTCACTGGTAATACAGCTGGCTGGCTGCTCAGTCACACAGTAACTCACTGGTATTACAGCTGACTGCTCAGTCACACAGTAACTCACTGGTATTACAGCTGGCTGCTCAGTCACACATTAACTCACTGGTATTACAGCTGGCTGCTCAGTCACACATTAACTCACTGGTATTACAGCTGGCTGCTCAGTCACACATTAACTCACTGGTAATACAGCTGGCTGGCTGCTCAGTCACACAGTAACTCACTGGTATTACAGCTGACTGCTCAGTCACACATTAACTCACTGGTATTACAGCTGGCTGCTCAGTCACACATTAACTCACTGCTATTACAGCTGACTGCTCAGTCACACATTAACTCACTGGTATTACAGCTGGCTGGCTGCTCAGTCACACAGTAACTCACTGGTATTACATCTGGCTGCTCAGTCACACATTAACTCACTGCTATTACAGCTGGCTGTTCAGTCACACAGTAACTCACTGGTAATACAGCTGGCTGCTCAGTCACACATTAACTCACTGGTATTACAGCTGGCTGCTCAGTCACACAGTAACTCACTGGTATTACAGCTGGCTGCTCAGTCACACATTAACTCACTGGTAATACAGCTGGCTGCTCAGTCACACAGTAACTCACTGGTAATACAGCTGGCTGCTCAGTCACATATTAACTCACTGGTAATACAGCTGGCTGCTCAGTCACATATTAACTCACTGGTAATACAGCTGGCTGCTCAGTCACACATTAACTCACTGGTATTACAGCTGACTGCTCAGTCACACAGTAACTCACTGGTATTACAGCTGGCTGGCTGCTCAGTCACACAGTAACTCACTGGTATTACAGCTGACTGCTCAGTCACACAGTAACTCACTGGTATTACAGCTGGCTGCTCAGTCACACATTAACTCACTGGTATTACAGCTGGCTGCTCAGTCACACATTAACTCACTGGTATTACAGCTGACTGCTCAGTCACACATTAACTCACTGGTATTACAGCTGGCTGCTCAGTCACACAGTAATTCACTGGTATTACAGCTGGCTGCTCAGTCACACATTAACTCACTGGTATTACAGCTGACTGCTCAGTCACACATTAACTCACTGGTATTACAGCTGGCTGGCTGCTCAGTCACACAGTAACTCACTGGTATTACATCTGGCTGCTCAGTCACACATTAACTCACTGCTATTACAGCTGGCTGCTCAGTCACACAGTAACTCACTGGTAATACAGCTGGCTGGCTGCTCAGTCACACATTAACTCACTGGTATTACAGCTGGCTGGCTGCTCAGTCACACATTAACTCACTGGTATTACAGCTGGCTGCTCAGTCACACATTAACTCACTGGTAATACAGATGGCTGCTCAGTCACACATTAACTCACTGCTATTACAGCTGGCTGCTCAGTCACACATTAACTCACTGGTATTACAGCTGGCTGGCTGCTCAGTCACACATTAACTCACTGGTAATACAGCTGGCTGGCTGCTCAGTCACACAGTAACTCACTGGTATTACAGCTGACTGCTCAGTCACACAGTAACTCACTGGTATTACAGCTGGCTACTCAGTCACACAGTAACTCACTGGTATTACAGCTGGCTGGCTGCTCAGTCACACATTAACTCACTGGTATTACAGCTGGCTGGCTGCTCAGTCACACATTAACTCACTGGTATTACAGCTGGCTGCTCAGTCACACATTAACTCACTGGTATTACAGCTGGCTGGCTGCTCAGTCACACAGTAACTCACTGGTATTACAGCTGGCTGCTCAGTCACACATTAACTCACTGGTATTACAGCTGGCTGCTCAGTCACACATTAACTCACTGGTATTACAGCTGGCTGCTCAGTCACACATTAACTCACTGGTATTACAGCTGGCTGGCTGCTCAGTCACACAGTAACTCACTGGTATTACAGCTGGCTGCTCAGTCACACATTAACTCACTGGTATTACAGCTGGCTGTTCAGTCACACATTAACTCACTGGTAATACAGCTGGCTGCTCAGTCACACAGTAACTCACTGGCATTACAGGTGGCTGCTCAGTCACACAGTAACTCACTGGTATTACAGCTGGCTGTTCAGTCACACATTAACTCACTGGTATTACAGCTGGCTGTTCAGTCACACATTAACTCACTGGTAATACAGCTGGCTGCTCAGTCACACAGTAACTCACTGGTAATACAGCTGGCTGCTCAGTCACATATTAACTCACTGGTAATACAGCTGGCTGCTCAGTCACACATTAACTCACTGGTAATACAGCTGGCTGCTCAGTCACACATTAACTCACTGGCATTACAGCTGACTGCTCAGTCACATATTAACTCACTGGTATTACAGCTGGCTGGCTGCTCAGTCATACAGTAACTCACTGGTATTACAGCTGGCTGCTCAGTCACACAGTAACTCACTGCTATTACAGCTGGCTGCTCAGTCACACATTAACTCACTGGTATTACAGCTGGCTGCTCAGTCACACATTAACTCACTGGTATTACAGCTGACTGCTCAGTCACACATTAACTCACTGGTATTACAGCTGGCTGCTCAGTCACACAGTAATTCACTGGTATTACAGCTGGCTGCTCAGTCACACATTAACTCACTGGTATTACAGCTGACTGCTCAGTCACACATTAACTCACTGGTATTACAGCTGGCTGGCTGCTCAGTCACACAGTAACTCACTGGTATTACATCTGGCTGCTCAGTCACACATTAACTCACTGCTATTACAGCTGGCTGCTCAGTCACACAGTAACTCACTGGTAATACAGCTGGCTGGCTGCTCAGTCACACATTAACTCACTGGTATTACAGCTGGCTGCTCAGTCACACATTAACTCACTGGTATTACAGCTGGCTGGCTGCTCAGTCACACAGTAACTCACTGGTATTACAGCTGGCTGCTCAGTCACACGTTAACTCACTGGTATTACAGCTGGCTGCTCAGTCACACATTAACTCACTGGTATTACAGCTGGCTGCTCAGTCACACATTAACTCACTGGTATTACAGCTGGCTGGCTGCTCAGTCACACAGTAACTCACTGCTATTACAGCTGGCTGTTCAGTCACACATTAACTCACTGGTATTACAGCTGGCTGTTCAGTCACACATTAACTCACTGGTAATACAGCTGGCTGCTCAGTCACACAGTAACTCACTGGCATTACAGGTGGCTGCTCAGTCACACAGTAACTCACTGGTATTACAGCTGGCTGTTCAGTCACACATTAACTCACTGGTATTACAGCTGGCTGTTCAGTCACACATTAACTCACTGGTAATACAGCTCGCTGCTCAGTCACACAGTAACTCACTGGTATTACAGCTGGCTGCTCAGTCACACATTAACTCACTGGTAATACAGCTGGCTGCTCAGTCACACATTAACTCACTGGTATTACAGCTGGCTGGCTGCTCAGTCACACAGTAACTCACTGGTATTACAGCTGGCTGCTCAGTCACACATTAACTCACTGGTATTACAGCTGGCTGGCTGCTCAGTCACACAGTAACTCACTGGTATTACAGCTGGCTGCTCAGTCACACATTAACTCACTGGTAATACAGCTGGCTGGCTGCTCAGTCACACAGTAACTCACTGGTATTACAGCTGACTGCTCAGTCACACATTAACTCACTGGTATTACAGCTGGCTGCTCAGTCACACATTAACTCACTGGTATTACAGCTGGCTGGCTGCTCAGTCACACAGTAACTCACTGGTATTACATCTGGCTGCTCAGTCACACATTAACTCACTGCTATTACAGCTGGCTGCTCAGTCACACAGTAACTCACTGGTAATACAGCTGGCTGGCTGCTCAGTCACACATTAACTCACTGGTATTACAGCTGGCTGGCTGCTCAGTCACACATTAACTCACTGGTATTACAGCTGGCTGCTCAGTCACACATTAACTCACTGGTATTACAGCTGGCTGGCTGCTCAGTCACACAGTAACTCACTGGTATTACAGCTGGCTGCTCAGTCACACGTTAACTCACTGGTATTACAGCTGGCTGCTCAGTCACACATTAACTCACTGGTATTACAGCTGGCTGCTCAGTCACACATTAACTCACTGGTATTACAGCTGGCTGGCTGCTCAGTCACACAGTAACTCACTGCTATTACAGCTGGCTGTTCAGTCACACATTAACTCACTGGTATTACAGCTGGCTGTTCAGTCACACATTAACTCACTGGTAATACAGCTGGCTGCTCAGTCACACAGTAACTCACTGGCATTACAGGTGGCTGCTCAGTCACACAGTAACTCACTGGTATTACAGCTGGCTGTTCAGTCACACATTAACTCACTGGTATTACAGCTGGCTGTTCAGTCACACATTAACTCACTGGTAATACAGCTCGCTGCTCAGTCACACAGTAACTCACTGGTATTACAGCTGGCTGCTCAGTCACACATTAACTCACTGGTAATACAGCTGGCTGCTCAGTCACACATTAACTCACTGGTATTACAGCTTGATTGCGCAACCAGGGGTGGAAAGACCCTGGATCATTGTTACTCTAACTTCCGCGACGCATATAAGGCCCTGCCCCGCCCCCCTTTCGGAAAAGCTGACCACGACTCCATTTTGTTGATCCCTGCCTACAGACAGAAACTAAAACAAGAAGCTCCCACGCTGAGGTCTATCCAATGCTGGTCTGACCAAGCTGACTCCACACTCCAAGACTGCTTCCATCACGTGGACTGGGAGATGTTTCGTATTGCGTCAGACAACAACATTGACGAATACGCTGATACGGTGTGCGAGTTCATTAGAACGTGCGTTGAAGATGTCGTTCCCATAGCAACGATTAAAACATTCCCTAACCAGAAACCGTGGATTGATGGCAGCATTCGTGTGAAACTGAAGGCACGAACCACTGCTTTTAATCAGGGCAAGGTGTCTGGTAACATGACTGAATACAAACAGTGCAGCTATTCCCTCCGCAAGGCTATCAAACAAGCTAAGCGCCAGTACAGAGACAAAGTAGAATCTCAATTCAACGGCTCAGACACAAGAGGTATGTGGCAGGGTCTACAGTCAATCACGGACTACAGGAAGAAACCCAGCCCAGTCACGGACCAGGATGTCTTGCTCCCAGGCAGACTAAATAACTTTTTGCCCGCTTTGAGGACAATACAGTGCCACTGACACGGCCTGCAACGGAATCATGCGGTCTCTCCTTCACTGCAGCCGAAGTGAGTAAGACATTTAAACGTGTTAACCCTCGCAAGGCTGCAGGCCCAGACGGCATCCCCAGCCGCGCCCTCAGAGCATGCGCAGACCAGCTGGCCGGTGTGTTTACGGACATATTCAACCAATCCCTATACCAGTCTGCTGTTCCCACATGCTTCAAGAGGGCCACCATTGTTCCTGTTCCCAAGAAAGCTAAGGTAACTGAGCTAAACGACTACCGCCCGTAGCACTCACATCCGTCATCATGAAGTGCTTTGAGAGACTAGTCAAGGACCATATCACCTCCACCCTACCTGACACCCTTGACCCACTCCAATTTGCTTACCGCCCAAATAGGTCCACAGACGATGCAATCTCAACCACACTGCACACTGCCCTAACCCATCTGGACAAGAGGAATACCTATGTGAGAATGCTGTTCATCGACTACAGCTCGGCATTCAACACCATAGTACCCTCCAAGCTCGTCATCAAGCTCGAGACCCTGGGTCTCGACCCCGCCCTGTGCAACTGGGTACTGGACTTCCTGACGGGCCGCCCCCAGGTGGTGAGGGTAGGCAACAACATCTCCTCCCCGCTGATCCTCAACACTGGGGCCCCACAAGGGTGCGTTCTGAGCCCCCTCCTGTACTCCCTGTTCACCCACGACTGCGTGGCCATGCACGCCTCCAACTCAATCATCAAGTTTGCGGACGACACAACAGTGGTAGGCTTGATTACCAACAACGACGAGACGGCCTACAGGGAGGAGGTGAGGGCCCTCGGAGTGTGGTGTCAGGAAAATAACCTCACACTCAACGTCAACAAAACTAAGGAGATGATTGTGGACTTCAGGAAACAGCAGAGGGAACACCCCCATCCACATCGATGGAACAGTAGTGGAGAGGGTAGCAAGTTTTAAGTTCCTCGGCATACACATCACAGACAAACTGAATTGGTCCACTCACACAGACAGCATCGTGAGGAAGGCGCAGCAGCGCCTCTTCAACCTCAGGAGGCTGAAGAAATTCGGCTTGTCACCAAAAGCACTCACAAACTTCTACAGATGCACAATCGAGAGCATCCTGGCGGGCTGTATCACCGCCTGGTATGGCAACTGCACCGCCCTCAACCGTAAGGCTCTCCAGAGGGTAGTGAGGTCTGCACAACGCATCACCGGGGCAAACTACCTGCCCTCCAGGACACCTACACCACCCGATGCTACAGGAAGGCCATAAAGATCATCAAGGACATCAACCACCCGAGCCACTGCCTGTTCACCCCGCTGTCATCCAGAAGGCGAGGTCAGTACAGGTGCATCAAAGCTGGGACCGAGAGACTGAAAAACAGCTTCTATCTCAAGGCCATCAGACTGTTAAACAGCCACCACTAACATTGAGTGGCTACTGCCAACACACTGTCAATGACACTGACTCTACTCCAGCCACTTTAATCATGGGAATTGATGGGAAATTATGTAAATATATCACTAGCCACTTTAAACAATGCTACCTTATATAATGTTACTTACCCTACATTGTTCATCTCATATGCATACGTTGATACTGTACTCTATATCATCGACTGCATCCTTATGTAATACATGTATCACTAGCCACTTTAACTATGCCACTTGGTTTACATACTTATCTCATATGTATATACTGTACTCGATATCATCTACTGTATCTTGCCTATGCTGCTCTGTACCATCACTCATTCATATATCCTTATGTACATATTCTTTATCCCCTTACACTGTGTATAAGACAGTAGGTTTTTTTGGAATTGTTAGTTAGATTACTTGCTCGTTATTACTGCATTGTCGGAACTAGAAGCACAAGCATTTCGCTACACTCGCATTAACATCTGCTAACCATGTGTATGTGACAAATAAAATTTGATTTGATTTGATTTGATTTGATTTGGCTGGCTGCTCAGTCACACAGTAACTCACTGGTATTACAGCTGGCTGCTCAGTCACACATTAACTCACTGGTATTACAGCTGGCTGGCTGCTCAGTCACACAGTAACTCACTGGTATTACAGCTGGCTGCTCAGTCACACATTAACTCACTGGTAATACAGCTGGCTGGCTGCTCAGTCACACAGTAACTCACTGGTATTACAGCTGACTGCTCAGTCACACATTAACTCACTGGTATTACAGCTGGCTGCTCAGTCACACATTAACTCACTGCTATTACAGCTGACTGCTCAGTCACACATTAACTCACTGGTATTACAGCTGGCTGGCTGCTCAGTCACACAGTAACTCACTGGTATTACATCTGGCTGCTCAGTCACACATTAACTCACTGCTATTACAGCTGGCTGTTCAGTCACACAGTAACTCACTGGTAATACAGCTGGCTGCTCAGTCACACATTAACTCACTGGTATTACAGCTGGCTGCTCAGTCACACAGTAACTCACTGGTATTACAGCTGGCTGCTCAGTCACACATTAACTCACTGGTAATACAGCTGGCTGCTCAGTCACACAGTAACTCACTGGTAATACAGCTGGCTGCTCAGTCACATATTAACTCACTGGTAATACAGCTGGCTGCTCAGTCACATATTAACTCACTGGTAATACAGCTGGCTGCTCAGTCACACATTAACTCACTGGTATTACAGCTGGCTGCTCAGTCACATATTAACTCACTGGTATTACAGCTGGCTGGCTGCTCAGTCACACAGTAACTCACTGGTATTACAGCTGACTGCTCAGTCACACAGTAACTCACTGGTATTACAGCTGGCTGCTCAGTCACACATTAACTCACTGGTATTACAGCTGGCTGCTCAGTCACACATTAACTCACTGGTATTACAGCTGACTGCTCAGTCACACATTAACTCACTGGTATTACAGCTGGCTGCTCAGTCACACAGTAATTCACTGGTATTACAGCTGGCTGCTCAGTCACACATTAACTCACTGGTATTACAGCTGACTGCTCAGTCACACATTAACTCACTGGTATTACAGCTGGCTGGCTGCTCAGTCACACAGTAACTCACTGGTATTACATCTGGCTGCTCAGTCACACATTAACTCACTGCTATTACAGCTGGCTGCTCAGTCACACAGTAACTCACTGGTAATACAGCTGGCTGGCTGCTCAGTCACACATTAACTCACTGGTATTACAGCTGGCTGGCTGCTCAGTCACACATTAACTCACTGGTATTACAGCTGGCTGCTCAGTCACACATTAACTCACTGGTAATACAGCTGGCTGCTCAGTCACACAGTAACTCACTGGTATTACAGCTGGCTGCTCAGTCACACAGTAACTCACTGGTATTACAGCTGGCTGGCTGCTCAGTCACACATTAACTCACTGGTAATACAGCTGGCTGGCTGCTCAGTCACACAGTAACTCACTGGTATTACAGCTGACTGCTCAGTCACACAGTAACTCACTGGTATTACAGCTGGCTACTCAGTCACACAGTAACTCACTGGTATTACAGCTGGCTGCTCAGTCACACATTAACTCACTGGTATTACAGCTGGCTGCTCAGTCACACATTAACTCACTGGTAATACAGCTGGCTGGCTGCTCAGTCACACAGTAACTCACTGGTATTACAGCTGACTGCTCAGTCACACATTAACTCACTGGTATTACAGCTGGCTGCTCAGTCACACATTAACTCACTGCTATTACAGCTGACTGCTCAGTCACACATTAACTCACTGGTATTACAGCTGGCTGGCTGCTCAGTCACACAGTAACTCACTGGTATTACATCTGGCTGCTCAGTCACACATTAACTCACTGCTATTACAGCTGGCTGTTCAGTCACACAGTAACTCACTGGTAATACAGCTGGCTGCTCAGTCACACATTAACTCACTGGTATTACAGCTGGCTGCTCAGTCACACAGTAACTCACTGGTATTACAGCTGGCTGCTCAGTCACACATTAACTCACTGGTAATACAGCTGGCTGCTCAGTCACACAGTAACTCACTGGTATTACAGCTGGCTGCTCAGTCACATATTAACTCACTGGTAATACAGCTGGCTGCTCAGTCACATATTAACTCACTGGTAATACAGCTGGCTGCTCAGTCACACATTAACTCACTGGTATTACAGCTGACTGCTCAGTCACATATTAACTCACTGGTATTACAGCTGGCTGGCTGCTCAGTCACACAGTAACTCACTGGCATTACAGCTGGCTGCTCAGTCACACAGTAACTCACTGGTATTACAGCTGGCTGCTCAGTCACACATTAACTCACTGGTATTACAGCTGGCTGCTCAGTCACACATTAACTCACTGGTATTACAGCTGACTGCTCAGTCACACATTAACTCACTGGTATTACAGCTGGCTGCTCAGTCACACAGTAATTCACTGGTATTACAGCTGGCTGCTCAGTCACACATTAACTCACTGGTATTACAGCTGACTGCTCAGTCACACATTAACTCACTGGTATTACAGCTGGCTGGCTGCTCAGTCACACAGTAACTCACTGGTATTACATCTGGCTGCTCAGTCACACATTAACTCACTGCTATTACAGCTGGCTGCTCAGTCACACAGTAACTCACTGGTAATACAGCTGGCTGGCTGCTCAGTCACACATTAACTCACTGGTATTACAGCTGGCTGGCTGCTCAGTCACACATTAACTCACTGGTATTGCAGCTGGCTGCTCAGTCACACATTAACTCACTGGTATTACAGCTGGCTGGCTGCTCAGTCACACAGTAACTCACTGGTATTACAGCTGGCTGCTCAGTCACACATTTACTCACTGGTATTACAGCTGGCTGCTCAGTCACACATTAACTCACTGGTATTACAGCTGGCTGGCTGCTCAGTCACACAGTAACTCACTGCTATTACAGCTGGCTGTTCAGTCACACATTAACTCACTGGTATTACAGCTGGCTGTTCAGTCACACATTAACTCACTGGTAATACAGCTGGCTGCTCAGTCACACAGTAACTCACTGGCATTACAGGTGGCTGCTCAGTCACACAGTAACTCACTGGTATTACAGCTGGCTGTTCAGTCACACATTAACTCACTGGTATTACAGCTGGCTGTTCAGTCACACATTAACTCACTGGTAATACAGCTCGCTGCTCAGTCACACAGTAACTCACTGGTATTACAGCTGGCTGCTCAGTCACACATTAACTCACTGGTAATACAGCTGGCTGCTCAGTCACACATTAACTCACTGGTATTACAGCTGGCTGGCTGCTCAGTCACACAGTAACTCACTGGTATTACAGCTGGCTGCTCAGTCACACATTAACTCACTGGTATTACAGCTGGCTGGCTGCTCAGTCACACAGTAACTCACTGGTATTACAGCTGACTGCTCAGTCACACAGTAACTCACTGGTATTACAGCTGGCTGCTCAGTCACACATTAACTCACTGGTAATACAGCTGGCTGCTCAGTCACACAGTAACTCACTGGTATTACAGCTGGCTGCTCAGTCACACATTAACTCACTGGAATTACAGCTGGCTGCTCAGTCACACAGTAACTCACTGGTATTACAGCTGGCTGCTCAGTCACACATTAACTCACTGGTATTACAGCTGGCTGCTCAGTCACACATTAACTCACTGGTATTACAGCTTGCTGCTCAGTCACACATTAACTCACTGATATTACAGCTGGCTGCTCAGTCACACATTAACTCACTGGTATTACAGCTGGCTGCTCAGTCACACAGTAACTCACTGGTAATACAGCTGGGTGGCTGCTCAGTCACACAGTAACTCACTGGTATTACAGCTGGCTTGCTGCTCAGTCACACATTAACTCACTGGTAATACAGCTGGCTGGCTGCTCAGTCACACAGTAACTCACTGGTATTACAGCTGACTGCTCAGTCACACAGTAACTCACTGGTATTACAGCTGGCTGCTCAGTCACACATTAACTCACTGGTATTACAGCTGGCTGCTCAGTCACACAGTAACTCACTGGTATTACAGCTGGCTGCTCAGTCACACATTAACTCACTGGTATTACAGCTGACTGCTCAGTCACACATTAACTCACTGGTATTACAGCTGGCTGGCTGCTCAGTCACACAGTAACTCACTGGTATTACATCTTGCTGCTCAGTCACACGTTAACTCACTGCTATTACAGCTGGCTGCTCAGTCACACAGTAACTCACTGGTAATACAGCTGGCTGGCTGCTCAGTCACACATTAACTCACTGGTATTACAGCTGGCTGGCTGCTCAGTCACACATTAACTCTCTGGTATTACAGCTGGCTGCTCAGTCACACATTAACTCACTGGTATTACAGCTGGCTGGCTGCTCAGTCACACAGTAACTCACTGGTATTACAGCTGGCTGCTCAGTCACACGTTAACTCACTGGTAATACAGCTATTTGGCTGCTCTTGTGGTTGTGGCTAATGTTCAGGATGGCAACTCAAGCTACAACAAACACGACAACACAAGGAATGATTCCGCACATCACAAATAAATTACAGTGAGGGAAAAAAGTATTTGATCCCCTGCTGATTTTGTACGTTTGCCCACTGACAAAGAAATGATCAGTGTATAATTTTAATGGTAGGTTTATTTGAACAAAAATTTGAACAAAACTCATGTCAAAAATGTTATAAATTGATTTGCATTTTAATGAGGGAAATAAGTATTTGACCCCTCTGCAAAACATGACTTAGTACTTGGTGGAAAAACCCTTGTTGGCAATCACAGAGGTCAGACGTTTCTTGTAGTTGGTCACCAGGTTTGCACACATCTCAGGAGGGATTGTGTCCCACTCCTCTTTGTAGATCTTCTCCAAGTCATTAAGGTTTCGAGGCTGACATTTGGCAACTCGAACTTTCAGCTCCCTCCACAGATTTTCTATGGGATTAAGGTCTGGAGACTGGCTAGGCCACTCCAGGACCTTAATGTGCTTCTTCTTGAGCCACTTCTTTGTTTCCTTGGCCGTGTGTTTTGGGTCATTGTTATGCTGGAATAGCGATCCACGACCCATTTTCAATGCCCTGGCTGAGGGAAGGAGGTTCTCACCCAAGATTTGACGGTACATGGCCCCATCCATCGTCCCTTTGATGTGGTGAAGTAGTCCTGTCCCCTCTGCGGAAAAACACCCCCAAAGCATAATGTTTCCACCTCCATGTTTGACGGTGGGGATGGTGTTCTTGGGGTCATAGGCAGCATTCCTCCTCCTCCAAACACGGCGAGTTGAGTTGATGCCAAAGAGCTCCATTTTGGTCTCATCTGACAACACTTTCACCCAGTTGTCCTCTGATTCATTCAGATGTTCATTGGCAAACTTCAGACAGACATGTATATGTGCTTTCTTGAGCAGGGGGACCTTGCGGGCGCTGCAGGTTTTCAGTCCTTCACGGCGTAGTGTGTTACCAATTGTTTTCTTGGTGACTATGGTCCCAGCTGCCTTGAGATCATTGACAAGATCCTCCCGTGTAGTTCTGGGCTGATTCCTCACCGTTCTCATGATCATTGCAACTCCACGAGGTGAGATCTTGCATGGAGCCCCAGGCCGAGGGAGATTGACAGTTCTTTTGTGTTTCTTCCATTCCACTGTTGTCACCTTCTCACTAAGCTGCTTGGCGATGGTCTTGTAGCCCATTCCAGCCTTGTGTAGGTCTACAATCTATAGGGCCCTATAGTCTCTGGTCTAAAGTAGTGCACTATATAGGCCCCTATAGTCTCTGGTCTAAAGTAGTGCACTATATAGGGCCCTATAGTCTCTGGTCTAAAGTAGTGCACTATATAGGGCCCTATAGTCTCTGGTCTAAAGTAGTGCACTAAATAGGGCCCTATAGTCTCTGGTCTAAAGTAGTGCACTATATAGGGCCCTATAGTCTCTGGTCTAAAGTAGTGCACTATATAGGGCCCTATAGTCTCTGGTCTAAAGTAGTGCACTAAATAGGGCCCTATAGTCTCTGGTCTAAAGTAGTGCACTATATAGGGCCCTATAGTCTCTGGTATAAAGTAGTGCACTATATAGGGCCCTATAGTCTCTGGTCTAAAGTAGTGCACTGTGTAGAGAACAGTGTGCCATTTGGGAGGCAGACTGAATAATGAAAAAGGAAATGTTTTTATTAATATTAATTTTAACCATTTTTAGGTTTAAGTGGGTAAACCCAAAACACTGACTATGTCTTCACTCAGGATCTGACTAGACTTAGACAGAGAAAGCATTTCTAAAAACCCAATGGGGGCTGAATTAAATATACCCATTCCCATTCGTATCGACATTTCACATTGTATGTAGCACTGAAGTCTTTAAAACTGTGTCTTTAACTTGAAGTAATGCAGTTGGTTAAAGAAAGAGTCTCAGTCTACTTCATCCATGGGAGATGTAACCAGTGAAGGGCAAGGAGTGATTCTGCATTTTAAATCGGCTTTGATAATGGGCATACCATTCCAACTCACAGTGTTAAATGACTCCTTACTCATATGAAGGACAGGCCTTTTATTCATTCCAAACTGGAATAGTGAGAAGAACCATTCTAGCTTTCTAACTGTCTCCCATAGAACACGGAACAAAGGGGATATTCTGTCACGAGTTCTGTGACATTCTATGGTGTTCTGAATTCTAAAGGGGAATGCCCAGTGTGTTTTTGGGTATGCAGGCAGGCAGCAGCTAGCTGCTAACTTTGTTCTTTTGAACACAAAGCCCCATTTCACGCACAGCTCTTTAAAGCTAATGGGGTTGAATATGTGGTCAAGTCAGTCATATTGTTACTGGAATGTTCAAAGCTCTTTGTCCTTGACAATGACAGACGTTGTGATGAGACTGGGTTTCATGTTACTGGTTTCATGGGGACTGAAATGCTAAGGCATAGCACACACATGCAGGCACACACACACACACACACACACACACACACACACACACACACACACACACACACACACACACACACACACACACACACACACACACACACACACACACCACAGTTGAAGTCGGAAGTTTACATACACCTTAGCCGAATACATTTAATCTCAGTTTTTCACAATTCCTGACATTTAATCCTAGTAAAAATTCCCTGTCTTAGGTCAGTTAGGATCACCACTTTATTTTAAGAATGTAAAATGTCAGAATAATAGTAGAGAGAATGATTTATTTCAGCTTTTATTTCTTTCATCACATTCCCAGTGGGTCAGAATTTGACATTCACTCAATTAGTATTTGGTAGCATTGCCTTTAGATTGTTTAACTTGGGTCAAACGTTTTGTGTAGCCTTCCACAAGCTTCACACAATAAATTGTGTGAATTTTGGCCCACTCCTCTTGACAGAGCTGGTGTAACTGAGTCAGGTTTGTAGGCCTCCTTGCTTGCACATTATTTTTCAGTTGTGGCCACACATTTTCTATAGGATTGAAGTCAGAGCTTTGTGATGGTCACTCCAATACCTTGGCTTTGTTGTCCTTAAGCCATTTTTCCACAACTTTGGAAGTATGCTTTGGGTCATTGTCCATTTGGAAGACCCATTCGAAACCAAGCTTTAACTTCCTGACTGATGTCTTGAGATGTTGCTTCAATATATCCACATAATTTTCCTCCCTCATGATGCCATCTATTTTGTGAAGTGCACCAGTCCCTCCTGCAGCAAAGCATCCTCACAACATGATGCTACCACCCCCGTGCTTCACGGTTGGGATGGTGTTCTTCAGCTTGCAAGCGTCCTCCTTTGTCCTCCAAACACCGATTGTCATTATGGCCAAACAGTTCTATTTTTGTTTCATCAGACCAGAGGACATTTCTCCAAAAAGTACAATCTTTGTCCCCACGTGCAGTTGCAAACCGTAGTCTGGCATTTTTATGGTGTTTTTTTATGAGCAGCCTTTCAGGTTATGTCGATATAGGACCCGTTTTATCTTGGATATAGATATTTTTGTACCTGTTTCCTCCAGCATCTTCACAAGATCCTTTGCTGTTGTTCTGGGATTGATTTGCATTTTTCGCACCAAAGTATGTTCATCTCTAGGAGACAGAACGCGTCTCCTTCCTGAGCGGTATGATGGCAGCGTGGTCCCATGGTGTTTATACTTGCGTACTATTGTTTGTACAGATGAACGTGGTTACATCAGGCGTTTGGAAATTGCTCTCAAGGATGAACCAGACTTGTGGAGGTCTACAATTCTTTTTCTGAGGTCTTGACTGATTTCTTTTGATTTTCCCATGTCAAGCAAAGAGGCACTGAGTTCAAATCAAATCAAATTTTATTTGTCACATACACATGGTTAGCAGATGTTAATGCGACTGTAGCGAAATGGTTGTGCTTCTAGTTCCGACAATGCAGTAATAACCAACGAGTAATCTAACCTAACAATTCCAAAACTACTACCTTATACACACAAGTGTAAAGGGATAAAGTATAAGTACGTAAAGATATATGAATGAGTGTTGGTACAGAATGGCATAGGCAAGATGCAGTAGATGGTATCGAGTACAGTATATACATATGAAATGAGTAATGTAAGGTATGTAAACATAAAAGTGGCATAGTTTCAAGTGGCTAGTGATACATGTATTACATAAAGATGGCAAGATGCAGTAGATGGTATAGAGTACAGTATATACATATACATATGAGATGAGTAATGTAGGGTATGTAAATGTTATATTAAGTGGCATTGTTTAAAGTGGCTAGTGATACATTTTTTACATCAATTTCCATCAATTTCCATTATTCAAGTGGCTGGAGTTGAGTATCAATGTTAGTGGTGGCTGTTTAACAGTCTGATGGCCTTGAGATAGAAGCTGTTTTTCAGTCTCTCGGTCCCTGCTTTGATGCACCTGTACTGACCTCGCCTTATGGATGATAGCGGGGTGAACAGACAGTGGCTCTGGTGGTTGTTGTCCTTGATGATCTTTATGGCCTTCCTGTGACATCGTGTGGTGTAGGTGTCCTGGAGGGCAGGTAGTTTACCCCCGGTGATGCGTTGTGCAGACCTCACTACCCTCTGGAGAGCCTTACGGTTGTGGGCGGAGCAGTTGCCGTACCAGGCGGTGATACAGCCTGACACAATGCTCTCGATTGTGCATCTGTAAAGGTTTGTGAGTGCTTTTGGTGATAAGCCAAATTTCTTAATTCTGCTGAGTTTGAAGAGGCCCTGCTGCGCCTTCTTCACGACGCTGTCTGTGTGGGTGGACCAATTCAGTTTGTCCGTGATGTGTACACCGAGGAATTTAAAACTTTCTACCCTCTCCACTACTGTCCCGTCAATGTGGATAGGGGGGTGCTCCCTCTGCTGTTTCCTGAAGTCCACAGTCATCTCCTTTGTTTTGTTGACGTTGAGTGTGAGGTTATTTTCCTGACACCACACTCCGAGGGCCCTCACCTCCTCCTTGTAGTCCGTAATCAAGCTTACCACTGTAGTGTCATCCGCAAACTTGATGATTGAGTTGGAGGCGTGCATGGCCATGCAGTAGTGGGTGAACAGGGAGTACAGGAGAGGGCTCAGAACACACCCTTGTGGGGCCCCAGTGTTGAGGATCAGCGGGGTGGAGATGCTGTTACCTACCCTCACCACCTGGGGGCGGCCCGTTAGGAAGTCCATTACCCAGTTGCACAGGGCGGGGTCGAGACCCAGGGTCTCGAGCTTAATGACGAGTTTGGAGGGTACTATGGTGTTAAATGCTGAGCTGTAGTCGATGAACAGCATTCTCACATAGGTATTCCTCTTGTCCAGATGGGTTAGGGCAGTGTGCAGTGTGGTTGCGATTGCGTCGTCTCTGGACCAATTGGGGCGATAAGCTAATTGGAGTGGGTCTAGGGTGTCAGGTAGGGTGGAGGTGATATGGTCAGGGTGGAGGTGATACTAGTCTCTCAAAGCACTTCATGATGACGGAAGTGAGTGCTACGGGGCTGTAGTCGCTTAGCTCAGTTACCTTAGCTTTCTTGGGAACAGGAACAATGGTGGCCCTCTTGAAGCATATGGGAACAGCAGACTGGGATAAGGATTGATTGAATATGTCCGTAAACACACCAGCCAGCTGGTCTGCGTATGCTCTGGGGACGCGGCTGGGGATGCCGTCTGGGCCTGCAGCCTTGCTAGGGTTAACACGTTTAAATGTTTTACTCACGTCGGCTGCAGTGAAGGAGAGTCCGCAGGTTTTGGTAGCGGGCCGGGTCAGTGGCACTGTATTGTCCTCAATGCGAGCAAAGAAGTTATTTAGTCTGTCTGGGAGCAAGACATCCTGGTCCGCGACGGGGCTGGTTTCTTTTTGTAATCCGTGATTGACTGTAGACCCTGCCACATACCTCTTGTGTCTGAGCTGTTGAATTGCAACTCTACTTTGTCTCTATACTGAAGCTTAGCTTGTTTGATTGCCTTGCGGAGGGAATAGCTACACTGTTTGAAGGTAGGCCTTGAAATACATCCACAGGTATACCTCCAATTGACTCAAATGATGTCAGTTCGCTTATCAGTAACTTCTAAATCCATTACATTTTCTGGAATTTTCCTAGCTGTTTAAAGTAGAGGTCGACCGATTAATCGGAATGGCCGATTAATTAGGGCCGATTTCAAGTTTTCATAACTATCGGAATTCGGTATTTTGGGCGCCGATTTAAAAAATCCTTTATTTAACTAGGCAAGTCAATGATCTTGCAACTTACAGTTAACTAGTCCAACGCAATAACGACCTGCCTCTCTCTCGTTGCACTCCACAAGGAGACTGCCTGTTACGCGAATGCAGTAAGCCAAGGTAAGCTAGCATTAAACTTATTTTATAAAAAACAATCAATCATAATCACTAGTTAACTACACATGGTTGATGATATTACTAGATATTATCTAGCATGTCCTGCATTGCATATAATCTGACTGAGCATACAATCATACAAGTATCTAAGTATCTGACTGAGCGGTGGTAGGCAGAAGGAGGCGCGTAAACATTCATTCAAACAGCACTTTCGTGCGTTTTGCCAGCAGCTCTTCGTTGTGCGTCAAGCATTGCGCTGTTTATGACTTCAAGTTTATCAACTCCCGAGATGAGGCTCGTGTAACCGAAGTGAAATGGCTAGCTAGTTAGCGCACGCTAACTAGAGGGATGGAAGCTATACTGTTACACTGGCAATAGTAAAGTGCCTAGAAGAACATCCAAAAGTCAAAGGTTAATGGTATCGAGGGAAATAGTCCTATAATTCCTATAATAACTACAACCTAAAACTTCTTACCTGGGAATATTAAAGACTCATGTTAAAATGAACCACCAGCTTTCATATGTTCTCATGTTCTGAGCAAGGAACTGAAACATTAGCTTTCTTACATAGCACATATTGCACTTTTACTTTCTTCTCCAACACTTTGTTTTTGCATTATTTAAACCAAATTGAACATGTTTCATTATTTACTTGAGGCTAAATTGATTTTATTGATGTATTATATTAAGTTAAAATAAGTGTTCATTCAGTATTGTTGTAATTGTCATTATTACAAAAACTGTTTTAAATCGACCGATTAATCGGTATCGGCTTTTTTGGTCCTCCAATAATCGGTATCGGTATCGGCGTTGAAAAATCATTATCGGTCAACCTCTAGTTTAAAGTAAACTTCTGACCCACTGGAATTGTGATACAGTGACTTATAATTGAAATAATCTTTCTGTAATCAATTGTTGGAAAAATTACTTGTGTCATGCACAAAGTAGATGTCCTAACCAACTTGCCAAAACTATAGTTTGTTAAAAACGAGTTTTAATGACTCCAGAATGTTATTTAAGAAGAGTGATCAGATGAATTGCAATTATTTGTAAAGTCCTTCTTTGTCATGCAAATGAACTGAATCCCAAAAAACATTCAGCCCCTCCACAAAAGGACCAGCTGACATTATGTCAGTGATTCTCTTGTTAACACAGGTGTGAGTGTTGACGAGGACAAGGCTGGAGATCACTCTGTCATGCTGATTGAGTTCGAATTTTACATTTTTTAAATTCACCTTTATTTAACCAGGTAGGCTAGTTGAGAATAAGTTCTCATTTACAACTGTGACCTGGCCAAGATAAAGCAAAGCAGTGCAACAAACAGAGTTACGCATGGAGTAAACAATAAACAACCCAATAACACAATAAACAAGTCAATGACACAGTAGAAAAAAAGAAAGACTATATACAGTGTTTGCAAAAGGCATGAGGAGGTAGGCAATACATAGGCCATAGGAGATTAGCACTGGAGTGATACATGAGCAGATGTTGATGTGCAAGTAGAGATACTGGTGTGTAAATGATCAGAAAAGCAAATAAAAACAGTATAGGGATGAGGTAGGTAGATTGGGTGGGTTATTTACAGATGGACTATGTACAGCTGCAGCGATCGGTTAGCTGCTCAGATAGCTGATGTTTAAAGTTAGTGAGGGAAATAAAAGTCTCCAACTTCAGCGATTTTTGCAATTAGTTCCAGTTACTGGTAGCAGAGAACTGGAAGAAAGTGGGCCAAATGGGGTGTTGGCTTTTGGGATGATCAGTGAGAAAGACCTGCTGGAACGTGTGCTACGGGTGGGTGTTGTTATTGTGACCAGTGAACTGAGATAAGGCGGAGCTTTACCTAGCAGAGACTTATAGATGACCTGGAGCCAGTGGGTCTTTCGACGAACATGTAGCGAGGGCCAGCCGACTAAAGCATACAGGTCGCAGTGGTGGGTGGTATAAGGTGATTTGGTAACAAAACGGATGGCGCTGTGATAGATTGCATCCAATTTGCTGAGTAGAGTATTGGAAGCTATTTTGTAGATGACATCGCCGAAGTCGAGGATCGGTAGTATAGTCGGTTTTACTAGGGTAAGTTTGGGGGCGTGAGTGAAGGAGGCTTTTTTGCTAGATACAAATAGAAAGCCGATTCTAGATCTGATTTTGGATTGGAGATGTTTAATATGAGTCTGGAAGGAGAGTTTACAGTCTAACCAGACACCTAGGTATTTATATTTGTCCACATATTCTAGGTCGGACCCGTCCAGGGTGGTGATGCTCGTCGGGCGGGCGGGTGCGTGCAGCGAACGGTTGAAAAGCATGCATTTGGTTTTACTAGCATTTAAGAGCAGTTGGAGGCCACCGAAGGGGTGTTGAAGCTCATTTGCAGGTTAGTTAGCAGAGTGTCCAGGGAAGGGCCAGAAGTATACAGAATGGTGTCGTCTGCGTAGAGGTGGATCAGGGAATCGCCCGCAGCAAGAGCGACATCATTGATATATACAGATAAAAGAGTCGGCCTGAGAATTTAACCCTGTGGTACCCCCATAGAGACTGCCATAGGTCCGGAAAACATGCCCTCCAATTTGACACACTGAACTCAATCTGAGAAGTAGGCTATTGAGTCTGCTGATAAGAATACGGTGATTGACAGAGTCGAAAGCCTTGGCCAGGTTGGTGAAAACGGCTGCACAGTACTGTCTTTTATCGATGGCGGTTATGATATCGTTTAGTACCTTGAGCGTGGCTGAGGTGCACCCGTGACCGGCTCTGAAACTGGATTGCACAGCGGAGAAGGTACGGTGGGATTCGAAATGATCTGTGATCTGTTTATTAACTTGGCTTTCGAAGACTTTAGATAGGCAGGGCAGGATGGATATAGGTTTGTCACAGTTTGGGTCTAGGGTGTCACCCCCTTTGAAGAGGGGGATGACCGCGGCAGTTTTCCAATCTTTAGGGATCTCGGACGATATGAAAGAGGTTGAATAGGCTGGTAATAGGGGTTGCGACAATGGCGGCGGATAGTTTTAGAAAAAGAGGGTCCAGATTGTCTGACCCAGCTGATTTGTAGGGGTCCAGGTTTTGCAGCTCTTCCAGAACATTTGCTATCAGGATTTGGGTGAAGGGCAAGCTGGGGAGGTTTGGGCGATTAGCTGCGCGGGGGAGCTTTTGGCCGGGGTTGGAGTAGCCTGGAGGAGGGCATGTCCAGCCGTTGAGGAATGTTTATTGAAACGTTCGATTATCATGGATTTATCAGTGGTGACCGTATTATCTAGCCTCAGTACAGTGTGCAGCTGGGAGGAGGTGCTCTTGTTCTCCATGGACTTTACAGTGTCCCAAAACTTTTTGGAGTTAGAGCTACAGGATGCAAATTTCTGCTTGAAAAAGCTAGCCTTTGCTTTCCTGACTAACTGCGTTTATTGGTTCCTGACTTCCCTGAATAGTCGCGGGGACTACTCGACGCTAGTGCAGTCTGCCACAGGATGTTTTTGTGCTGGTCAAGGGCAGTCAGGTCTGGAGTGAACCAAGGGCAATATCTATTCTTAGTTCTGCATTTTTTGAACGGGGCATGCTTATCTAAGACGGTAAAGCAATTACTTTTAAAGAATGACCAGGCATCCTTGACTGACGGGATGAGGTCAATATCCTTCCAGGATACCCAGGCCAGGTCGATTAAAAAGGTCTGCCCGCAGAAGTGTTTTAGGGAGCGTTTGACAGTGATGAGGGGTGGTCTTTTGACCGCGGACCCATAGCGGATACAGGCAGTGATCACTGAGATCCTGATTGAAAACAGCGGAGGTGTCTTTGGAGGGCAAGTTGGTCAGGATAATGTCTATGAGGGTGCCCATGTTTACAGATTTAGGGTTGTACCT
Source organism: Oncorhynchus tshawytscha (assembly GCF_018296145.1). Classification (NCBI taxonomy): domain Eukaryota; kingdom Metazoa; phylum Chordata; class Actinopteri; order Salmoniformes; family Salmonidae; genus Oncorhynchus; species Oncorhynchus tshawytscha. The sequence goes on along the minus strand of NC_056436.1, from coordinate 83,677,880 downwards.
GGTGATGATTTGTGTGAAATTGAGGGCATCTAGCATCTAGCTTAAATTTTAGGACTGCCGGGGTGTTAAGCATATCCCAGTTTAGGTCACCTAACAGAACGAACTCTGAAGCTAGATGGGGGGCGATCAATTCACAAATGGTATCCAGGGCACAGCTGGGAGCGGAGGGGGGTCGATAGCAGGCGGCAACAGTGAGAGACTTATTTCTGGAGAGATTCATTTTTAAAATTAGATGTTCAAAATGTTTGGGTATAGACCGGGAAAGTATGATATTACTTTGCAGGCTATCTCTGCAGTAGATTGCAACTCCCCCCCCCCTTTGGCAGTTCTATCTTGACAGAAAATGTTGTAATTGGGTATGGAAATCTCAGAATTTTTGGTGGCCTTCCTAAGCCAGGATTCAGACACGGCAAGGACATCAGAGTTGGCTGTGAGTAAAACAAAGGGGAGGAGGCTTCTGATGTTATCATGCATGAAACCTATGCTTTTTTGATCACAGAAGTCAACAAATGAGGGTGCCTGGGGACATGCAGGGATTGGGTTTATCTCCACATCACCCGAGGAACAGAGGAGGAGTAGGATGAGGGTATGGCTAAAGGCTATCGAAACTGGTCACCTAGAGCGTTGGGGACAAAGAATAAAAGGAGCAGATTTCTGGGCATGGTAGAATAGATTCAGGGCATATTGTGCAGACAGGGGTATGGTGGGGTGCAGGTACAGCGGTGGTAAGCCCAGGCACTGGGTGATAAGAGAGGTTGTATCTCTGGATAAGCTGGTTATAATGGGTGAGGTCACCGCATGTGTTGGAGGGGGGGGGCAAAGGAGGTATCAGAGGTATGATGAATGGAACTAGGGGCTCCATTGTAAACTAAAGCAATGATAACTACCCTAAACAACAGTATACATTTGAGAGAGACATACAGCGAGGCATAAAGAAATCACAGATGTTGATTGGGACAACAACAGCTAATCAGCTAAAACAACAACAACATTTAAAATGGTGATGAATGGGCAGAGACAGTCCAGCAGGCATCAGCTATGTAGCCTAGTGATCATAGGGTCCAGCAGGCATCAGCTATGTAGCCTAGTGATCATAGGGTCCAGCAGGCATCAGCTATGTAGCCAAGTGTTCATAGGGTCCAGGGGGCAGCAATAGAAGGAACAGGGAAGCCGCGGAGTAGTCGTTACTACGCTAGCACGCGGGCGACACAGCGTTTAAAGTTAGTAGCCCGGGGCTAGTAGAAGCGTCCGCTCCGACGTCCGACGGAGGCCGTTTGAAGGCACAGCGAATGGAGTATTCGTCGGCAGACCAGTCGTGGTGGTGCTGCGGGGCGCCGTGTCGCCAGAGGATCCAAGCCAGATGGCCTGGCTCACGGCTAACTGGTGCTAGCTTCGGGGCAGCCACTATAGTCACTCGGTAGCAGCGGTGATCCGGTTCCAAGGTCAGCAAGGAGCTGGTGGAGTAGTGGCCATCCGGAAAAAAGCTTGTCCGGAGAAGACAAGGTGAGCGCTACCATCAGTCCTGTGTCATGCCAACAGTAAAGCATCCTGAGACCATTCATGTGTGGGGTTGCTTCTGTGCCAAGGGAGTGGGCTCACTCACAATTTCGCCTAAGAACACAGCCATGCATAAAGAATGGTACCAACACATCCTCCGAGAGCAACTTCTCCCAACCATCCAGGAACAGTTTGGTGACGAACAATGCCTTTTCCAGCATGATGGAGCACCTTGCCATAAGGCAAAAGTGATAACTAAGTGGCTCGGGGAACAAAACATTGATATTTTGGGTCCATGGCCAGGAAAGTCCCCAGACCTTAATCCCATTGAGAACTTGTGGTCAATCCTCAAGAGGCGGGAGGACAAACAAAAACCCACCAATTCTGACACACTCCAAGCATTGATTATGTAAGAATGGGCTGCCATCAGTCAGGATGTGGCCCAGAAGTTAATTGACAGCATGCCAGGGCGGATTGCAGAGGTCTTGAAAAAGAAGGGTCAACACTGCAAATATTGACTCTTTGCATCAACTTCATGTAATTGTCAATAAAAGCCTTTGACACTTATGAAATGCTTGTAATTGTACTTCAGTATTCCATAGTAACATCTGACAAAAATATCTAAAGACACTGAAGCAGCAAACTTTGTGGAAATTAATATTCGTGTCATTCTCAAAACTTTTGGCCACGACTGTACACACACACACAAACACACACACACACACACACACACACACACACACACACGCTGTAATTAGTCTGACAGCCTGCTTCAGTACTCTACAATGGGAGTCAGCTGTAATCTTCTCTACTGGCATTATGAGGGACTGTGCCGTTTTTTTTCTCTCAACCCTGTTCGAAAACTTCCAAAAGGGCTATTTTGAGGTAAAACATGAGCTGTTTGTCGTTGTTGTTGAGCACCAGTCCTTTCCTTTGTTTGTTGAAGTGTGAAAACACACCTGAAGCCTTTGTTTGAAAGAGATTTTCCCCCAAAATCCATGTAAAGTAATAGCCTATTGTATGAATTGTTGATTGTTCAATTAAGTTCCAGACAGTTTTTAACTTGGAAAATAAAGAGCGAGGGGTAAGAAATGTAATATTTCTGTGGGGATATTCTGACCGTTTCAAGGACATTTCAGTAAAATATTCAGATTCATGCACGGGGCCCACGGGGCCCAGATATCAGTCATTATTTCCCTTTTGGTCCCTCTACATGTCCTCTCATTTCTAGATTTTAGAACCTGTTTACAGAGCAGTTTCTCAGACCATGTAGTGTAGCTCTAACGGATGTCGTCTGGAGATAGAGAGGTGGACCAAGGTGCAGCGTGGTAAGTGTTCATGTCTTTTTTAATAAACAAACTGAACACTGGAACAAAACAATAAACGATGTGAACAAAACGAAACAGTACCGTGTGGCCCAAAACACTCACACGGAAACAAACACCCACAAACCAAAAGTGACACCCAGGCTACCTAAGTATGATTCCCAATCAGGGACAACAATTGACAGCTGCCTCTGATTGAGAACCATACCGGGCCGAACTCAAAAACCAACATAGAAAAACCAAACATAGACTGCCCACCCCAACTCATGCCCTGACCATACTAAAACAAACATAGACTGCCCACCCCAACTCATGCCCTGACCATACTAAAACAAACAGACTGCCCACCCCAACTCACACCCTGACCAACCTAAAACAAAGACAAAAACAAAGGAACTAAGGTCAGAACGTGACAGTAGCCATTTCAACTTCCAACGGAGAACGAAGAAGAACAGCGGATATGAATGAAATAACTTCTTCTTCTCTTCTCTGCTTCAGCGAACTATTTCAGAGTATAGAGCACAGTAGAGTAGTTCTCTGTACTCGTGAACAGAAATAGAATGCAGACCTATATTTCTGTTCAGCACCTAAATGGTAGTATGTTATAATGTCCGTGTTTGGTTAGACAGGAGACGCCCGTGTTTTCCTCGTGGTTGAAGATGTTCCGCTATGATTGCCTTCGGAATGTATTCAGACCCCTTCACTTTTTCCACATTTTGTGTTTGCACATTTATAAAAAATAAATATATGGAAATATCATATTTACATAAGTATTCAGACCCTTTACTCAGTACTGTGTTGAAGCAGCTTTGGCAGCGATTACAGCCTCGAGTCTTCTTGAGTATGACGCTTCAAGCTTGGCACACCTGTATTTGGGGAGTTTCTCCCATTCTTTTCTCCAGATCCTCTCAAGCTCTGTCAGGTTGGATGGGGAGCATCGCTGCACAGCTATTTTCAGGTCTCTGCAGAGATGTTCGATTGGGTTCAAGTCCGGGATCTGTCTGGGCCACTCAAGGACATTCAGGGACTTGTCCCGATCCATTCTTGTGTTGTCTTGGCTGTTGGCATTCTGGCCAAAGAGTTCAATCTTGGTTTCATCAGACCAGAGAATCTTGTTTCTCATGGTCTGAGAGTATTTGCCATTTGGCAAACTCCAAGAGGGCTGTCACGTGCCTTTTACTGAGGAGTGGCTTCCGTCTGGCCACTCTACCATAAAGGCCTGATTGGTGGAGTGCTGCAGAGATGGTCGTCCTTCTGGAAGGTTCTCCCATTTTCACAGAGGAACTCTAGAGCTCTGTCAGAGTGAGCATTGGGTTCTTGGTCACCTTCCTGACCAAGGCTCTTCTCCCCCGATTGCTCAGTTTGTCCTTGTGGCCAGCCCTAGGAAGAGTCTTGGTGGTTCCAAACTTCTTCCATTTAAGAATGATGCAGTCCACTGTGTTCTTTGAGACCTTCAACGCTGCAGAAATGTTTTGGTACACTTCCCCAGATCTGTGCCTCGACACAATCCTGTCTCGGAGCTCTACAGAGAATTCCTCTGTCCTCATGGCTTGGTTTTTGCTCTAACGTGCACTGTCAACTGTGGGACCTTATATAGACAGGTGTGTGCCTTTCCAAATCATATCCAATCAATTGAATATACCACAGGTGGACTCCAATCAAGTTGTAGAAACATCTCAAGGATGATCAATGGAAACAGGATTCACCTGAGCTCAATTTCTAAACTCATAGCAATGGTCTGAATACTTATGTAAATAAGGTATTTCTGTTTTTTTAGTTTTTTTTATACATTTGCTGAAATGTCTAAAAACCTATTTTCGCTTCATCATTATGTGGTATTGTGATGTCATTATGGGGTATTGTGATGTCATTATGGGGTATTGTGTTGGCATTATGGGGTATTGTGATGTCATTATGGGGTATTGTGATGTCATTATGTGGTATTGTGATGTCATTATGTGGTATTGTGATGTCATTATGGGGTATTGTGTGTAGATTGCTGAGGAAAATGTTTTATTTAATCCTTTTCAGAATAAGGCTGTAACGTAACAAAATGTGGAAAAAGTCAAAGGGGTCTGAATAGTTTCCGAAGGCGCTGTAATATCAATTCAGAAGAGACAATCTAACATGAAATGATATATTCACTTCTCTTTGTTCTGTGACCTGACTCCTATTGGATGTTTATGATGGAGTAGTCATTCGTTAATTAGTAGCAACAAATCAATTACATGCATTATCAAATGAAAGAGCAGATATCTCCAAACTCTCACGAGAGAGTGAAGTTATGAAATATTTAGTTCCTGAATTATTGAGAGGCAGCAAAGCAGAGAGAGGAGAGCAGCCACTCGATGTGTTAAAGGAAGACCTCCAAGGGACAGGATGGGAACGGGAACGAGAGGAGCCCAAACTGACAAGACACATTCCCCCAGCCCAATTCTCTTTGATGTGCTGTTTTAGACTCACGAGCACACACACATACACAGACACGCACGCACACACACACATACACACACACACACACACACACACACACACACACACACGCTACTGTAGATATTGTAGAAACAGTAATACTGTAGATACTGTAGTTACTGTAATACTGTAGATACTGTAGTTACTGTAATACTGTAGATACTGTAATACTGTAATTACTGTAATACTGTAGATACTGTGATGAAGTAGTTACTGTAATACTGTAGATACTGTAATACTGTAGTTACTGTAGTACTGTAGTTACTGTAGTTACTGTAGATACTGAAATACTGTATGTACGGTAATACTGTAGTTACTGTAGATACTGTTATATTGTAGTTACTGTAGATACTGTGATAATTAGTTACTGTAGATACTGTGATACTGTAGTTACTGTAGATACTGTAGATACTGTAATACTGTAGTTACTGTAGATACTGTAATACTGTAGTTACTGCAGATACGGTGATACTGTAGTTACTGTAATACTGTAGTTACTGTGATACTGTGATACTGTAGATACTGTAATACTGTGATACAGTAGATACTGTAATAGTGTAATACTACAGATACTGTAGATAATGTAATACTGTAGATACTGTAGATAATGTAATACTGTAGATACTGTAATACTGTAGTTACTGTAAATACTGTAATACTAAGATACTGTGATACTGTAATACGGTAGATACTGTAATACTGTAGATACTGTAATACTGTGCTACTGTAGATACTGTAGATACTGTAATACTGTAGATACTGTAATACTGTAGATACTGTAAGAATATGTTATTTGCTTTGGAGTTTGTGTTATCAAAGAATAACAAATTGCTAACAATACTGTAGTTACTGTAGTAGATACTGTAGTATATAATGTAGTTTATGCATATACTGTAAATACTGTAAATACTGTAGATTATGTGATACTGTAGATATTGTAGATACTGTAGATACTGTAGGTATGGTAAATTATGTATATATTGAAGCTACTGTAGATACTGTGATTATTTAGATACAGTAGATACTGTAGATACTTTAATACTGTGATACTGTAGTACTGTAGATAATGTAAGAATATGTTATTTGCTTTGGAGTTTGTGTTATCGAAGAATAACAAATTGCTAACAATACTGTAGTTACTGTAATACTGTAGATACTGTACTACTGTAGATACTGTAGATACTGTAATACTGGAGTTACTGTAAATACTGTAGATACTGTAATACTATATATACTGTAGTGACTGTAATACTATAGATACTGTAGATACTGTAATACTGTAATTACTGTAGATACTGTAGATATTTTCCTCTAGGTCCCGTGGGTATAGTACAACAGGCTGAGGCCCAGTCCAGTAATATAGTAGAACAGACTGAGGCCCAGTACAGTAGTATCGTAGAACAGACTGAGGCCCAGTACAGCAGTATCGTAGAACAGACTGAGGCCCAGTACAGTAGTATCGTAGAACAGACTGAGGCCCAGTCTAGTAGTTTAGTAGAACAGACTGAGGCCCAGTCTAGTAGTATAGTAGAACAGACTGATGCCCAGTACAGTAGTATAGTAGAACAGACTGAGGCCCAGTCCAGTAGTATCGTAGAACAGACTGAGGCCCAGTCCAGTAGTATCGTAGAACAGACTGAGGCCCAGTCCAGTAGTATAGTAGAACAGACTGAGACCCAGTCTAGTAGTATAGTAGAACAGACTGAGGCCCAGTACAGTAGTATAGTAGAACAGACTGAGGCCCAGTCCAGTAGTATAGTAGAACAGACTGAGGCCCAGTCTAGTAGTTTAGTAGAACAGACTGAGGCCCAGTCCAGTAGTATCGTAGAACAGACTGAGGCCCAGTCCAGTAGTATCGTAGAACAGACTGAGGCCCAGTCCAGTAGTATCGTAGAACAGACTGAGGCCCAGTCCAGTAGTATAGTAGAACAGACTGAGGCCCAGTCTAGTAGTATAGTAGAACAGACTGAGGCCCAGTACAGTAGTATATAGAACAGACTGAGGTCCAGTACAGTAGTATCGTAGAACAGACTGATGCCCAGTACAGTAGTATAGTAGAACAGACTGAGGCCCAGTACAGTAGTATAGTAGAACAGACTGAGGCCCAGTACAGTAGTATAGTAGAACAGACTGAGACCCAGTACAGTAGTATAGTAGAACAGACTGAGACCCAGTCTAGTAGTATAGTAGAACAGACTGATGCCCAGTACAGTAGTATAGTAGAACAGACTGAGGCCCAGTCCAGTAGTATCGTAGAACAGACTGAGGCCCAGTCCAGTAGTATAGTAGAACAGACTGAGGCCCAGTACAGTAGTATAGTAGAACAGACTGAGGCCCAGTACAGTAGTATAGTAGAACAGACTGATGCCCAGTACAGTAGTATTGTAGAACAGACTGAGGCCCAGTACAGTAGTATATAGAACAGACTGAGGCCCAGTACAGTAGTATCGTAGAACAGACTGATGCCCAGTACAGTAGTATAGTAGAACAGACTGAGGCCCAGTACAGTAGTATAGTAGAACAGACTGAGGCCCAGTACAGTAGTATAGTAGAACAGACTGAGACCCAGTACAGTAGTATAGTAGAACAGACTGAGACCCAGTCTAGTAGTATAGTAGAACAGACTGAGGCCCAGTACAGTAGTATAGTAGAACAGACTGAGGCCCAGTCTAGTAGTTTAGTAGAACAGACTGAGACCCAGTCTAGTAGTATAGTAGAACAGACTGAGGCCCAGTACAGTAGTATAGTAGAACAGACTGATGCCCAGTACAGTAGTATAGTAGAACAGACTGAGGCCCAGTCCAGTAGTATAGTAGAACAGACTGAGGCCCAGTCTAGTAGTATAGTAGAACAGACTGAGGCCCAGTACAGTAGTATATAGAACAGACTGAGGTCCAGTACAGTAGTATCGTAGAACAGACTGATGCCCAGTACAGTAGTATAGTAGAACAGACTGAGGCCCAGTACAGTAGTATAGTAGAACAGACTGAGGCCCAGTACAGTAGTATAGTAGAACAGACTGAGACCCAGTACAGTAGTATAGTAGAACAGACTGAGACCCAGTCTAGTAGTATAGTAGAACAGACTGAGGCCCAGTACAGTAGTATAGTAGAACAGACTGAGGCCCAGTACAGTAGTATAGTACAGCCAGTCCATATGGATGAAGCTGAAGGGTACAGCCTTATTAAAAGTGTGGACAGCGTCTGGATATGTCATTCTTCCCTCCATAGGGCACTACTTTTGACCAGGACCCGGTGTAGGGCTCTGTGGGTTATGGTGGATTGAAAAAGATACTTTCCACTAAGACATTTATGTTCTATTCTTCAATGGCTATATATATCATTCATTAAAAAGTCCAGAAATGGATGTACTAATCCCAGATAGTCAATTAAGTCATTAAGACTAATACATATTAGATGTCCCTTTTAAAATCTTATGAATGGCTGTCTGATCTGATGTTAATATCCGGGAAGATGAAATGAACATGAGAGAAGGAAAGTAAATAGGTTGACCACCATAATGATGATAAGGAACGAGTGTTCATGAGACCAACCTTATGCTATTTCTGCCTTACAAGCCTCCTAACACATGTTGAAATACAAAGTGTGCTTAGTTAGTTCATGGCATTAGGTTTCCTTCCCAAATGGCCCCCTATTCTCTATGTAGTGCACTACTTTTGACCAGACTATGTACCCTGGTCAAAAATGTTGCACTACAGTGCATTCGGACAGTATTCAGACCCCTTGACTTTTTCCACATTTTGTTACGTTACAGCCTTATTCTAAAATGGATTAAATAGTGTAACATTTACATAACTATTCAGACCCTTTACTCAATACTTTATTGAAGCACCTTTGGCAGCGATTACAGCCTTGAATTCTCTTGGATATGAAGCTATAAACTTGGCACACCTGTATTTGAGTAGTTTCTCTCATTCTTCTCTGCAGATCCTCTCAAGCTCTGTCAGGTTGGATGGGGAGTGTCGCTGCACAGCTATTTTCAAGTCTCTCCAGAGATGTTAGATCGGGTTCAAGTCTGGGCCACTCAAGAACATTCAGTGACTTGTCCCGAAGCCACTCCTGCGTTGTCTTGGCTGTGTGCAGTGAGTCATTGTCCAGTCCCTGCTGCTGAAAAACATCCCCACAACATGATGCTGCCACCGCCGTGCTTCACCGTAGGGATGGTGCCAGGTTTCCTCCATACGTGACACTTGGCATTCAGGCCAAAGAGTTCAATCTTGGTTTCATCAGACCAGAGAATCTTGTTTCTCATTGTCTGAGAGTCCATAAGGTGCCTTTTGTCAAACTCCAAGAGGGCTGTCATGTGCCTTTTACTGAGGAGTGGCTTCCGTCTGGTCTAGAGGTCGACCGATTATGATTTTTAAATGCCGATACCGATTATTGGAGGAGTAAAATGGCCGATACCGATTAATCGGCCAATTTTCTCTGACATGCATTGTCAACTGTGGGACCTTGTATAGACAGGTGTGTGCCTGTCTATACAAACCATGTCCAATCAATTGAATTTATCACAGGTAGACTCCAATCCAATTGTAGAATTTTTATTTATATTTATTTGTAATAATGACAATTACAACAATACTGAATGAACACTTATTTTAACTTAACATAATACATCAATAAAATCAATTTAGCCTCAAGTAAAAAATTAAACATGTTCAATTAGGTTTAAATAATGCAAAAACAAAGTGTTGGAGAAGAAAGTAAAAGTGCAATATGTGCCATGTAAGAAAGCTAACGTTTCAGTTCCTTGCTCAGAACATGAGAACATAAGCTGGTGGTTCCTTTTAACATGAGTCTTCAATATTCCCAGGTAAGAAGTTTTAGGTTGTAGATATTATAGGAATTATAGGACTATTTCCCTCTATACAATTTGTATTGCATTAACCTTTGACTATTGGACGTTCTTATAGGCACTTTAGTATTGCCAGTGTAACAGTATAGCTTCAGTCCCTCTCCTCGCTTCTCCCTGGGCTCGAACCAGCAACACAACGACAACAGCCACCATCGAAGCAGCGTTACCCATGCAGAGCAAGGGGAACAACTACTAGACGGCTCAGAGCGAGTGACGTTTGAAACGCTATTAGCGCGCGCTAACTAGCTAGCCATTTCACTTCGGTTACACCAGCCTCATCTCAGGAGTTGATAGGCTTGAAGTCATAAACAGCGCAATGCTTGATGCACAACGAAGAGCTGTTGGCAAAACACATGAAAGTGCTGTTTGAATGAATGTTTACGCGCCTGCTTCTGCCTACCACCGCTCAGTCAGATACTTAGATACTTGTATGCTTGTATGCTCAGTCAGATTATATGCAACGCAGGACATGCTAGATAATATCTAATAATATCATCAACCATGTGTAGTTAACTAGTGATTATGATTGATTGTTTTTCATAAGATAAATTTAATGCTAGCTAGCAAATTATCATGGCTTACTGCATTCGCGTAACACTCCTTGTGGAGTGCAACGAGAGAGAGGCAGGTCGTTATTGCGTTGGACTAGATAACTGTAGGGTTGCAAGATTGGATCCCCCGAGCTGACAATGTGAAAATCTGTCATTCTGCCCCTGAACGAGGCAGTTAACCCACCGTTCGTTCCTAGGCTGTCATTGAAAATAAGAATGTGTTCTTAACTGACTTGCCTAGTTAAATAAAGGTATAAAAAAATATATATATATTAAAAAAAATATATATTTTTTTTAATCGGCAAATCGGCGCCCAAAAATACAGATTTCCGATTGTTATGAAATCTTGAAATCGGTCATTCCGATTAATCGGTCGACCCCTAGTCTGGTCACTCTACCATAAAGGCCTGATTGGTGGAGTGCTGCAGAGATGTTTATCCTTCTGGAAGGTTCTCCCATCTCCACAGAGGAACTCTGGAGATCTATCAGAGTAGCCATTAGGTTTTTGGTCACCTCCCTGACCAAGGCCCTTCCCCACTGATTCCTCAGTTTGGCCGGGCGTCCAGCTACATGGAGAGTCTTGGTGGTTCCAAACTTCTTCCATTTAAGAATGATGGTGGCCACTTTGTTCTTGGGGGACCTTCAATGCTGCAGAAATGTTTTGGTACCCTTCCCCAGATCTGTGCCACGACACAATCCTGTCTCAGAGCTCTATGGACTATTCCTTCGACCTCATGGCTTGGTTTTTTCTCTGATATGCATTGTCAACTGTGGGACCTTGTATAGACAGGTGTGTGCCTGTCTATACAAACCATGTCCAATCAATTGAATTTACCACAGGTGGACTCCAATCAAGTTGTAGAAACATCTCAAGGATTATCAATGGAAGCAGGATGCAACTGAGCTCAATTTCAAGTCTCATAGCAAAGGGGCTGAAAACTTATTTAAATAAGGTATTTGTGTAAAAAAAAAATATATACATTTGCAAACATTTATAAAAACCTGTTTGTTTTTGCTTTGTCATTATGGGCTATTGTGATGTCATTATGGGCTATTGTGATGTCATTATGGGGTATTGTGATGTCATTATGGGCTATTGTGATGTCATTATGGGCTATTGTGATGTCATTATGGGCTATTGTGATGTCATTATGGGCTATTGTGATGTCATTATGGGCTATTGTGATGTCATTATGGGCTATTGTGATGTCATTATGAGCTATTGTGTGTAGATTGATAAGGGGGAAAAAACATGTCATCTATTTTAGAATAAGGGTATACCGTAACAAAATGTTGAAGGTGAAGGGGTCTGAGTACTTTCTGAAGGTACTGTATATTGGGAATGAGGTGAATGAGGCGCCATTTCAGACACAACAATGGTGTGATGTTGCTCCTAAGAGCTCTTATTGGTTGTGAGTGAAGTCATAGCAGGAAGTGTAACTAGGATGTGTGAGGCTGTTTTAGCGATACAAAGTGCTTGCTGTTTGCTGGATGCTGCCTGCTGATAATGAGCATGGTTTATGTGTATGTGGTGGCTAGTGAGCTAATCCTGGAGTTATGAACTACGCCCTTCTCACAAACCTCAGAAACTCTCAGACTTGATAAGTTTAACTGTTAGATTTTAACAATCAGTCTATTTGTGATAGAGCAATCCTTCGTTTTATGGTGGTTTTTGATTGAGCAAATAAGCAAACAGGTTGGTTAGCTAAATGTCAAACTGTTGAAGTGACCATCATCTGCACAGTAGTAGGTCTATTCTGGTTGTTGCCATGAGTCGGAAATATATTACTCCTGCATACAAGTAGCCCCTCGAAGATTATCAAAGGTGTTGTTTAATTTACCTGCCACATCAATGCTCGGACAGTTCATTTAGTTTCTCCGCAGTTTGAGTAATGCCAGATGCCCAGTAGGAGGTTGGTAGAGGAAGTACAACAATAACAAAGAAAGGCAGGTAACTTAATTGTACATAGTGGGTACTATTCATCAAGACTATGTACGTCCATCCCTCTACAGCTCAGCCAGTGTTCAAAATGCATTACCTCTCAACAACCATTTATCAGACGGTGACTTCCATGTGGCTCTTCTGTCTGTCTGGTGAGGCTAATCATAATGTGACATGCTTTTTTATTTTTTCTTAGGGTTGGGGTTAGGGTTGGGATTAGGGTTGGGGTTGGGTTTAGGGTTGGGTTTGGGGTTAGGGTTGGGGTTAGGGTTGGGTTTGGGGTTAGGGTTGGGGTTAGGGTTAGGGTTGGGGTTAGGGTTGGGTTTGGGGTTAGGGTTGGGGTTAGGGTTGGGGTTAGGGTTGGGGTTGGGCTTAGGGTTGGGTTTGGGGTTAGAGTTGGGGTTAGGGTTGGGGTTAGGGTTGGGATTAGGGTTGGGGTTGGATTTAGGGTTGGGTTTGGGGTTAGGGTTGGGGTTAGGGTTGGGGTTAGGGTTGGGGTTGGGCTTAGGGTTTTGGGTTAGGGTTGGGTTTAGGTTTGGGGTTGGGGTTAGGGTTGGGGTTAGGTTTAGGGTTGGGGTTAGGTTTAGGGTTGGGGTTGGGTTTAGGGTTGGGGTTGGGTTTAGGGTTGGGGTTGGGTTTAGGGTTGGGTTTAGGGTTGGGGTTAGGGTTAGGTTTGGGGTTTGGTGTTAGGGTTGGGGTTGTGGTTAGGGTTGGGGTTGGGGTTAGGTTTAGGGTTGGGGTTAGGGTTGGGGTTAGGTTTAGGTTTAGGGTTGGGGTTAGGGTTGGGTTTAGGTTTAGGGTTGGGGTTAGGTTTAGGGTTGGGGTTGGGGTTGGGTTTAGGGTTGGGGTTAGGGTTGGGGTTAGGTTTAGGGTTGGGGTTTGGTTTAGGGTTGGGGTTAGGTTTAGGGTTGGGGTTGGGGTTAGGGTTGGGGTTAGGTTTAGGGTTGGGGTTGGGGTTAGGTTTAGGGTTGGGGTTGGGGTTGCTAAACGTCTGCGTGCGTTATATGCCTACGCATTCACAGTGACCAACCACACTACTTTTGTTTTTTTCTTAAGTAACCATCTGTCTTATGTAACCACACCAAACGTAACATATCATACTAATATGAGTGTCCCGGGATTTAGGGTTTTGGGTTAGGGTTGGGGTTAGGGTTGGGTTTAGGTTTGGGGTTGGGGTTAGGTTTAGGGTTGGGGTTAGGTTTAGGGTTGGGGTTGGGTTTAGGGTTGGGGTTGGGTTTAGGTTTAGGGTTGGGGTTAGGTTTAGGTTGGGGTTAGGTTTAGGGTTGGGGTTAGGGTTGGGGTTGGGGTTAGGTTTAGGGTTGGGGTTAGGGTTGGGGTTGAGGTTGGGGTTAGGTTTAGGGTTGGGGTTAGGTTTAGGGTTGGGGTTAGGTTTAGGGTTGGGGTTGGGGTTAGGTTTAGGGTTGGGGTTGGGGTTGCTAAACGTCTGCGTTATACGCCTACCCATTCACAGTGACCAACCACACCACTTTTGTTTTTGTCTTAAGTAACTATCTGTCTTATGTAACCACACCAAACGTAACATATCATACTAATATGAGTGTCCCGGGATTTACCTTTACTATGTTACCTCTAGTCTATGAGACCAGGCTGCATATCTGGACAGATCATGCATGGTGAATAGTGACTGAAAGCCATTTGCTAAACATACATCCCCTTTAGTGATCGGTCATGCATCCCTTCAGAGTGAGGCGCTTCAAATCAATTGATATATCGACACACAAAGTACCCTCTCTTGTTTCTCAATCATGTCACATTTTACACCATCAATGCTAACATGGTTTAGGTGAGACAAATCTAATTCACAGGCAAGCTTCTAGAACTCAGTCGTCAGGGTGATCTCATTCTAGAGCCAAGAACCAAACGGCATTGGGATGAATCTGACAAACGTTGTCTTACAGACCGCCAAAACATCTACAACCGAACAATACACACAATGTTCTATTGACCTACTATATCCCTTTTCTTATCTAGTGGGTTGTCACAGTCCTTCCTCTGTTTGTCCTATAGTAACCTAGCTTCTTTTATGTGTCTAGTTTGAGCAGTGGGGTGGAGATGTAGTTTTATTTATGGACGGTTGGATATTTTCTCTTGGTGTACTCCAGTTATACAGGCCTTTGGGATCAGGAAGATGCTTATGTTAAATTAAAGTGTCTTATCCTGTGATGTCTTTGGTAACTGTTGAGTTAAACACACATACAGTACAGTACACACACACACACACACACACACACACCTACGGAAGAGAAGAAGAGAGAGGAAACTGTTGCTACCCCGCCAGTTGCTGACCAATCCCTTTAGAGAGAGACATGCTCACTCTGCTTCCTCTCCACAAGAGAACTCTCTGTGTCACACACACACACACACACACACACACACACACACACACACACACACACACACACACACACACACACACACTCACATACACGAGCCCTCCCAAATGTGCTGACCTCTCATGTTGCCACACCTGGTTCTATTCATAGCTGCTCAATTCAAATGTGAAGAGGACCCGTTTCCTTTGCTCACATGATTCAAGATGTAGAGGATTGAGTCTACTGATTGAGTATGCAATCCAAGGACCACACTTTGAGTGCAGTCCTTTGTAATAAAATTAATTTTTAAATGTTTTGAAAAATCTCTCTATATATAATACCTCCATATCTCTCTCTCTCTCTCTCTCTCTCTCTCTCTCTCTCTCTCACTCACTCTCTCTCTCGCTCTGTCTTTCTCTCTCTCTCTCTCTCTCTCTCTCTCTCTCTCTCTGTCTCTCTCTCTCTCTCTCTCTCTCTCTCTCTCTCTCTCTCAATTCAATTCAATTCAATTCAATTCAATTCAAGGGGCTTTATTGGCATGGGAAACATGTGTTAACATTGCCAAAGCAAGTGAGGTAGATAATATACAATAGTGAAATAAACAATAAAAATTAACAGTAAACATTACACATACAGATGATTATCTCTCTCTTTCAATTCAATTCAATTCAAGGGCTTTATTGGCATGGGAAACATGTGTTAACATTGCCAAAGCAAGTGAGGTAGATAATATATAAAGTGAAATAAACAATAAAAATTAACAGTAGACATCACACATACAGAAGTTTCAAAACAATAAAGACATTACAAATGTCGTATTATATATATATATATATATATATATATATATATATATACAGTGTTTTAACAATGTACAAATGGTAAAGGACACAAGATAAAAATAAATAAGCATAGATATGGGTTGTATTTACAATGGTGCGTGTTCTTCACTGGTTGCCCTTTTCTCGTGGCAACAGGTCACAAATCTTGCTGCTTTGATGGCACACTGTGGAATTTCACCCAGTAGATATGGGAGTTTTTCAAAATTGGATTTGTTTTCGAATTCTTTGTGGATCTGTGTAATCTGAGGGAAATATGTCTCTCTAATATGGTCATACATTGGGCAGGAGGTTAGGAAGTGCAGCTCAGTTTCCACCTCATTTTGTGGGCAGTGAGCACATAGCCTGTCTTCTCTTGAGAGCCATGTCTGCCTACGGCGGCCTTTCTCAATAGCAAGGCTATGCTCGCTGAGTCTGTACATAGTCAAAGCTTTCCTTAATTTTGGGTCAGTCACAGTGGTCAGGTATTCTGCCGCTGTGTACTCTCTGTGTAGGGCCAAATAGCATTCTAGTTTGCTCTGTTTTTTTGTTAATTCTTTCCAATGTGTCAAGTAGTTATCTTTTTGTTTTCTCATGATTTGGTTGGGTCTAATTGTGCTGCTGTCCTGGGACTCTGTAGGGTGTGTTTGTGAACAGAGCCCCAGGACCAGCTTGCTTAGGGACTCTTCTCCAGGTTCATCTCTCTGTAGGTGATGGCTTTGTTGTGGAAGGTTTGGGAATCGCTTCCTTTTAGGTGGTTATAGAATTTAACAGCTCTTTTCTGGATTTTGATAATTAGTGGGTATCGGCCTAATTCTGCTCTGCATGCATTATTTGGTGTTCTACGTTGTACACGGAGGATATTTTTGCAGAATTCTGCGTGCAGAGTCTCAATTTGGTGTTTGTCCCATTTTGTGAAGTCTTGGTTGGTGAGCGGACCCCAGACTTCACAACCATAAAGGGCAATGGGCTCTATGACTGATTCAAGTATTTTTAGCCAGATCCTAATTGGTATGTTGAAATTTATGTTCCTTTTGATGGCATAGAATGCCCTTCTTGCCTTGTCTCTCAGATCGTTCACAGCTTTGTGGAAGTTACCTGTGGCGCTGATGTTTAGGCCAAGGTATGTATAGTTTTTTGTGTGCTCTAGGGCAACAGTGTCTAGATGGAATTTGTATTTGTGGTCCTGGTGACTGGACCTTTTTTGGAACACCATTATTTTGGTCTTACTGAGATTTACTGTCAGGGCCCAGGTCTGGCAGAATCTGTGCATAAGATCTAGGTGCTGCTGTAGGCCCTCCTTGGTTGGTGACAGAAGTACCAGATCATCAGCAAACAGCAGACATTTGACTTCGGATTCTAGTAGGGTGAGGCCGGGTGCTGCAGACTTCTCTAGTGCCCGCGCCAGTTCGTTGATATATATGTTGAAGAGGGTGGGGCTTAAGCTGCATCCCTGTCTAACCCCACGACCCTGTGTGAAGAAATTTGTGTGTTTTTTGCCAATTTTAACCGCACACTTGTTGTTTGTGTACATGGATTTTATGATGTCATATGTTTTACCCGCAACACCACTTTCCATCAGTTTGTATAGCAGACCCTCATGCCAAATTGAGTCGAAGGCTTTTTTGAAATCAACAAAGCATGAGAAGACTTTGCCTTTGTTTTGGTTTGTTTGGTTGTCAATTAGGGTGTGCAGGGTGAATACATGGTCTGTTGTACGGTAATTTGGTAAAAAGCCAATTTGACATTTGCTCAGTACATTGTTTTCATTGAGGAAATGTACGAGTCTGCTGTTAATGATAATGCAGAGGATTTTCCCAAGGTTACTGTTGACGCATATTCCATGGTAGTTATTGGGGTCAAATTTGTCTCCACTTTTGTGGATTGGGGTGATCAGTCCTTGGTTCCAAATACTGGGGAAGATGCCAGAGCTAAGGATGATGTTAAAGAGTTTTAGTATAGCCAATTGGAATTTGTTGTCTGTATATTTGATCATTTCATTGAGGATACCATCAACACCACAGGCCTTTTTGGGTTGGAGGGTTTTTATTTTGTCCTGTAACTCATTCAATGTAATTGGAGAATCCAGTGGGTTCTGGTAGTCTTTAATAGTTGATTCTAAGATCTGTATTTGATCATGTATATGTTTTTGCTCTTTATTCTTTGTTATAGAGCCAAAAAGATTGGAGAAGTGGTTTACCCATACATCTCCATTTTGGATAGATAATTCTTCGTGTTGTTGTTTGTTTAGTGTTTTCCAATTTTCCCAGAAGTGGTTAGAGTCTATGGATTCTTCAATTACATTGAGCTGATTTCTGACATGCTGTTCCTTCTTTTTCCGTAGTGTATTTCTGTATTGTTTTAGTGATTCACCATAGTGAAGGCGTAGACTCAGGTTTTCCGGGTCTCTATGTTTTTGGTTGGACAGGTTTCTCAATTTCTTTCTTAGATTTTTGCATTCTTCATCAAACCATTTGTCATTGTTGTTCATTTTCTTTGGTTTTCTATTTGAGATTTTTAGATTTGATAGGGAGGCTGAGAGGTCAAATATACTGTTAAGATTTTCTACTGCTAAGTTTACACCTTCACTATTACAGTGGAACGTTTTACCCAGGAAATTGTCTAAAGGGGATTGAATTTGTTGTTGCCTAATTGTTTTTTGGTAGGTTTCCAAACTGCATTCCTTCCATATATAGCATTTCTTAATGTTAATGTTACTCTTTCTCTCTCTCTCTCTCTCTCTCTCTCAGCTAACAAAGCAGAAAGTCAGAATTCAGTGAATACAGGCCTATGTTGTAAAACTGCATTAAAGACTCAGCAAAAAAAAGAAACATCTTCTCTGTCACGCCCTGATCTTAGAGATCCTTATTATTATCTATGTTTGGTTAGGTCAGGGTGTGACTCGGGTGGGAAAGTCTATGTTTTATATTTCTTTGTTTTTGGCCGAGTGTGGTTCCCAATCAGAGGCAGCTGTCTATCGTTGTCTCTGATTGGGGATCATATATAAGTTGTCATTTTCCTTTAGGGTTTTGTGGGATCTTGTTTTCTGTTTAGTATTTGAGCCTGTTATTTTGTTTGGTGTCGTCAATGAAAGTACGATGTGCGCTTACAACGCTGCGCCTTGGTCTCCTTCTACAAACGAGAGCCGTTACACTCACTGTCAACTGCGTTTATTTTCAGCAAACTTAACATGCGTAAATATGTGTATGAACATAACAAGATTCAACAACTGAGGCATAAAATAAACATGTTCCATAGACATGTGACTAACAGAAAATGAACAAAGGTCCTGTGCAGGTGTTGTTACACGTGGTCTGCCACTGCGAGAACAATCAGCTGTCCGTCCTGTCTCCCTGTAGCTCTGTCTTAGGCGTCTCACAGAACAGACATTACAATTTATTGGCCACATCTGCAGTCCTCATGCCTCCTTGCAGCATGCTTAAGGCACGTTCACACAGATGAGCAGGGGCCCTGAATATCTTTCTTTTGGTGTTTTTGAGAGTAATTAGAAAGGCCTCTTTAGTGTCCTAAGCTTTCATAACTGTGACTTTAATTTCCTACCGTCTGCAAGTTGTTTGTGTCTTAACGACCGTTCCACAGGTGCATGTTCATTAATTGTTTATGGTTCATTGAACAAGCATGGGAAACAGTGTTTAAACCCTTTACAATGAAGATCTATGAAGTTATTTGGATTTTTACGAATTATCTTTGAAAGACAGGGTCCTGAAAAAGGGACATTTCTTTTTTTCCAACATTTTTCCAAAATGTCCTATTTTTTTCCTTGACGAGGCCATCTATTTTCTTACTGCATCTCACTTAACTTTTTGTAAACATTATTAAAGTGACCAGTGATTCCATGTCTATGTACACAGGGCAGCAGCCTCTAAGGTGCAGGGGGTAGTAACTGGATGGTAGCCGACTAGTGACAGTGACTAAGTTCAGGCAAGGGTACTGGGTGGAGGTCGGCTAGTGATGTCTATTTAACAGTCTGATGGCCTTGAGATAGAAGCTGTTTTTCAGTCTCTTGGTCCCAGCTTTAATACACCTGTATTGACCTCGCCTTCTGGATGATAGCGGGGTAAAATGCCCATGGCTCGGGTGACTGAGGTCCTTGATGACCTTCTTGTGACACCGTGTGCATTAGATGTCCTGAAGGGCAGGCAGTGTGCTCCCGGTGATGCGTTGGGCTGAACGCACGGCCCTCTTGAGAGCCCTGCCAATGCGGACGGTGCAGTTGCAGTACCAAGCGGTGATACAGCCCGACAGGATGCTCTCAATGGTGCATCTGTAAAAGGTTGTGATGGTTTTAGGGGCCAAGCCAAATTTCTTCAGCCTCCTGAGGTTGAAGAGGCGCTGTTGCTCCTTCTTCACCACACTGTCTGTTTGGGTGGACCATTTTCGATTGTCAGTGATGTGTACGATGAGGAACTGCAAGCTTTCCACCTTCTCCACTGCAGTCCCGTTGATGTGGATGGGGTCGTGCTCCCTCTGCTGTTTCCTGAAGTCCACGATCAGCTCCTTCATTTTGTTGACGTTGAGGGAAGGGTATTTTCCTGGCACCACTCCACCAGGTCTCTCACCTCCTCCCTGTAGACTGTCTCGTCATTGTTGGTAATCAGGCCTACTACTGTTGTATCATCTGCAAACTTGATGATTGAGTTGGAGGCGTGCGTGGCCACGCAGTCACAGTCATTGTTGAACAGGGAGTACAGGAGTGGACTGAGCACGCACCTTTGTGGGGCCCCAGTGTTGAGGATCAGCATAGTGGAGATGTTGTTTCCTACCCTCACCACCTGGAGGCGGCCCGTCAGGAAGTCCAGGACCTATTTGAACAAGGCGGGCTTCAGACCCAGGACCCTGAGCTTAATGTTGAGCTTGGAGGGTACTATGGTGTTGAATGTTGAGCTGTAGTCAATGAACAGCATTCTTACATAGGTGTCTCTTGTCCTGATGGGATAGGGCAGTGTACGGTGTGATGGTGATTGCATCATCCATCAATCTATTGGGATGGTATGCAAATTGAATTGGGTCTAGGGTGTCAGGTATTGTGGAGGTGATATGATCCTTAACTAGCCTCTCAAAGCACTTCTTGATGACAGAAGTGAGCGCTACGGGGCGATAGTCATTTAGTTCAGTTACCTTTGCTTTTTTGGAGACAGGAACAATGGTGGACATTTTGAAGCATGTGGGGAAAGCAGACTGGTATAGGGAGATATTGAATATGTCCGTAAACACTCCAGCCAGCTGGTCTGTACATGCTCTGAGGACACGGCTAGGGATGCCATCTGGGCCGGCAGCTTTGCGAGGGTTAACATGCTTAAATGTCTTACTCACGTCGGCTCGTTCTCAGTGGCAATATACAAGGCTGAGACGATAACCAAAGAAAATTGTCTGGAGATGTAAGGCGGTTGGCATTTGATTGTGAGGTATTCTAGGCTGGGTGATCAAAAGGACTTAAGTTCCTGTACACTACCACAATCACACCATGAGTAGCTAATCATGAAACATACACCTCCGCTTTCCTTCTTCCAGGAGAGTTCTTTATTCATATCTGAACGATGTACTGAGAACCCAGCTGGCTGTATGGACGAGGACAGTATATCTGGAGAGAGATGGACTGAGAACCCAGCTGGCTGTATGACAGGGACAGTATATCTGGAGAGAGATGGACTGAGAACCCAGCTGGCTGTATGGACAGTATATCTGGAAAGCGATGGACTGAGAACCCAGCTGGCTGTATGGACTGGGACAGTATATCTGTAGAGAGATGGACTGAGTACCCAGCTGGCTGTACGGACGGGGACAGTATATCTGTAGAGAGATGGACTGAGAACCCAACTGGCTATATGACTGGGACAGTATATCTGTAGAGAGATGGACTGAGAACCCAGCTGGCTGTACGGACAGGGACAGTATATCTGTAGAGAGATGGACTGAGAACCCAGCTGGCTGTATGGACGAGGACAGTATATCTGGAGAGAGATGGACTGAGAACCCAGCTGGCTGTATGACAGGGACAGTATATCTGGAGAGAGATGGACTGAGAACCCAGCTGGCTGTATGGACAGTATATCTGGAAAGCGATGGACTGAGAACCCAGCTGGCTGTATGGACGGGGACAGTATATCTGTAGAGAGATGGACTGAGAACCCAGCTGGCTGTACGGACAGGGACAGTATATCTGTAGAGAGATGGACTGAGAACCCAGCTGGCTCTGTGGATGGGGACAGTATATCTGGAGGGAGCCATGATTTTGTGAAACAGTGTGTTTCAGTCCCTGATATCTCTCTGGAAGGATATCCTCACCCTGAGGTCGTCTGGCACTGATGAGGGACTGAACATTAGTGGGTAATATACTTAGAAGTGGTGGATGGTGTGCATGCCTCCTGAGTCTAACTAAATGACCACTCCCAATATCTCTTCCTCGTCGGCGGAGTCTTGGAGCAGCTTTTGGGATAAATTCAGGCTCCATGAAAGGTGCAGTACGAACAAAGGATCATTGCAGAGAATTGTTGAGCCTTTTGGATCAGGAAGCAGAGTAGAAAAGAGAGGAGAAGGAGGAGAAGGAGAATGGGAGGAAGAGGAAAGGAGAGGAGGAGAAGGAGGAGGAGAAGGGGAGGAGGAAGAGAAAAGGAGAGGAGGAGAAGGAGAGGAGGAGGAGGAGGAAGAGAATGGGAGAGGAGGAGAAGAGGAGGAGAAGGAGGAGGAGAAGGAGAGGAGGAGGAGACGATGAGGAGAAGGGAAGTTTGAGAAGGAGAGGAAGATGAGGAGAGGAGGAGGAGAAGGGAAGGAGGAGACGAGGAGGAGGAGACAAGGAGGAGAAGGGAAGGAGGAGGAGACAAGGAGGAGAAAGACGAGACAGAAGAGGAGATAAGGAGGTGGAGGAAGAAGAGGAGGAGGAGGAGGGGAGGAGGAGGAGAACAGAAATTATGCGTGCATAACTTACTATTGATTGGTTGATCAAGATATCTCGTTAGAACACCCTAATTAACTGTCCTGATTAATTAACAATGCGACCTTGCTGTGCCTCCATTAAGAAAGAGAAGGTTAAGCAGCATTCTTTAACCCCAGTACCATGTGCTACTACCTACCACTGTCGTTTACAACCATTTACTACTGTTTTACCTACTACTACCATGTACTACTGTGTTACCTACTACTACCATGTACTGTGGTGTATACTGTGCAATGGAATTTGCTATATATTGTGGTATATACTGTGCTTTATACTGTGTTGTATACTGTGCTATATACTGTGCTATGTACTGTGTTGTATACTGTGTTTTGTATACTGTGTTATATAATGTGTTATATACTGTGCTAAGTACTGTGTTGTATACTGTGTTTTGTATACTGTTTTGTATATTGTGTTATATACTGTGTTATATACTGTGCTATATACTGTGTTGTATACTGTGCTATATACTGTTTTGTATACTGTGTTATATACTGTCTTGTATACTGTGCTATATACTGTGTTATATACTGTGTTGTATACTGTGTTATATACTGTGTTATATACTGTGTTGTATACTGTGTTTTGTATACTGTTTTGTATACTGTGTTATATACTGTGTTATATACTGTGTTGTATACTGTGTTGTATACTGTGCTATATACTGTTTTGTATACTGTGTTATATACTGTGTTATATACTGTGTTGTATACTGTGTTATATACTGTGCTATGTACTGTGTTATATACTGTGTTATATACTGTGTTATATACTGTGTTATATACTGTGTTGTATACTGTGTTTTGTATACTGTTTTGTATACTGTGTTATATACTGTGCTATATACTGTTTTATATACTGTGCAATATACTGTTATACACTTTACAGGTCAATCACTATACTTTAGCTTGAATTTCTTTGTGTTCAGATTTAGGTCAGGATTTAATTCAAGTCGCTTTATCCCGGCCTAAATTTATCCCGGCCTAAATTTATCCCGGCCTAAATTTATCCCGGCCTAAATTGTTTTCTCATATCTTCTTGTTGTTACACACCTATATTTGTCAGTGTTTTTTTTCTCCACATTGAACTATTTTTTGGGGGATGAATCAGTCTCACTCCCGACATATCCCTTCTGACCTTGTTCTTGGCATTGAAGGCGTATTACTAACCAATTATATTGTTAAAGTGGATGTGTTCCATTGTACCTCCAACAAAGTGGTAGCATTACATTCTTCCAACACCACTAGAACTAATAGGGTTTGTGTCTGTCAGAATTGACTAATAGGCTTGACTAACGTTTTGGAGATCGTGATGCCCCTTGTAATGGTCATTTGGGACTCAGCCATTATTTTGTTCCTCAGTGCTTTGTCAAACCCTTCAGTGAAGCCTGCTGAGCTGAGTATCCCGACTCAGGAAAAATGACCCAGATACAGACACAGGAGGCGGATAGTTCGGTTCTCAGAATATTTATTATAACAAAAGGGGTAGGCAAAAGTGCAGGTTCGAGTGCAGGCAGAGGTTCGTAATCCAAGGCAGAGTCAATCAGGGACAGAATGGCAGGCAGGCTCAGGGTCAGGACAGGAAGAAAGGTCTAGAAGACTAGAAAACAAGAACTACCGAACTGTAGAAAATGGGAAACACGCTGGTAAGACCTGACAAAACCTGTAAAACTGGCAACAGACAGACAGAAAACGCAGGTATAAAAACACAGGGGATAATGGGGGGGAAATAGGAGACACCTGGTGGAGGGGTGGAGACAAGCACAAGACAGGTGAAACAGATCAGGGTGGGACACTGAGTCTACATACATAAGAACCCTCTGCATCTCTGAGACTCCACAGTCCACCATGACACAGGTGCCACTAAAAAGGTACACTGACTTAACTAGCTGGTGTATATGAGGACAGTAGAGCACATCTCACAGCTGATCACTGTCTGGCCATAGTTCACATCATCATCATCATCATCCATCTGCAGAATTCGTTTTCTGGCCTGTATTTGAGGAGCCATCCATCGCTTGGTTGGTTTCTGAAGGTAATTGTATATTAGAGGAGATGATATAACCACTGACCCCCCCCACCTGCTGCCCACCTGCTGAGTGACTGTGTAACAGACTGTTTACTAGACCTGCTGAGTGACTGTGTAACAGACTGTTTACTAGACCTGCTGAGTGACTGTGTAACAGACTGTTTACTAGACCTGCTGAGTGACTGTGTAACAGGTTGTTTACTAGACCTGCTGAGTGACTGTGTAACAGGCTGTTTACTAGACCTGCTGAGTGACTGTGTAACAGGCTGTTTACTAGACCTGCTGAGTGACTGTGTAACAGACTGTTTACTAGACCTGCTGAGTGACTGTGTAACAGGCTGTTTACTAGACCTGCTGAGTGACTGTGTAACAGACTGTTTACTAGACCTGCTGAGTGACTGTGTAACAGACTGTTTACTAGACCTGCTGAGTGACTGTGTAACAGGCTGTTTACTAGACCTGCTGAGTGACTGTGTAACAGACTGTTTACTAGACCTGCTGAGTGACTGTGTAACAGACTGTTTACTAGACCTGCTGAGTGACTGTGTAACAGACTGTTTACTAGACCTGCTGAGCGACTGTGTAACAGACTGTTTACTAGACCTGCTGAGTGACTGTGTAACAGACTGTTTACTAGACCTGCTGAGTGACTGTGTAACAGGCTGTTTACTAGACCTGCTGAGTGTCTTTGTACTGTTGTAGTGAGAGAGACATTATTGTCCTCATTATATTCTTACTGTATCTTCCTCTCAATCTGTATTGCTCATTGAATATTATTATTTCTCCTGTTATTATCTGCCTGTGTCATCAGTGATTTGACATGTGTATATTTGTTTTCTCAGGCAATGTATGTGGTAACAGTTTCCACGCCAATAAAATATTTTGAATTTAATTAGTGAGAGAGAGAGAGAGAGAGAGAGAGAGAGAGAGAGTAAACAATTCCCGAAATACCAGTGTGCCATCACAGAATCAAGATTTGTGACCTGTTGCCACAAGAAAAGATCAACCAGTGAAGAACAAACACCATTGTAAATACAACCCATATTTATGCTTATTTATTTTCCCTGTTGTGCTTAATCCATTTGGGCATTGTTACAACCCTGTATATAGACATGATATGACATTTGAAATGTCTTTATTCTTTTGTAACTTCTGTGAGTGTAATATTTACTGTTCATTTTTGTTGTTTATTTCACTTTTGTATATTATCTACTTCACTTGCTTTGGCAATGTTAACGTATGTTTCCCATGCCAATAAAGCCCCTTGAATTGAAATTGAATTAAGAGACATAGAGAGAGAGAGATAGAGAGCGTGAGAGAGCGTGATATATATATATATATATATATAGATGGGGAGAGAGGGAGAGAGAGTGTGATATATATATATATATATAGATGGGGAGAGAGAGTGATATATATATATATATATAGATGGGGAGAGAGAGTGATATATATATATATATATATATATATATATATATATATATATATATATAGATGGGAGAGAGAGTGATATATATATATATATATATATATAGATGGGGAGAGAGGGAGAGAGAGTGTGATATATATATATATATATATATATATATATATATATATATATATATATATAGATGGGAGAGAGAGTGATATATATATATATATATAGATTGGGAGAGAGGGAGAGAGAGTGTGATATATATACATATAGTTGGGGAGAGAGAGTGATATATATATATATATAGAGAGAGAGATGGGGAGAGAGAGTGATATATATATATATATATATATAGATGGGGAGAGAGGGAGGGAGAGGTGATATATATATATATATAGATTGGGAGAGATGGAGGGAGAGGTGATATATATATATATATAGATAGGGAGAGAGAGTGATATATATATATATATATATAGATGGGGAGAGAGGGTGATATATATATATATAGATGGGGAGAGAGAGTGATATATATATATATAGATGGGGAGAGAGAGTGTGATATATATATATATATATATAGATGGGGACAGAGGGAGAGAGAGGTGATATATATATATATATATATAGATGGGGAGAGAGAGTGATATATATATATATATATATATATATATATATATATATATATATATATATATATATATATATATATATATATATGGGGAGAGAGGGAGAGAGAGGGTGATATATATATATATAGATGGGGAGAGAGGGAAAGAGATATAAATATTTACTGTTCATTTTTGTTGTTTATTTCACTTTTGTATATTATCTACTTCACTTGCTTTGGCAATGTTAACGTATGTTTCCCATGCCAATAAAGCCCCTTGAATTGAAATTGAATTAAGAGACATAGAGAGAGAGAGATAGAGAGCATGAGAGAGCGTGATATATATATATATAGATGGGGAGAGAGGGGAGAGAGAGTGATATATATATATATATATATAGATGGGGAGAGAGGGTGATATATATATATATAGATGGGGAGAGGGAGTGATATATATATATAGATGGGGAGAGAGAGTGTGATATATATATATATATATATATAGTGTCACGCCCTGGTCAAAGTATTTTGTGTTTATTTTTATGTATTTGGTCAGGCCAGGGTGTGGCATGGGGTTTTTGAAATTGTGGTGTGTTTGTCTTGGGGTTTTGGTGGTGGTATTGGGATTGTAGCTTAATGGGTTGTCTAGCAAGGTCTATGGCTGTCTGGAGTGGTTCTCAATCAGAGGCAGGTGCTTATCGTTGTCTCTGATTGGGAACCATATTTAGGCAGCCATATTCTTTGAGTTTGTCGTGGGTGATTGTCCTTAGTGTCCTATGTGTACTCGTTGTTAGTTTGCACCAGATAGGCTGTTTCGGTTTCGTTTATTGTTTTTTTGTAAGTTCGTGTTTTCTTTGGTATATTAAACATGGATCGCAATCGACACGCTGCAGTTTGGTCCGACTCTCTTTCATCACCACTAGAAAACCGTTACAGAATCACCCACCACCAACGGACCAAGCGGCGTGTCAACAGGCAGGAGCAGCCGAAAAAGGAGATGCTCACCAAGGATTTCTGGTCATGGGAGGAGATCTTCGACGGGAGAGGACCCTGGGCTAAACCAGGGAGTGTAGCCGCCCAAAGGAGCAACAGGAGAAGAGGCAACAGAGGCAGCAGCAGCAGGAGCAGCAGCAGCTACAGTGGGAGAGGTTGCACCACCTGGAGTTATGGACATGGGAGGAGGAATTGGACGGTAAAGGACCCTGGAATGAGCCTGGAGATTATTGTCGCCCCAAAGCCGAGCTGGAGGCAGCAAAAGCAGAGAGGCGGCATTATGAGGAGCTAGCACGGCAGAGCGGATGGAAGCCCGAGAGTCAGCCCCAAAAATTTCTTGGGGGCTTACAGGGAGTATGGCTATGCCAGGTAGGAGACCTGCGCAAACTCCCTGTGCTTACCGGGGGCTGGAGAGACCGGGCAGGCACCGTGTTATGCTGTGGAGCGCACGGTGTCTCCAGTGCGGGTGCACAGCCCGGTTCGGTATATTCCAGCTCCGCGTATCGGCCGGGCTAGATTGAGCGTCGAGCCAAATGCCATGAAGCCGGCTCTACGCATCTGGTCCCCAGTGCGTCTCCTTGGGCCGGCTTACATGGTACCAGCCTTGCGCTCGGTGTCTCCGGTTCGCCTGCATAGCCCAGTGCAGGCTATTCCACCTCGCCGCACTGGCAGGGCAACCGGGAGCATTCAACCAGGTAAGGTTGGGCAGGCTCGGTGCTCAAGAGCCCCAGTGCGCCTGCACGGTCCGGTCTATCCAGTACCACCTCCACACCCCAGCCCTCCGGTAGCAGCTCCCCGCACCAGGCTTCCTGTGCGTGTCCTCGATCCAGTACCACCAGTTCCAGCACCACGCACCAGGCCTTCAGTGTGCCTCGCCTGTTCAGCGCAGCCAGCGCTTTTCTCCTCTCCTGCGCTGCTGGAGTCTCCCGCCTGTTTAGCGCAGCCAGAGCCTTCCTCCTCTACAGCGCTGCCGGAGCCTCCCGCCTGTTTAGCGCAGCCAGAGCCTTTCTCCTCTCCTGCGCTGCCGGAGTCTCCCGCCTGTTTAGCGCAGCCAGAGCCTTCCTCCGACACAGCGCTGCAGGAGTCTCCCGCCTGTTCAGCGCAGCCAGAGCTGCCAGTCTGCATGAAGCAGCCAGAGCTGTCAGTCTGCATGGAGCAGTCAGAGCTGTCAGTCTGCATGGAGCAGCCAGAGCTGTCAGTCTGCATGAAGCAGCCAGTCTACATGGAGCAGCCAGAGCTGTCAGTCTACATGAAGCAGCCCGAGCTGCCAGTCTGCATGAAGCAGCCAGTCTACATGGAGCAGCCAGAGCTGTCAGTCCGCATGGAGCAGCCAGAGCTGTCAGTCCGCATGGAGCAGCCAGAGCTGTCAGTCCGCATGGAGCAGCCAGAGCTGTCAGTCCGCATGGAGCAGCCAGAGCTGTCAGTCTACATGAAGCAGCCCGAGCTGCCAGTCTGCATGAAGCAGCCAGTCTACATAGAGCAGCCAGAGCTGCCAGTCTGCATGAAGCAGCCAGAGCTGTCAGTCTGCATGGAGCAGTCAGAGCTGTCAGTCTGCATGGAGGAGCCAGAGCTGTCAGTCTACAGGAAGCAGCCCGAGCTGCCAGTCTGCATGAAGCAGTCAGTCTACATGGAGCAGCCAGAGCTGTCAGTCCGCATGGAGCAGCCAGAGCTGTCAGTCTACATGAAGCAGCCCGAGCTGCCAGTCTGCATGAAGCAGCCAGTCTACATGGAGCAGCCAGAGCTGTCAGTCTGCATGAAGCAGCCAGAGCTGTCAGTCTGCATGGAGCAGCCAGTCTGCATGGAGCAGCCAGTCTGCACGGAGCTGTCAGTCTGCACGGAGCTGTCAGTCTGCACGGAGCTGTCAGTCTGTAAGGAGCTGCCAGTCTGCAAGGAGCTGCCAGTCAGCACGGAGCCGCCAGAGCGGTCAGTCTGTAAGAAGCCGCCAGAGCTGTCAGCCTATATGGAGCAGCTAGTGCCGCCAGTCTGCCCAGCGCCGCCAGTGCCCCCAGTCTGCCCAGCATCGCCAGTCTGCCCAGCATCGCCAGTCTGCCCAGCATCGCCATCAGTCTGCCCAGCATCGCCAGTCTGCCCAGCATCGCCAGTCTGCCCAGCACCGCCAGTCTGCCCAGCGTCGTCAGTCTGCCCAGCGTCGTCAGTCTGCCCAGCACCGCCAGTCTGCCCAGCACCGCCAGTCTGCCCGGCGTCGCCAGTCTGCCCGGCGCCGCCAGTCTGCCCGGCGCCGCCAGTCTGCCCGGCGCCGCCGGTCTGCCCAGCATCGCCAGTCTGCCAGACTCTTCCAGATCTGCCAGTCAGCCAGACTCTTCCAGATCTGCCAGTCAGCCAGACTCTTCCAGATCTGCCAGTCAACCAGACTCTTCCAGATCTGCCAGTCAACCAGACTCTTCCAGATCTGCCAGTCAACCAGACTCTTCCAGATCTGCCAGTCAACCAGACTCTTCCAGATCTGCCAGTCAGCCAGGATCTGCCAGTCAGCCAGGATCTGCTGAAACCACCAGCCAGCCAGGAGCTGGTAGAGATATCTACCTGCCTGAGCTTCCTCTCACTCCTGAGCTTCCTCTCACTCCTGAGCTTCCTCTCACTCCTGAGCTTCCTCTCACTCCTGAGCTTCCTCTCACTCCTGAGCTTCCTCTCACTCCTGAGCTTCCTCTCACTCCTGAGCTTTCTCTCACTCCTGAGCTTTCTCTCACTCCTGAGCTTTCTCTCACTCCCGAGCTTCCCCTCAGTCCCGAGCTGCCTCGGTCCCGAGCTGTCCTTCAGTCCCGATCTGTTCCTCAGTCCAGTGGGGTTCTGGGTGAGGACTACTAGGCCATGGTCGGCGGCGAGGGTGGACTATCCAGGGACGAAGGGAGAGGGGACTAAGACATTAAAGGAGTGGGGTCCACGCCCCGCGCCGGAGCCGCCACCATGGACAGACGCCCACCCGGACCCTCCCTATTGTTTTGAGGTGCGTTCGGGAGTCCGCACCTTAGGGGGGGGGTTCTGTCACGCCCTGGTCAAAGTATTTTGTGTTTATTTTTATGTATTTGGTCAGGCCAGGGTGTGGCATGGGGTTTTTGAAATTGTGGTGTGTTTGTCTTGGGGTTTTGGTGGTGGTATTGGGATTGTAGCTTAATGGGTTGTCTAGCAAGGTCTATGGCTGTCTGGAGTGGTTCTCAATCAGAGGCAGGTGCTTATCGTTGTCTCTGATTGGGAACCATATTTAGGCAGCCATATTCTTTGAGTTTGTCGTGGGTGATTGTCCTTAGTGTCCTATGTGTACTCGTTGTTAGTTTGCACCAGATAGGCTGTTTCGGTTTCGTTTATTGTTTTTTTGTAAGTTCGTGTTTTCTTTGGTATATTAAACATGGATCGCAATCGACACGCTGCAGTTTGGTCCGACTCTCTTTCATCACCACTAGAAAACCGTTACATATAGATGGGGAGAGAGGGAGAGAGAGGTGAGATATATATATATATATATATAGATGGGGAGAGAGGGTGATATATATATATATATATAGATGGGGAGAGGGAGTGATATATATATATATAGATGGGGAGAGAGGGAGAGAGAGGTGATATATATATATATATGGGGAGAGAGGGAGAGAGAGGGTGATATATATATATATAGATGGGGAGAGAGAGTGATATATATATATATAGATAGGGAGAGAGAGTGATATATATATATATATATATAGATGGGGAGAGAGGGAGAGAGAGGTGATATATAGATGGGGAGAGAGAGTGATATATATATATATATATATATATATATGGGGAGAGAGGGAGAGAGAGGGTGATATATATATATATATATATATAGATGGGGAGAGAGGGAAAGAGTGTGATATACAGTGGGCCACCAATTGTGCATGTTCTCCCACTTAAAAAGATGAGAGAGGCCTGTAATTTTAATCATAGGTACACTTCAACTATGACAGACAAAATGAGGAAACAAAATCCAGAAAATCACATTGTAGGATTTTTTTATGAATTTATTTGCAAATTATGGTGAAAATAAGTATTTGGTCACCTACAAACAAGCAAGATTTCTGGCTCTCACAGACCTGTAACTTCTTCTTTAAGAGGCTCCTCTGTCCTCCACTCGTTACCTGTATTAATGGCACCTTGGAAGAAGGTGAGGACCAATGCGCAGCGTGGTAAGTGTCCATATTTTTAATAAAGCAATAGAACACAACAAAGTGAATGAACAAAACTGAAACAGTTCTGTCTGGTGCAGACACAAACACACAACAGCAAACAAACACCCACAAAACACAGCTGGGAAAAGGCTGCCTAAGTATGATTCTCAATCAGAGACAACTAACGACACCTGCCTCTGATTGAGAACCATACCAGGCCAAGCGCAAAACACAACATAGAAAAACAAACATAGACAACCCACCCCAACTCACGCCCTGATATTTCACCCAGTAGATATGGGAGTTTATCAAAACTGGATTAGCTTCTGAATTCTTTGTGGATCTGTGTAATCTGAGGGAAATATGTACCTCTAATATGGTCATACATTGGACAGGAGGTTAGGAAGTACAGCTCAGTTTCCACCTCATTTTGTGGGCAGTGAGCACATAGCCTGTCTTCTCTTGAGAGCCAGGTCTGCCTACAGCGGCCTTTCTCAATAGACAATTGAGGCGGCAGGTAGCCTAGTGGCTAGAGCATTGGACTCATAACCGAAAGGTTGCAAGATCGAATCCGTGAGCTGCCACGGTAAAAATCTGTTGTTCTTCCCCTGAACGGGCAGTTAACCCACTGTTGGAAATAGACCAGTTAACCCACTGTTCATAGGCTGTCATTGGAAATAAGATTTTTTTCTTAACTGACTTGTCTAGTTAAATAAAGGTTAAACAAAAATAATAATATCAAGGCTATGCCCACTGAGTCTGTACATAGTTGAAGATTTCCTTAATTATGTGTTAGTCACAGTGGTCAGGTAATCTTCCACTGTGTACTGTCTGTTTAGGGCCAAATAACATTCTAGTTTGCTCTGTTTTTTTGTTAATTCTTTCCAATGTGTCAAGTTTTCTCATGATTTGATTGGGTCTAATTGTGTTGCTGTCCTGGGGCTCTGTGGGGTCCAGCTTGCTTAAGGGACTCTTCTCCAGGTTCATCACTCTGTAGGTGGTGGCATTGTTATGGAAGGTTTGTGAATCACTTCCTTTTAGGTGGTTGTAGAATTTAACGACTCTTTTCT
Source organism: Oncorhynchus tshawytscha (assembly GCF_018296145.1). Taxonomy (NCBI): domain Eukaryota; kingdom Metazoa; phylum Chordata; class Actinopteri; order Salmoniformes; family Salmonidae; genus Oncorhynchus; species Oncorhynchus tshawytscha. The sequence goes on along the minus strand of NC_056436.1, from coordinate 83,644,843 downwards.
GGATTTTGATCATTAGCTGGTATCGGCCTAATTCTGCTCTGCATGCATTATTTGGTGTTCTACGTTGTACACGGAGGACATTTTTGCAGAGTTCTGCATGCGGTGTTGGTGTTTGTCCCATTTTGTGAATTATTGGTTGATGAGCAGATCCCAGACCTCAGATCCATAAAGGGAAATGGGTTCTTTAACAGATTCAAGTATTTTTAGCCAGATCCTAATTGGTATGTCTAATTTCATGTTCCTTTTGATGGCATAGAAGGCCCTTCTTGCCTTGTCTCTCAGATCATTCACAGCTTTGTGGTAGTTACCTGTGGCGCTGATGTTCAGGCCAAGGTATGTATAGTTTTTCGTGTGCTCTAGGGCAACAGTGTCTAGATGGAATTTGTATTTGTGGTCCTGGCAACTGGAGCTTTTTTGGAACACCATTATTTTGGTCTTACTGAGATTTACTGTCAGGGCCCAGGTCTGACAGAATCTGTGCATAAGATCTATGTGCTGCTGTAGGGCCTCCTTGGTTGGTGACAGAAGCACAGATCATCAGCAAACAGTAGACATTTGACTTCAGATTCTAGTAGGGTGAGGCCGGGTGCTGCAGACTGTTCTAGTGCCCGTGCCAATTCATTGACATATATATTGAAGAGGGCGGAGCTTAAGCTGCATCCCTGTCTCACCCCACGACCCTGTGGAAAGAAATGTGTGTGTTTGTGTACATGGATTTTATAATGTCATATGTTTTTCCCCCAACACCACTTTCCATCAATTTGTATCTCTCTCTCTCTCTTCAGCTCCCTCCTACTTTTCGCCCAAGGCTTTGCTGATAAGTAGGCTGGAACCCACAGGTACATCTTCTCTCTTCTGTCTTCACACGCTCACTGCTCACACACACACACACACACACACACACACACACACACACACACACACACACACACACACACACACACACACACACACACACACACACACACACACACACACACACACACACACACACACACACACAGCTCTATTTTTAGCTCCAGTCAGCCACACAGCAGGATCTACAGTCTCTCTCTCTCTCTCTCTCTCTCTCTCTCTCTCTCTCTCTCTCTCTCTCTCCTTCTCTTCCCCTGAATGTAATGTCTAACTCCCTCTAAACACCCAAACAGTCTCTCTCTCTCCTCTCTCTCTCCTTCTCTTCCCCTGAATGTAATGTCTAACTCCCTCTAAACACTGAAACAGTCTCGCTCTCTCCTCTCTCTCTCTCTCTCTCTCTCTCTCCTCTCTCTCTATCTCTCCTCTCTCTCTCCTCTCTCTCTCTCCTCTCTCTCTCTCTTCTCTCTCTCTCTCTATCCCCCTCTATCCATCTCTCCTCTTGCTCCCTCTCTATCCCTCTCTCTCCCTCTCTATCCCTCTCTCCTCTTTCTCCCTCTCTATCCCTCTCTCCTCTCTCTCCTTCTATCCCACTTCCATTCAGTCCAACTGAGAACAGAGCTTGCTGTGAGAGAGGCAGAACCCTCACCTTCTGTCATCCATGTGGCAGTCTAACAGTGTAGGTTCATCCACATTTAGGTGACTGTGGCTGGAGCTTTGTTTAGCTGTCTCCCTGTGCTCTGTCCAGGTTGGCAGCAAGTCAGACCTCTCTGTCCAGGTTGGCAGCAAGTCAGACCTCTCTGTCCAGGTTGGCAGCCAGTCAGACCTCTCTGTCCAGGTTGGCAGCCAGTCAGACCTCTCTGTCCAGGTTGGCAGCAAGTCAGACCTCTCTGTCCAGGTTGGCAGCAAGTCAGACCTCTCTATCCAGGTTGGCAGCCAGTCAGACCTCTCTGTCCAGGTTGGCAGCAAGTCAGACCTCTCTGTCCAGGTTGGCAGCCAGTCAGACCTCTCTGTCCAGGTTGGCAGCAAGTCAGACCTCTCTGTCCAGGTTGGCAGCCAGTCAGACCTCTCTGTCCAGGTTGGCAGCAAGTCAGACCTCTCTGTCCAGGTTGGCAGCCAGTCAGACCTCTCCTAGTTCACCTCCCTCCCTTCCTCTCACAGATAAAGGGGGCGGCAGGGTAGCCTAGTGGCTAGAGTGTTGCGCTAGTAACAGGAAGGTCGCAAGTTCAAACCCCCGAGCTGACAAGGTACAAATCTGTCGTTCTGCCCCTGAACAGGCAGTTAACCCACTGTTCCTAGGCTGTCATTGAAAATAAGAATTTTTCATAACTGACTTGCCTAGTAAGGTAAAAAAAAGAAAGAAGCTAAGGCTATGCTAGGCTACACTGACTGACTGGTGCAGCACGGCACTAGCACCTTAACTTCGTTATTTCACAGGTGTGTCGGGCATGCAGCCACACCTGACCGTTCCTTGAAGCAGCCCCTAGTTAAGCCAGGTCTCAGACACAGCACAGATGAGAGGTGTGTTGGAAGCAGTGAGTAGCAGTGACTATTGTCAACTAGCTAGTAGATATTGTTGAATTGAATTTTGTCAGTAGAGAAAGAGGTAAACAACAAAATACAATCTTGACAAAGGTTTTTCTTTGGCCAAGGATAGAGGGTAGAGATAGCCTCAAGTTATCCACACCTGCCCTAGCCGGTTGGTAAACACTGCATTACATTCTGAATGGAATAATGACCTCTACACAGCTACATATCACACACTAAGTACCCAGTGATTTAAAAGTACATTAAGTATTTTCCTCCAGACCTCCTCTGATAAACACTGTCTCAAGCTCACACCGTTTTCCTCCTAAACAGTGTTTGTCAACCAGCTACCAACTACTGAACTGAACTACATGGTTTGCCTCGGTAATGACCGTGTGTGTATGTGTGTGTGTTTTGCATAGGTAATGAACTCTATAGCGGCTTGTTTTTTTCCCTACTGTCTTCTCTCTAACAGAACCACTGCAGTAGCTATTCCACCTTACTGACTTCTCTCTAACAGGACCACTGCAGTAGCTATTCCACCCTACTGACTTCTCTAACAGAACCACTGCAGTAGCTATTCCACCCTACTGACTTCTCTCTAACAGGATCACTGCAGTAGCTATTCCACCTTACTGACTTCTCTCTAACAGGACCACTGCAGTAGCTATTCCACCCTACTGACTTCTCTCCAACAGAACCACTGCAGTAGATATTCCACCCTACTGACTTCTCTCTAACAGAACCACTGCAGTAGCTATTCCACCCTACTGACTTCTCTCTAACAGGACCACTGCAGTAGCTATTCCACCCTACTGACTTCTCTAACAGAACCACTGCAGTAGCTATTCCACCCTACTGACTTCTCTAACAGAACCACTGCAGTAGCTATTCCACCCTACTGACTTCTCTAACAGAACCACTGCAGTAGCTATTCCACCTTACTGACTTCTCTAACAGGACCACTGCAGTAGCTATTCCACCCTACTGACTTCTCTAACAGAACCACTGCAGTAGCTATTCCACCCTACTGACTTCTCTAACAGAACCACTGCAGTAGCTATTCCACCCTACTGACTTCTCTCTAACAGAACCACTGCAGTAGCTATTCCACCCTACTGACTTCTCTCTAACAGAACCACTGCAGTAGCTATTCCACCCTACTGACTTCTCTCTAACAGAACCACTGCAGTAGCTATTCCACCCTACTGACTTCTCTCTAACAGGACCACTGCAGTAGCTATTCCACCCTACTGACTTCTCTAACAGAACCACTGCAGTAGCTATTCCACCCTACTGACTTCTCTAACAGAACCACTGCAGTAGCTATTCCACCCTACTGACTTCTCTCTAACAGAACCACTGCAGTAGCTATTCCACCCTACTGACTTCTCTCTAACAGAACCACTGCAGTAGCTATTCCACCCTACTGACTTCTCTCTAACAGATCCACTGCAGTAGCTATTCCACCCTACTGACTTCTCTAACAGAACCACTGCAGTAGCTATTCCACCCTACTGACTTCTCTCTAACAGGACCACTGCAGTAGCTATTCCACCCTACTGACTTCTCTCTAACAGAACCACTGCAGTAGCTATTCCACCCTACTGACTTCTCTAACAGAACCACTGCAGTAGCTATTCCTCACTACTGACTTCTCTCTAACAGTATAGGTGTTTTGTATAGGTGTTTTGTATAGGTATTTTGGATTTATTATAAATCACATCCAACAAAAGACACAAGTTGGTTTTGAAAGCAGGTGTTTTGAAAATGTTGCCTCCTGTTATCCTACAATGAGCTTTGAGGTTCTCTCTCCTCTGCTTGAGTACTGAGTACTTCCTGCCTTTTTACCATGTGATGGAAACCTTCTGACAGACTAAGAAACCTGACATACATTTCAAATGGCTGTAAAGGTTTTCCCCCTCTTCGTCTGAAGAGGAGGTGTAGCATGGATCGGACCAAGATGCGGCGTGGTAAATGTCCATATCGTCTTTTATTAATAAAAACACTGAACACTATGAAATACAAAAACAATAAACGAATACGTGAAATGACAAAACCGAAACAGTACCGTGTGGTGAAAAACACAGACACGGAAACAAACACCCACAAACAAACAGTGACACCCAGGCTACCAAAGCATGATTCTCAATCAGAGACAACTAATGACACCTGCCTCTGATTGAGAACCATACTAGGCCGAAACATAGAAATCGGAATCTCCCGTCCATTCGTGACCAGAGTCTCCCACCTGACCGGTGCTGACAGAGCCTCCCGCCTGTCCGGCGCTGCCAGAATCTCCCGTCCATTCGGGACCCATTTCTAGGGTCCCCAGTCCGAGGTCGGTGGCGAGGGTCGCCGTGTTTAGGAGGCCACGGAGGCGGACAATGAGGCGGAGAAAGACTGTGGTGAAGTGGGGTCCACGTCCCGCGCCAGAGCCGACACCGCGGACAGATGCCCACCCAGACCCTCCCCTATAGGTTCAGGTTTTGCGGCCGGAGTCCGCACCTTTGGGTGGGGGGTACTGTCACACACTGACCTTAGTATTCTTTGTTTTCCTTGTTATTTTGGTTAGGTCAGGGTGTGACATGGGTGATGTATGTTTTTTTCGACTTGTCTAGGGGTTTTGTTCTCAATTAGAGGCAGCTGTCTATCGTTGTCTCTGATTGGGAACCATATTTAGGCAGCCATATTCTGTGGGTACTTTGTGGGTGATTATCTATGTCTATGTTAGTTGCTTGTGTCAGCACAGTTTTCTTATTATAGCTTCACGGTCGTTATTCGTTTATTGTTTGGGTTCAGTTTACTTCATGTTCTTTCTTCAATAAAGAAGAATGTATACTAACCACGCCGCGTTTTGGTCCTCACCTTCTACTCCATACGACGATCGTAACAATGGCCCCCTATTCCCTATATAATGCACTACTTTTAACAAGAGCTTTATGGCCCATGATCAAAAGTAGTGCACTACACTCTTAGACAAAAGGGTTCCAAAAGGGTTCTCCGGCTTTCCCCATAGAAGAGCCCCTTTTGGTTCCAGGTAGAACCATTTTTGGTTCCAGGTAGAACAATTTCTGGTTCCAGTTAGAACAATTTTTGGGTCTGTGTAGAACCTTTTGGGTTCCGGGTAGAACTGTTTTTGGATTCCGGGTAGAACCATTTTTGGGTTCCGGGTAGAACCGTTTTTTGGTTCCAGGTAGAACCGGTTTGGGTACCAGTAACACACACACAGTCCCTGCCATGCTGACGAAAGGTGCCAGACGTATTCTTGACTGAAGTTTAGAAGTAGTGGAAACACCAACCTGTAATGTGAAGTGTGTGTGTAGTGCAGTCAGGTTGGTACAGCCGGAGGAGGTGTTGCTGTGCTGCAGGCAGTCAGGTTGGTACATCCGGAGGAGGTGTTGCTGTGCTGCAGGCAGTCAGGTTGGTACAGCCGGAGGAGGTGTTGCTGTGCTGCAGGCAGTCAGGTTGGTACAGCCGGAGGAGGTGTTGCTGTGCTGCAGGCAGTCAGGTTGGTACAGCCGGAGGAGGAAGTGTTGCTGTGCTTCTTCCTGTTTGATGCTTCTGTTGTACGTCTTCCTACAAGCGGTCTTGTTGTCATTTTCCTTGACAACAGAATACTACATTTACTTTCCTCCGATATTCACTTTCATTTTCACACTTTCCATTGATATTCAGTTTCGAAAACTGCTCCAATAAAGCCAGACATTTAATAACAGGGTGATAATGGCTATGAGTTTGTGTTCCATATCTGATGAAATTCTGTTTCAAAACAAATCACAAACTGTTAAAAGTGTTTTTTCCTCTCTGAAATAATCAATAGGACATGATGACAACAAGTTTCTACTTGAAATCAGATTGGCTTAGTCACGGTGGGAAATATGTGCCCTCTGCTCAGCTCAAAGTACAGCCGGTGTGTGCATGCGCGTGTGTGTGTGTGTGTGTGTGTGTGTGTGTGTGTGTGCGTGCGCGTCCGTGCGCGTCCGTGTGTGTGTGTGTGCGTGTGTGCGTGTGTGTGTGTACATGCGTGTGTGTGTGTGTGTGTGTGTGTGTGCGCGTCCGTGCGCGTCCGTGTGTGTGTGTGTGCGTGCCCGTCCGTGCGCGTCCGTGTGTGTGTGTGTGCGTGCGTGCATGTTTTGTTTAGTGAAGATGCACCAGGCTTCTTTGCCTCTAAAGCTGGTTTCCAACCCATTCCAGACCGCCTATAACAAAATACAACTAAAGTTATTATCTAAATAATATGATTATTTATCATTTGAAAATCCTAAGCTTAAAAGTGATATTGCAGTTGCCATTAAACAAATCTTTCTTCAAAACAACGTGCCATCAGTTCAAAAATCATAATCGTTCTGAAAAAGAATCCATGGGTGTGTCTCAAATGTCCTACTGGTCAAATGTAGTGCACTATTTAGGGAACAGCATGTCATTAGGGACGGAGTTCCTTCCCTCGGGAGGAGGGCATAGCCTTGGCTAATACCCAACAGATACATCAACCTTTAGAGGCCTGGAGACCAGAGATGTGTCCCAAATGGCAGCCTATTCACCAATATAGTGCACTATGGGCCCTGGTCAAAACAGTAGTGTACTACAATGGAAATAGGAGCCGCCATTTTGGAAAGAGTCTTTGAAAAATGTTCTGACTCCGGACAGATCATGTACTTGGAGGACACACAGCCGAGGCCACAACCTAAAGCAAAAGCATAAATCCTATGAAGTCCAGAGACCGTCATCTACAGTACTGTGATGTGGGATTTACAAGCTCAGAGCTGAGCTCCAATGGCAGGGGACATTAGAGGTGGGCAGAGCCAGCAGTAAACCACCCACCCAATGGCAGCCATTAGACAGGTCCTGGTGGAGCCAGCAGTAAACCACCCACCTAATGGCAGCCATTAGACAGGTCCTAGTGGAGCCAGCAGTAAACCACCCACCCAATGGCAGCCATTAGACAGGTCCTAGTTGAGCCATTAGACTCAGGTCCTAGTGGAGCCAGCAGTAAACCACCCACCTAATGGCAGCCATTAGACAGGTCCTAGTGGAGCCAGCAGTAAACCACCCACCCAATGGCAGCCATTAGACAGGTCCTAGTTGAGCCATTAGACTCAGGTCCTAGTGGAGCCAGCAGTAAACCACCCACCTAATGGCAGCCATTAGACAGGTCCTAGTGGAGCCAGCAGTAAACCACCCACCTAATGGCAGCCATTAGACATATCCTGGTGGAGCCATTAGACAGGTCCTAGTGGAGCCATTAGACAGGTCCTAGTGGAGCCATTAGACAGGTCCTAGTGGAGCCATTAGACAGGTCCTAGTGGAGCCATTAGACAGGTCCTAGTGGAGCCATTAGACAGGTCCTAGTGGAGCCATTAGACAGGTCCCAGTGGAGCCATTAGACAGGTCCTGGTGGAGCCATTAGACTCAGGTCCTAGTGGAGCCATTAGACAGGTCCTAGTGGAGCCATTAGACAGGTCCTAGTGGAGCCATTAGACAGGTCCTAGTGGAGCCATTATACTCAGGTCCTAGTGGAGCCATTAGACAGGTCCTAGTGGAGTCATTAGACAGGTCCTGGTGGAGCCATTAGACAGGTCCTAGTGGAGCCGTTAGACTCAGGTCCTAGTGGAGCCATTAGACTCAGGTCCTAGTGGAGCCATTAGACTCAGGTCCTAGTGGAGCCATTAGACAGGTCCTGGTGGAGCCATTAGACAGGTCCTAGTGGAGTCATTAGACAGGTCCTAGTGGAGCCATTAGACAGGTCCTAGTGGAGCCATTAGACAGGTCCTAGTGGAGCCATTAGACAGGTCCTAGTGGAGCCATTAGACTCAGGTCCTAGTGGAGTCATTAGACAGGGCCTGGTGGAGCCATTAGACAGGTCCTAGTGGAGCCATTAGACAGGTCCTAGTGGAGCCATTAGACTCAGGGCCTAGTGGAGTCATTAGACAGGTCCTAGTGGAGTCATTAGACAGGTCCTAGTGGAGTCATTAGACAGGTCCTAGTGGAGTCATTAGACTCAGGTCCTAGTGGAGCCAGTAGACTCAGGTCCTAGTGGAGCCAGTAGACTCAGGTCCTAGTGGAGCCATTAGACAGGTCCTAGTGGGGCCATTAGACAGGTCCTAGTGGAGCCATTAGACAGGTCCTAGTGGAGCCATTAGACTCAGGTCCTAGTGGAGCCATTAGACAGGTCCTAGTGGAGCCATTAGACTCAGGTCCTAGTGGAGCCATTAGACTCAGGTCCTAGTGGAGCCATTAGACTCAGGTCCTAGTGGAGCCATTAGACAGGTCCCAGTGGAGCCATTAGACAGGTCCTAGTGGAGCCATTAGACTCAGGTCCTAGTGGAGCCATTAGACAGGTCCTAGTGGAGCCATTAGACAGGTCCTAGTGGAGCCATTAGACAGGTCCTAGTGGAGCCATTAGACTCAGGTCCTAGTGGAGCCATTATACAGGTCCTAGTGGAGCCATTAGACAGGTCCTATTGGAGCCATTAGACAGGTCCTAGTGGAGCCATTAGACAGGTCCTAGTGGAGCCAGTAGACTCAGGTCCTAGTGGAGCCAGTAGACTCAGGTCCTAGTGGAGTCATTAGACTCAGGTCCTAGTGGAGCCATTAGACTCAGGTCCTAGTGGAGCCATTAGACAGGTCCTAGTGGAGCCATTAGACAGGTCCTAGTGGAGCCATTAGACAGGTCCTAGTGGAGCCATTATACTCAGGTCCTAGTGGAGCCATTAGACAGGTCCTAGTGGAGTCATTAGACAGGTCCTGGTGGAGCCATTAGACAGGTCCTAGTGGAGCCGTTAGACTCAGTTCCTAGTGGAGCCATTAGACTCAGGTCCTAGTGGAGCCATTAGACTCAGGTCCTAGTGGAGCCATTAGACAGGTCCTGGTGGAGCCATTAGACAGGTCCTAGTGGAGTCATTAGACAGGTCCTAGTGGAGCCATTAGACAGGTCCTAGTGGAGCCATTAGACAGGTCCTAGTGGAGCCATTAGACAGGTCCTAGTGGAGCCATTAGACTCAGGTCCTAGTGGAGTCATTACACAGGTCCTGGTGGAGCCATTAGACTCAGGTCCTAGTGGAGTCATTAGACAGGTCCTGGTGGAGTCATTAGACAGGTCCTAGTGGAGTCATTAGACTCAGGTCCTAGTGGAGCCAGTAGACTCAGGTCCTAGTGGAGCCAGTAGACTCAGGTCCGAGTGGAGCCATTAGACAGATCCTAGTGGGGCCATTATACAGGTCCTAGTGGAGCCATTAGACAGGTCCTATTGGAGCCATTAGACAGGTCCTAGTGGAGCCATTAGACAGGTCCTAGTGGAGCCAGTAGACTCAGGTCCTAGTGGAGCCAGTAGACAGGTCCTAGTTGAGCCATTAGACAGGTCCTATTGGAGCTATTAGACTCAGGTCCTAGTGGAGCCATTAGACTCAGGTCCTAGTGGAGCCATTAGACTCAGGTCCTAGTGGAGCCATTGGACTCAGGTCCTAGTGGAGCCATTCGACTCAGGTCCTAGTGGAGCCATTAGACAGGTCCTAGTGGAGCCATTAGACAGGTCCTAGTGGAGCCATTAGACAAGTCCTAGTGGAGCCATTAGACAGGTCCTAGTGGAGCCATTAGACTCAGGTCCTAGTGGAGCCATTAGACAGGTCCTAGTGGAGCCATTAGACAGGTCCTAGTGGAGTCATTAGACTCAGGTCCTAGTGGAGCCATTAGACTCAGGTCCTAGTGGAGCCATTAGACTCAGGTCCTAGTGGAGCCATTAGACTCAGGTCCTAGTGGAGCCATTAGACTCAGGTCCTGGTGGAGCCATTAGACTCAGGTCCTAGTTGAGCCATTAGACTCCGGTCCTAGTTGAGCCATTAGACTTAGGTCCTAGTGGAGCCATTAGACTCAGGTCCTAGTGGAGCCATTAGACAGGTCCTAGTGGAGTCATTAGACAGGTCCTAGTGGAGCCATTATACTCAGGTCCTAGTGGAGCCATTAGACAGGTCCTAGTGGAGTCATTAGACAGGTCCTGGTGGAGCCATTAGACAGGTCCTAGTGGAGTCATTAGACAGGTCCTGGTGGGGCCATTAGACAGGTCCTAGTGGAGCCGTTAGACTCAGGTCCTAGTGGAGTCATTAGACAGGTCCTGGTGGAGCCATTAGACAGGTCCTAGTGGAGCCATTAGACAGGTCCTAGTGGAGCCATTAGACTCAGGTCCTAGTGGAGTCATTAGACAGGTCCTAGTGGAGTCATTAGACAGGTCCTAGTGGAGTCATTAGACAGGTCCTAGTGGAGTCATTAGACTCAGGTCCTAGTGGAGCCAGTAGACTCATGTCCTAGTGGAGCCAGTAGACTCAGGTCCGAGTGGAGCCATTAGACAGGTACTAGTGGGGCCATTAGACAGGTCCTAGTGGAGCCATTAGACTCAAGTCCTAGTGGAGCCATTAGACAGGTCCTAGTGGAGCCATTAGACTCAGGTCCTAGTGGAGCCATTAGACTCAGGTCCTAGTGGAGCCATTACACTCAGGTCCTAGTGGAGCTATTAGACTCAGGTCCTAGTGGAGCCATTAGACTCAGGTCCTAGTGGAGCCATTAGACTCAGGTCCTAGTGGAGCCATTAGACTCAGGTCCTAGTGGAGCCATTAGACAGGTCCTGGTGGAGCCATTAGACAGGTCCTAGTGGAGTCATTAGACAGGTCCTAGTGGAGCCATTAGACAGGTCCTAGTGGAGCCATTAGACAGGTCCTAGTGGAGCCATTAGACAGGTCCTAGTGGAGCCATTAGACTCAGGTCCTAGTGGAGTCATTAGACAGGGCCTGGTGGAGCCATTAGACAGGTCCTAGTGGAGCCATTAGACAGGTCCTAGTGGAGCCATTAGACTCAGGGCCTAGTGGAGTCATTAGACAGGTCCTAGTGGAGTCATTAGACAGGTCCTAGTGGAGTCATTAGACAGGTCCTAGTGGAGTCATTAGACTCAGGTCCTAGTGGAGCCAGTAGACTCAGGTCCTAGTGGAGCCAGTAGACTCAGGTCCTAGTGGAGCCATTAGACAGGTCCTAGTGGGGCCATTAGACAGGTCCTAGTGGAGCCATTAGACAGGTCCTAGTGGAGCCATTAGACTCAGGTCCTAGTGGAGCCATTAGACAGGTCCTAGTGGAGCCATTAGACTCAGGTCCTAGTGGAGCCATTAGACTCAGGTCCTAGTGGAGCCATTAGACTCAGGTCCTAGTGGAGCCATTAGACAGGTCCCAGTGGAGCCATTAGACAGGTCCTAGTGGAGCCATTAGACTCAGGTCCTAGTGGAGCCATTAGACAGGTCCTAGTGGAGCCATTAGACAGGTCCTAGTGGAGCCATTAGACAGGTCCTAGTGGAGCCATTAGACTCAGGTCCTAGTGGAGCCATTATACAGGTCCTAGTGGAGCCATTAGACAGGTCCTATTGGAGCCATTAGACAGGTCCTAGTGGAGCCATTAGACAGGTCCTAGTGGAGCCAGTAGACTCAGGTCCTAGTGGAGCCAGTAGACTCAGGTCCTAGTGGAGTCATTAGACTCAGGTCCTAGTGGAGCCATTAGACTCAGGTCCTAGTGGAGCCATTAGACAGGTCCTAGTGGAGCCATTAGACAGGTCCTAGTGGAGCCATTAGACAGGTCCTAGTGGAGCCATTATACTCAGGTCCTAGTGGAGCCATTAGACAGGTCCTAGTGGAGTCATTAGACAGGTCCTGGTGGAGCCATTAGACAGGTCCTAGTGGAGCCGTTAGACTCAGTTCCTAGTGGAGCCATTAGACTCAGGTCCTAGTGGAGCCATTAGACTCAGGTCCTAGTGGAGCCATTAGACAGGTCCTGGTGGAGCCATTAGACAGGTCCTAGTGGAGTCATTAGACAGGTCCTAGTGGAGCCATTAGACAGGTCCTAGTGGAGCCATTAGACAGGTCCTAGTGGAGCCATTAGACAGGTCCTAGTGGAGCCATTAGACTCAGGTCCTAGTGGAGTCATTACACAGGTCCTGGTGGAGCCATTAGACTCAGGTCCTAGTGGAGTCATTAGACAGGTCCTGGTGGAGTCGTTAGACAGGTCCTAGTGGAGTCATTAGACTCAGGTCCTAGTGGAGCCAGTAGACTCAGGTCCTAGTGGAGCCAGTAGACTCAGGTCCGAGTGGAGCCATTAGACAGATCCTAGTGGGGCCATTATACAGGTCCTAGTGGAGCCATTAGACAGGTCCTATTGGAGCCATTAGACAGGTCCTAGTGGAGCCATTAGACAGGTCCTAGTGGAGCCAGTAGACTCAGGTCCTAGTGGAGCCAGTAGACAGGTCCTAGTTGAGCCATTAGACAGGTCCTATTGGAGCTATTAGACTCAGGTCCTAGTGGAGCCATTAGACTCAGGTCCTAGTGGAGCCATTAGACTCAGGTCCTAGTGGAGCCATTGGACTCAGGTCCTAGTGGAGCCATTCGACTCAGGTCCTAGTGGAGCCATTAGACAGGTCCTAGTGGAGCCATTAGACAGGTCCTAGTGGAGCCATTAGACAAGTCCTAGTGGAGCCATTAGACAGGTCCTAGTGGAGCCATTAGACTCAGGTCCTAGTGGAGCCATTAGACAGGTCCTAGTGGAGCCATTAGACAGGTCCTAGTGGAGTCATTAGACTCAGGTCCTAGTGGAGCCATTAGACTCAGGTCCTAGTGGAGCCATTAGACTCAGGTCCTAGTGGAGCCATTAGACTCAGGTCCTAGTGGAGCCATTAGACTCAGGTCCTGGTGGAGCCATTAGACTCAGGTCCTAGTTGAGCCATTAGACTCCGGTCCTAGTTGAGCCATTAGACTTAGGTCCTAGTGGAGCCATTAGACTCAGGTCCTAGTGGAGCCATTAGACAGGTCCTAGTGGAGTCATTAGACAGGTCCTAGTGGAGCCATTATACTCAGGTCCTAGTGGAGCCATTAGACAGGTCCTAGTGGAGTCATTAGACAGGTCCTGGTGGAGCCATTAGACAGGTCCTAGTGGAGTCATTAGACAGGTCCTGGTGGGGCCATTAGACAGGTCCTAGTGGAGCCGTTAGACTCAGGTCCTAGTGGAGCCATTAGACAGGTCCTAGTGGAGCCATTAGACTCAGGTCCTAGTGGAGTCATTAGACAGGTCCTAGTGGAGTCATTAGACAGGTCCTAGTGGAGTCATTAGACAGGTCCTAGTGGAGTCATTAGACTCAGGTCCTAGTGGAGCCAGTAGACTCATGTCCTAGTGGAGCCAGTAGACTCAGGTCCGAGTGGAGCCATTAGACAGGTACTAGTGGGGCCATTAGACAGGTCCTAGTGGAGCCATTAGACTCAAGTCCTAGTGGAGCCATTAGACAGGTCCTAGTGGAGCCATTAGACTCAGGTCCTAGTGGAGCCATTAGACTCAGGTCCTAGTGGAGCCATTACACTCAGGTCCTAGTGGAGCTATTAGACTCAGGTCCTAGTGGAGCCATTAGACTCAGGTCCTAGTGGAGCCATTAGACTCAGGTCCTAGTGGAGCCATTAGACAGGTCCTGGTGGAGCCATTAGACTCAGGTCCTAGTGGAGCTATTATACTCAGGTCCTAGTGGAGCTATTAGACTCAGGTCCTAGTGGAGCTATTAGACTCAGGTCCTAGTGGAGCCATTAGACTCAGGTCCTAGTGGAGCTATTAGACTCAGGTCCTAGTGGAGCCATTACTTTACAGTAGAAATCAATCAGAGGAGATGATCAGGCAGTTGATGAAGGAGAAGAAAACATGATACACAGCTCAGAGTGATAGATGAAAAGGGAAAAGAGCGAGGATCAGAAGAGAGGAGCTGTGTTAAGTACACTACAGTATCTAGACATCTTGAGACACTAATGTACACGTTAATTATGAACTAGTCCTGGACTAAATAAAAACTATTGGAAGTTCTCCTTTCAACATACTTTTTAGTACACGAGAACATGATTCATTCTGTAGATCCAGGAAACTGTTCTTTGTGATTTTGCAGTACTGTTTCAGAAAAATAATGACCTATTTATCCTTGTTCTGCTGCTGTGACTCCATCCTACTACTGCTGTGACTCCATCCTACTACTGTGACTCCATCCTGCTGCTGCTATGACTCCATCCTGCTGCTGTAACTCCATCATGCTGCTGTGACTCCATCCTGCTGCTGCTATGACTCCATCATGATGATATGACTCCATCCTGCTGCTGTGACTCCATCGTGTTGCTGTGACTCCATCATGCTGCTGTGACTCCATCATGCTGATGTGACTCCATCCTGCTGCTGTGACTCCATCATGATGATATGACTCCATCCTGCTGCTGTGACTCCATCGTGCTGCTGTGACTCCATCATGCTGCTGTGACTCCATCATGCTGATGTGACTCCATCCTGCTGCTGTGACTCCATCATGCTGCTGTGACTCCATCCTGCTGCTGTGACTCCATCCTGCTGCTGCTGTGACTCTATCCTGCTGCTGCTGTGACTCCGGCATGCTGCTGGGACTCCATCATGCTGCTGTGACTCTATCCAGCTGCTGCTGTGACTACATCCTGCTGCTGCTGTGACTCCATCATGCTGCTGTGACTCCATCATGCTGCAGCTATGACTCCATCATGCTGCTGTGACTCCATCATGCTGCTGCTGTGACTCCATCATGCTGCTGCTGTGACTCCATCATGCTGCTGTGACTCCATATTCCTGCTGCTGTGACTCCATCATGCTGCTGTGACTCCATCAGGTTACTGTGACTCCACATGCTGCTGTGACTCCATCATGTTACTGTGACTCCATCATCATGCTGCTGTGACTCCATCATCCTGCTACTGTGACTCCATCCTGCTGCCATGACTCCATCATGCTGCTGTGATTCCATCATGCTGATGTGACTCCACCATGCTGCTGTGACTCCATCCTGCTGCTGTGACTCCTTCATCATGCTGCTGTGACTCCATCATCCTGCTGCTGTGACTCCATCCTGCTGCTGTGACTCCATCATGCTGCTGTGACTCCATCCTGCTGCTGCTGTAACTCCATCATGCTGCTGTGACTCCATCATGCTGCTGTGACTCCATCCTGCTGCTGTGACTCAATCGTGCTGCTGTGACTCCATCATGCTGCTGTGACTCCATCATGCTGATGTGACTCCATCCTGCTGCTGTGACTCCATCATGCTGCTGTGACTCCATCATGCTGCTGTGACTCCATCCTGCTGCTGTGACTCCATCCTGCTGCTGCTGTGACTCTGGCATGCTGCTGGGACTCCATCATGCTGCTGTGACTCCATCCAGCTGCTGCTGTGACTCCATCCTGCTGCTGCTGTGACTCCATCATGCTGCTGCTATGACTCCATCATGCTGCTGCTGTCACTCCATCATGCTGCTGCTGTGACTCCATCATGCTGCTGTGACTCCATCATGCTGCTGTGACTCCATCAGGTTACTGTGACTCCACATGCTGCTGTGACTCCATCTTCATGCTGCTGTGACTCCATCATCCTGCTACTGTGACTCCATCCTGCTGCCATGACTCCATCCTGCTGCTGTGACTCCATCATCATGCTGCTGTGACTCCATCATCCTGCTGCTGTGACTCCATCCTGCTGCTGTGACTCCATCATGCTGCTGTGACTCCATCCTGCTGCTGCTGTGACTCCATCATGCTGCTGTGACTCCATCCTGCTGCTGTGACTCCATCCTGCTGCTGCTGTGACTCCATCATGCTGCTGTGACTCCCTCATGCTGCTGTGACTCCATCATGCTGCTGCTGTGACACCATTCTGCTGCTGTGACTCCATCATGCTGCTGTGACTCCATCATGCTGATGTGACTCCATCCTGCTGCTGTGACTCCATCATGCTGCTGTGACTCCATCCTGCTGCTGTGACCTCATCCTGCTGCTATGACTCCATCCTGCTGCTGCTGTGACTCCGGCATGCTGCTGGGACTCCATCATGCTACTGTGACTCCATCCAGCTGCTGTTGTGACTCCATCCTGCTGCTGTGACTCCATCCTGCTGCTGCTGTGACTCCATCATACTGATGTGACTCCATCATGCTGCTGCTATGACTCCATCCTGCTGCTGCTATGACTCCATCATGCTGCTGTGACTCCATCATGCTGCTGCTGTGACTCCATCATGCTGCTGTGACTCCATCATGCTGCTGTGACTCCATCAGGTTACTGTGACTCCACATGCTGCTGTGACTCCATCATGTTACTGTGACTCCATCATCATGCTGCTGTGACTCCATCATCCTGCTACTGTGACTCCATCCTGCTGCCATGACTCCATCATGCTGCTGTGATTCCATCATGCTGATGTGACTCCACCATGCTGCTGTGACTCCATCCTGCTGCTGTGACTCCATCATCATGCTGCTGTGACTACATCATCCTGCTGCTGTGACTCCATCATGATGCTGTGACTCCATCATGATGCTGTGACTCCATCCTGCTGCTGTTGTGACTCCATCCTGCTGCTGTGACTCCATCCTGCTGCTGCTGTGACTCCATCATACTGATGTGACTCCATCATGCTGCTGCTATGACTCCATCCTGCTGCTGCTATGACTCCATCGTGCTGCTGTGACTCCATCATGCTGCTGCTGTGACTCCATCATGCTGCTGTGACTCCATCATGCTGCTGTGACTCCATCAGGTTACTGTGACTCCACATGCTGCTGTGACTCCATCATGTTACTGTGACTCCATCATCATGCTGCTGTGACTCCATCATCCTGCTACTGTGACTCCATCCTGCTGCCATGACTCCATCATGCTGCTGTGATTCCATCATGCTGATGTGACTCCACCATGCTGCTGTGACTCCATCCTGCTGCTGTGACTCCATCATCATGCTGCTGTGACTCCATCATCCTGCTGCTGTGACTCCATCATGATGCTGTGACTCCATCATGATGCTGTGACTCCATCCTGCTGCTGTTGTGACTCCATCCTGCTGCTGTGACTCCATCCTGCTGCTGCTGTGACTCCATCATACTGATGTGACTCCATCATGCTGCTGCTATGACTCCATCCTGCTGCTGCTATGACTCCATCATGCTGCTGTGACTCCATCATGCTGCTGCTGTGACTCCATCATGCTGCTGTGACTCCATCATGCTGCTGTGACTCCATCAGGTTACTGTGACTCCACATGCTGCTGTGACTCCATCATGTTACTGTGACTCCATCATCATGCTGCTGTGACTCCATCATCCTGCTACTGTGACTCCATCCTGCTGCCATGACTCCATCATGCTGCTGTGATTCCATCATGCTGATGTGACTCCACCATGCTGCTGTGACTCCATCCTTCTGCTGTGACTCCATCATCATGCTGCTGTGACTCCATCATCCTGCTGCTGTGACTCCATCATGATGCTGTGACTCCATCCTGCTGCTGCTGTGACTCCATCATGCTGCTGTGACTCCATCATGCTGCTGTCACTCCATCCTGCTGCTGTGACTCCATCCTGCTGCTGTGACTCCATCCTACCGCTGGGCGAATCTCTCCAGTCAACTCTCAATGGTACTGATCCAGTGCTGATCTGGGGTCTGTACTGGGAGGAGGAGAGTCTCTCTCTCTCACTCACACACACACACACACACACACACACACACACACACACACACTCTTGTCTTCCACCTCCTGTGGGAATGTGGGAATTAAAAGTCTATCAGCTCATTTAACCAATAACCAAGATAAGCATTGTGGTCTGTCTGACTGGCTGAGAGTTGTGCCGTAAGCACCCATTAATGTTATTGTCTGCATCCCCAGCATCGTAAATGGAACCCTATTACCTTTTTGGTGTTCTACTTTTGACCAGAGCCCATAGAATTAGTGCACTAAATAGGGAATATGGAGCCATTTGGGACACATTCGTAATCTGTCTGCTGTAGCTAGTTGCTTCCTGCCTGTTGCTGTTATGTAATAGACCGTGTCCTGCAGTCATGATGCAGTCATGGAGATTAGGAAGGTGTGGGCTGTCTGGCCCCTGTGTGTGTGTGTGTGTATGTGTGTGTGTGTGTGTGTGTGTGTGTTCTGTCAGTGAGATGACTAACCACCATGCTGTGCTGTGTCTCTATGAATCATCTGAAGCGTCCGTCTGTCTGTCTCTGCTTTGTGTACCTCACATCACGTAGCTTTCATCTGTAGGAGTGAGTGAACAGGCTATTGAGCACTAACCATTTTTAACACATGCTATGAAACACATGCTATGAGTCAGTCTTACATGCAGTATGATCCATAGGCTTTCTGTATACGCTTCCCCAAGCAAATTTTTAAAAATATTTTAATATATCACAAGTATACTTAAATATACTGAAAATTCAAATAATATACTTTAAATACGAGATGTATTTTTCTAGTAGATATTAAGAATACTATAAATATAATATCATCACACTTCAATACACTTTTTAAAAGTGTACTTTAAATTCATAGTTTTTTATGTCTAAGTATGTTATAAATATATCATCACACTTCAATACAGTCAGTAAAACTGTACTTCATTTTCAAAAGCATTGTAATTTAATATTTTCATTCAAAATGCACTCGGAGTTGTTTTTAAATCATAAATTAGTTTTTTTTAATGAATCTCTGATTGTGAGTAATCAAACACAGAATAAGTATACAATGCCTTGCAAAAGTATTCACACCCATTTTATTATGTTAAAAAGTGGGATTAAAAATTGATTTAATTGTCATTTGTTGTCAACAATGAAGTCAAAATACTCTGTATAGATTCAATAGTTGTGAAGATGGGGAGAGGTCTGTCCTTAGTAAAGATATGCTCTGCTTTTTTGACACATAATGCTTAGCTTTATTATTATTATTATTTAGGTTCAATCTTTTTTGCAGTATTACTTGTTGCCTACAAGATGTATGTTTTAGAATATTCTGTATATTTGTATTATTATTTTCACTCTGTCATTTAAATCATTCTTGTGGAGTCACTACAATTTTGGTATTTTGGTATTTTATTAGGACAAAACATCAAACATGACATAATACAGAACATTAATAGACAAGAACAGCTCAAGGACAGAACTACATACAAAATAATAAAAAATAAAGGCACACGTAGCCTACCAATCAATACCAATACATACATCTAGGACTATCTAGGTCAAATAGGGGAGAGGCGTTGTGCCGTGAGGTGTTGCTTTATCTGTTTTTCAAAACCAGCTTTGCTGTTCATGCTTGCCATGCTTTCCACCTGGCTACCCCTACTCCGGCCAACAGCTCTGCACCCCCTGCAGCAACTTGACCAAGCCCCCCCCGCTTCTCCTTCACCCAAATCCAGACAGCTGATGTTCTGAAAGAGCTGCAAAATCTGGACCCTACAAATCAGCTGGGCTAGACAATCTGGACCATCTCTTTCTAAAATTATCTGGCAAAATTGTTGCAACCCCAATTACTGGCCTGTTCATCCTCTCTTTCGTATTGTCTGAGATCCCCAAAGATTGGCAAGCTGCCGCGGTCCTCCCCCGCTTCAAAGGGGGAGACACTCTAGACCCAAACTGTTACAGACCTATATCCATCCTGCCCTGACTTTCTAAAATCTTCGAAGGCCAAGGTAACAAACAGATCACCGACCATTTCGAATCCCAATGAACCTTCTCCACTATGCAATCTGGTTTCCGAACTGGTCATGGGTGCACCTCAGCCATGCTCAAGGTCCTAAGCGATATCATAACCGCCATCAATAAAAGACAGTACTGTGCAGCCATCTTCATTGACCTGGCCAAGTCTTTCGACTCTGTCAATCACTGCATTCTTATTGGCAGACTCGATAGCTTTGGTTTCTCAAGTGACTGCCTCGCCTGGTTCACCAACTACTTCTCAGATAGAGTTCAATGTGTCAAATCGGAGGGCCTGTTGGCCAGACCTCTGGCAATCTCTATGGGGATGCCACAGGGTTCAATTCTCGGGCTGATTATTTTCTCTCTATTATATCAATGATGTCGCTCTTACTGCTGGTGATTCTCTGATCCACTATGCAACGACACCATTCTGTATACTTCTGGACCTTCTTTGGACACTGTGTTAACAAACCTCCAGACGAGCTTCAATGCCATACAACACTCCTTCTGTGGCCTCCAACTGCTTTTGAATGCTAGTAAAACTAAATGCATGCTCTTCAACCGATTGTTGCCTGCACCCACTCGTCCGACTAGCGTCACTACTCTGGACGGTTCTGACAACTACAAATACCTAGGTGTCTGGCTAGACTTTAAACTCTCCTTCCAGTCTCACATTCAGCATCTCCAATCCAAAATTAAATCTAGAATCAGTTTCCTATTTCGCAAACAAAGCCTCCTTCACTCATGGTGCCAAACATACCCTCGTAAAATTGACTATCCTACCGATCCTCAGCGATGTCATTTACAAATAGCCTCCAACTCTACTCATCAAACTGGGCGTAGTCTATCACAGTGCCATCCGTTTTGTCACCAAAACCCCATATACTACCCACCACTGCGACCTGTATGCTCCCGTTGGCTGGCCCTCGCTACATATTTGTCGCCAAACCCACTGGCTCCAGGTCATCTATAAGTCTTTGCTAGGCAAAGCCCCGCCTTATCTCAGCTCACTGGGCACCATAGCAACACCTACCCGTAGCATGCGCTCCAGCAGGTATATTTCACTGGTCATTTATCTTCTTGCTCTTTTGCACCCCAGTATCTCTACTTGCACGTCATCATCTGCACATCTATCACCCCAGTGTTAATGCTAAATTGCCTCTATGGCCTATTTATTGCCTTACCTCCCTAATCTTCTACATTTGCACACATTTTTACATATATTTTTGTATTGTGTTATTGACTGTACGTTTGGTAGGGTATGTTAAGTCAGGGTATGTTAGTCAAGGTATGTTAGGTCAGGGTATGTTAAGTCAGGGTATGTTAAGTCAGGGTATGTTAAGTCAGGGTATGTTAAGTCAGGGTATGTTAAGTCAGGGTATGTTAAGTCAGGGTATGTTAGTCAGGGTATGTTAAGTCAGGGTATGTTAAGTCAGGGTATGTTAAGTCAGGGTATGTTAAGTCAGGGTATGTTAAGTCCGGTTGTGTTAGGGTATGTTAACTTACGTCGACCTGGGACGTCTGCGTCCCATCTAGGCATCTGGAAATGCAAATGCACTACGCCAAATGCTAATAGCACTCGTTAAAACTCAAACGTTCATCAAAACACACATGCAGGGCATTGAATTAAAGCTACACTCGTTGTGAATCTAGCCAACAAGTCAGATTATTAAAATGCTTTTCGGCAAAAGCATGAGAAGCATGAGAAGCTATTATCTGATAGCATGCAACACCCCGAAATACCTGAAGGCGACGTAAACAAAAGAATTAGCGTAGCCGGCGCTACACAAATAGCAGAAATAAAATATAAAACTTTCATTACCTTGGACGAGCTTCTTTGTTGGCACTCCTATATGTCCCATAAACATCACTATTGGGTCTTTTTTTCGATTAAATCGGTCCATATATACCCAAAATATCCATCTATGGAAACTGTGTGATTCAGAAAAAAAGACCGTTTCAAAACGCTACGTCATTTTTTTAAATTAAAAAAGTCGATGATAAACTTTCACAAAACACTTCGAAATACTTTTGTAATCCAACTTTAGGTATTAGTAAACGTTAATAATCTATCAAATTGATCACGAGGCGATGTGTATTCAATAGCTCCACGTCTTCAAATCATCTTCCAAAATCTCTCTTCCATAACGTCCTGTCGGAGACCGGATGGAAAGTGGTCTCTCTAACTCGTTTGACCAAGGAACAACTCCCAGGCAATTGACAAGAGTGGTGACATCGTGTGGAAGCTGTAGGACTTGCAATCTAGGCCCTATTTAATTTCGTGCCCCTTGAAGAATACATGCAAGTGGCGCATGGATATTTTTTTCAGTTTTCAGTGATCAGTTTTTCTTGCGCTTTTCGATGAAACAGACGCTCTGTTATAGTCACAGCGGTGATTTAACCAGTTTTAGAAACGTGAGAGTGTTTTCTATCCACACATACTAATCATATGCATATACTATATTCCCGGCATGAGTAGCAGGACGCCGAAATGTTGCGTGATTTTTAACAGAAGGTTCGAAAAAGTAGGGGGTAGGATCAACAGGTTTTAAGTCAGCGTATGTTAAGACAAGGTATGTTAATACAGGGTATGTTAGTTAGGGTATGTTATTCAGGGTATGTTAGTCAGGGTATCTTAAGACAGGGTATGTTAAGACAAGGTATGTTTGTCAGGGTATTATTAGGGTATGTTAGAGTATGTTAAATCAGGGTTAGTCAGGGTATGTTAGTCAGGGTATATTAAGTCAGGGTATGTTAATCAGGGTATGTTATGTCATTCAATGTGATTTTTGGATTTTTGTTTTAGATTCCGTCTCTCACAGATGAAGTGTACCTATGATAAAAAATTACAGACCTCTACATGCTTTGTAAGTGGGGAAACCTGCAAAATCGGCAGTGTATCAAATACTTGTTCTCCCCACTGTATACATCGATCAAGTGTTTATACTCCACCAACAAAACTAGATCATCACATTTTAAAATGTTCAGGAGAGAATTCCAAATTAACCTAACAAAACGCGCAACAGTGCTAAGAGTGGCCTGGAGGGCCAGGACCACAGAGCTGAGTAACTAAAACTATTTCTACCATGACCTGTTCTAATTTTTGGTACTGTTAGAAGCAAATCAGATTGGGACCGTAATTGATATTTATTTACTGACCTGACTAAAAAAGAACAGCGATAAAATGGCATTTTACCCAATATGGCCTTATAAATCAGTGTATACCAGTGTTTAAGCCTACGCAAGGTCAATGACGACCAGCCAACAGCGCTGTTGAGATCACAATGATGTGTTAGACGTTTCTGATTTGTAATGAACCTGAGGGCTGCATGATATACTGAATCAAGTGCTCTCAGGGTAGTGGCTGAGGCCGGCATATATATAACATCACTAAAATCTAAATCCGACAGTAATGTACGTCGTACCAGCTCCTTCCTAGCCTCTAAATAAAAACAAGCCTTATGCCGGTAATACGATCCTATTTTCAGCTTGAGCTTCCTTATCAAGTTCTCTACATGCACAGTGAAGCTTAGCTTATCATCAACCCACACATCCAAATACCAATTTGAAAATACCATGCATTTTGATTTACCCGAATTTAGAATCAGCTTTAAATCATACAGATTCTGTTGTATGATGTTAAATGCTCTTTGGGCATTTTCAAAAGCTAAAGATAAACTACTACCACTTGAATAAAGAACAGTATAATCTGCATAAAAATGAACATCCGCTGTTTCAATATGATCCCTAATGATGTTGATATACAAAATGAAAAACAGTGGGCCCAAAATAGAACCTTGCGGAACACCTGAGCACACCTCTATGGACTCAGATTTACAACCATCCGCCATTACACATTGTGTACGATTTGATAGGTAATTTATAAACCAATCTAGAGCATGGCAACATTTTAACCTTTGCACTAACACAGTATGGTCCACGGTGTCAAAAGCCTTCGACAAATCAATAAAAACAGACACACAATCTAACTTCTTATCAAGAGCACAGTGGATGTCATTTAAAACCTTCAATGTTGCTGAAACAGTGCTGTTGCCAGACCTAAAACCTGATTGCATTCCATTTAAGATGTTGTTTTCTTGGAAGTAGGTCTTTAGCTGCCTACTATCTAAGGACTCCAGTACCTTTGACAGAACAGACAATTTTGATATGGGTCGATAGTTGTCAAGTAGCGAGGGATCTACCTTTCAGGAGAGGCAGTACTCAAGCAGATTTCCATAACTTGAGGATTTCCTTAACATCAAGCGTAAGGTTAAAAATACATGTTATGGGCGAGCAATGATGTCTGCGGCTAGGCGTAGGAGGCGGGGGTCTAGTTCATCAGGGCCAGGGGATTGAATGTGTTGGCCTGTCTACGTGATTACAGATGCATTAGCGTATTGCTCTAAAATAACTTGGCGCTCCATGCTGAAGCTCAGCATTTGGAACAGTGCTGTTATTTGATTATTCACATTATTGCTACTTACTTTCTTCCTAGGTTTTGGCCTTTCTAGGGAGTTTTTCCTAGCCACCGTGGTTCTACACCTGCATTGCTTGCTGTTTGGGGTTTTAGGCTGGGTTTCTGTACAGCACTTTGAGATATCAGCTAATGTATGAAGGGCTATATGAATACATTTGATTTGATTTGATTTTAAGAGTTTTCAGTCTTCCCATTCTGTCTTCTGAATTAATTTAGTTGTCTCTGTTTTTTGCCTAGACTCTCTTGGTACCTTTAAATACACAGTACCAATCAACAGTTTGGACACACCTACTCATTCAAGGGTGGCTACTTTAAAGAATCTGAAATCTGAAATATATTTAGATTTGTTTAACACTTTTTTGGTTACTACATTTTTCCATATGTGTTTATTTCATAGTGTTGATGTATTCACTATTATTCTAAAATGTAGAAAATAGGAAAAATAAAGAAAAACCCTTGCCTGAGTAGGTGTGTTCAAACTTTTGACTGGTACTGTATATATATTCGTATATATATATATATATATATATATATATATATATATATATATATATATATATATATATATATATATATATGGCGTTGGTGGATGGAGCGAGACATGACGTCCCAGATGTGCTCAATTGGATTCAGGTCTGGGGAACGGGCGGGCCAGTCCATAGCATCAATGGGGAACGGGCGGGCCAGTCCATAACATTATATATATATATATAAAATGCTACCTTTTTATTTGAAACCATAATACATTACTTCATTAGATTTCTAATGGAACTCTCTTCCAGAGAATCATTCCATCCTAAATTCAGCTGAAATATAGTAACTAGATATGATGGGTCTAACTTGATGTGACTGTGTCCCTGTTATGCAGATATGTTAGGGTATGTTAAGTCAGGGTATGATGGTCAAGGTATGTTGTCAGGGTATGTTTCGTCACGGTATGTTAGAGTATGTTAAGTCAGGGTATGTTTTCGTCACGGTATGTTAAGTCAGGTTATGTTAAGTCACAGTATGTTAAGTCAGGGTACGTTAAGTCAGGGTATATTAGGGTATGTTAAGTCAGGGTATGTTGGCACCATAGGCCGTGTTGATCTTTCCGTGTGAATTAAAGGGAATATATGGTAATTAAAGGGAATATATGGTCATTAAAGGGAATATATGGTAATTAAAGGAAATATATACAAATCATTTTAATACTATTTAAATGTAGCTGTTTTTTGCATTGGATATATTTACCATATGGAGACAGAAACATAAACCTTTTACTTTATAATAAGAGGACATCATTGCAATTGTTAAATCCTTCAAATAGAAATAAAAACAGCAAATGAGTTACAAATTGAACTTTAATTAAATGAGTTGACTCGTCACATGGGATGATTTCACTGATCAACAAAAGAAATGGTCCCCAAGGATCCATCACATCTCCCAAAAACGTTTTCAACATACATCTGTGAAATGATAGTCTAGAAACTAATGCTTTGGTTGTCTTCCTCTCAGGCTTCCATGTCTTCTCCCTGGACCTCCTCAATGTCCACCTCCACCTTTGAGGCCTCATCTTCACTGTCACATTCCAACCTTGTTGAGGATGGCTCGTTGTCAGGCTCAAAAAGCCTCAAATTTGCCTGAATGACCACCAATATTTCAACCCGTATTGGTCAGCCTGTTGCGTGCTTTGGTGTGTGTGTTCCAGTTGCGCTCTGAGGCGGCTGATGTTGGTGGGATTTGGAGGATGATGGAGGCAAAGAGCCTCAGATCCACAAAGTCCCTTCCACCAGGTGGCTGATGAGATATGTTGGCACGACTGCAATATTGCATCTCCATCCCAAAGCCCTTGCTTGAAAGTGTACTTCGCCAGACTGCCAATAACCTTGCCCTCATCCAGGCCAAGGTGGCGAGACACGGTAGTGATGACACCATAGGCCTCTTCCAATACACATTGCCTGTGAGCATCAGAGGTGACTCAGTTGCATGCACAGCTCAAGCAAGCCATTCATCAGAATTTCTGACAAGATTCCTCTATTGAGTCAAAATAACTTCTGATTCCAGGAGGACCATGAGCTGTTGCTATCGATAAGGTGTCTGATTCATCATTTTCACCTCGTATAGAAGTAGAGTGACTTTAATCAGAGGTTGCTTGTTGTGAGCGCTGAGGGATCTTTATCCACTTGGCCAGATGATTCT
This sequence comes from Oncorhynchus tshawytscha, assembly GCF_018296145.1. Classification (NCBI taxonomy): domain Eukaryota; kingdom Metazoa; phylum Chordata; class Actinopteri; order Salmoniformes; family Salmonidae; genus Oncorhynchus; species Oncorhynchus tshawytscha. The sequence continues at coordinate 83,618,273 of NC_056436.1, read as the reverse complement.
GCATCTTTGTTGCATTCTTCACATATGATTTGGCACAGTATTTGCAAATGTCCACAGCTTTTCCTTCTACATTTGCTGCAGTGAAATGTCTCCACACATCAGATAGTGACCATGGCATTTTCCTGTAAAGATTAGAAACAAATGAGTAAAACAAACAAATACAATTCCATGTACAGATAAATAGTTAAGCAGTTAAATGAAACAATTCCTTTGTGAGATAAATGTTTTACAATGAAACATGGAAACAGGTGAATTAACACTCCTTAGTTAGGAGGCTCAAGTAAGATAAAAACCCACATGGTAGCAAAAACTAACTAGCAGAAATTGTTAACAAGTTAGAAATGATTTAAACACACTTTGCTGTAGGCTACTATTTACTAGTTAACAAAAAATGATGCATGTCGTATAAAATACATTCCCAGTATTGTAATCAAAACTTACCAGAAAGCATGTAGTCCTTGGCTCAGACAGTGTAGTAGTGTGGGCTCAATAGCATCTCATTAGTGTGCCAGATCTTGAGAATCAGCTGTACATGTGATGGAAGACGGGTTTCAATTCCATTGAATTGGGGATAGTTTAACCACAATATGCCACATGACATAGAATTACCTCATGTGTAATCCCACAAAAAAGGTTCACTGTTATAAGCAAACTTTTTTTAAATTAATTTAAGTAAAATTCACAGAATTAACATCCCATGGAAAATTTCCGGATAATTTCTGGAAATTTAACGGAAATTTTCCGACCCTTTGCAACCCTACTACACAGTGTTGGCCCAAATGGCACCCTATTCAACAAAAGGGCTCCCAAGTGGCACAGCGGTCTAAGGCACTGCATCTCAGTACAAGAGGTGTCACTACAGACCCCGGTTTGATTCCAGGTTGTATAACATCCGACCGTGATTGGGAGTCCCATAGGGCGGTGAACAATTGGCCGGGGTAGGCCGTCATTGTAAATAAGAATTTGTTCTTAACTGACTTGCGTAGTTAAATTTTTAAAAAAGATGTACACTACCTTTCAAAAGTTTTGGGTCACTTAGAAATGTCTTTGTTTTTGTCCATTAATGCCACGTTCGTCATAACGAGGAGACCAAGGCGCTGCGTGATATGAATACATTCCTCTTTAAACAACAAATCGAAACCTCATATGAGCTAGCTTCACGTTTCGATTTGTTGTTTTGTATAGTTTGTTCAGTGTTCTCTTTCATTAAAGAGGAATGCGCCTTGGTCTCCTCGTGTTATATATGTGTGTGTGTGTGTGTGTGTGTGTGTGTGTGTGTGTGTGTGTGTGTGTGTGTATATATATATATATATATATATATATATACCAAGTGCTGACATGCAACTAACCATAGACAATAACCCACAAAACCAACATGGAAAATAACAACCTAAATAGGATCCCCAATCAGAGACAACGACAAACAGCTGCCTCTGATTGGGAACCAATTCAGGCCACCATAGACCTATATATACCTAGAAAAACCAAAACTCCAAAGATGTACAAAAAACCCTAGACAAGGTGAAAACACATACCACCCTTGTCACACCCTGACCTAACCAAAATAATAAAGAAAACAAAGAATACTAAGGTGACAATTCAAATAACATAAAATTGATCAGAAATACAGTGTAGACATTGTTATTGTTGTAAATGACTATTGTAGCTGGAAACGGCTGATGGAATATATTTGAATTTTAATATATTTGAATGGAATATCTGCATAGGCGTAAAGAGGCTCATTATCATCAACTCTTGTGTTCCAATGGCACGTTGTGTTAGCTGATCCAAGTTTATAGTTTTAAAAGGCGAATTGATCATTAGAAAACCCTTTTGCAATTATGTTAGCACAGCTGAAAACTGTTGTGCTGATTAAAGAAGCAATGAAACTTGCCTTCTTTAGACTAGTTGAGTATCTGGAGCATCAGCATTTGTGGTTTCAATTACAGGCTCAAAATGGCCAGAAACAAAGACCTTTCTTCTGAAACTCATCAGTCTATTCTTGTTCTGAGAAATGAAGGCTATTCCAAAATTGCCCAGAAACTAAAGATCTCGTACAATGCTGTGTACTACTCCCTTCACAGAACAGCGCAAACTGGCTCTAACCAGAATAGAAAGAGGAGTGGGAGGCCCCGGTGCACACCTGAGCAAGAGGACAAGTACATTGGAGTGTCTAGTTTGAGAAACAGACGCCTCACAAGCCCCCAACTGGCAGCTTCATTAAATAGTACCCACAAAACACCAGTCTCAACATCAAGAGGCGACTCAACATCATGAAGAGGCGACTCCGGGATGCTGGCCTTCTAGGCAGAGTTGCAAAGAAAAATCCATATCTCAGACTGGCAAATAAAAAGAAAAGATTAAGATGGGCAAAAGAACACTGGACAGAGGAAGATTGGAAAAAAAGTGTTATGGACAGACAAATCTAAGTTTGAGGTGTTCAGATCACAATAAAGAACATTCGTGACAGGCAGAAAAAATGAAAAGATGCTGAAAGAGTGCTTGACGCCATCTGTCAAGCATGGTGGAGGCAAAGTGATGGTCTGGGGGTGCTTTAGTGGTGGTAAAGGGGGAGGTTTGTACAGGGTGTCACAAGTTCTTTTGTGTTTTCCTTGTTTTAGTGTTGGTCAGGACGTGAGGGTGGGTGGGCATTCTATGTTTTGTGTGTCTAGGTTGTTTTTCTGTGTTCGGCCTAGTATGGTTCTCAATCAGAGGCAGGTGTCATTAGTTGTCTCTGATTGAGAATCATACTTAGGTAGCCTGGGTTTCACTGTGTTTTTGTGGATGATTGTTTCCGTGCCTGTGTTTTACACCACATGGTACTGTTTTCAGTTTTGGTTATTCACGTTACGTTTATTGTTTTTGTATGGAGTGTTCAGTTTATGTGTTTAAATAAACAACCATGGACACTTACCACGCCGCATATTGGTCCTACGATCCTTCTTGCCTCTCCTCTTCAGCTGAAGAGGAGGAAAACCATTACAGAATCACCCACCAACCAAGGACCAAGCAGCGTGGTAACAGGCAGCGGCAGCAGCAGCAACGGCAGCAGCAGCAGCAGGAGAGGCAACAGCAACGGCAGCAGCAGGAGAGGCAACAGCAACGGCAGCAGCAGCAGCAGGAGAGGCAACAGCAACGGCAGCAGCAGGAGAGGCAACAGCAACGGCAGCAGCAGCAGCAGGAGAGGCACAGCAGCAGCAGCAGGAGAGGCAACAGCAACGGCAGCAGCAGCAGCAGGAGAGGCAATGGCAGCAGCAGCAGCAGCAGGAGAGGCAACAGCAACAGCAGCAGCAGCAGCAGGAGAGGCAACAGCAGCAGCAGGAGCAGGCAGCAGCAGAAGAAGCAACAGAAGCAGCAGAGGAAGGGCAGCAGCAGGAGAAGCAACAGCAGCAGCAGGAGAGGCAACAGCAGCAGCAGGAGAGGCAACAGCAGCAGCAGGAGAGGCAACAGCAGCAGGAGAGGCAACAGCAGCAGCAGGAGAGGCAACAGCAGCAGCAGGAGAGGCAACAGCAGCAGGAGAGGCAACAGCAGCAGCAGCAGCAGGAGAGGCAGCAGCAGCAGCAGGAGAGGCAACAGCAGCAGCAGGAGAGGCAACAGCAGCAGCAGGAGAGGCAACAGCAGCAGGAGAGGCAACAGCAGGAGAGGCAACAGCAGCAGGAGAGGCAACAGCAGCAGCAGGAGAGGCAACAGCAGCAGCAGGAGAGGCAACAGCAGCAGCAGGAGAGGCAACAGCAGCAGAAGAAGCAGCAGGAGAGGCAGCAGCAGCAGGAGAGGCAGCATTATCTGGACTATACAACTTGGGAAGAGATAGACAGGTGGGCGGTCGACCCAGGGAGAGTGCCAGAGCCCGCCTGGGATTCGCTGAAGCAGTGTGAGGAGGGCTCAGGAGAATGAGGTTGGCGAAACGAGCACGGCGGCGCGGTAGGAAGCCCGGGAGACAGCCCCAAAAATGTCTCGGGGGGGGCACAGGGAGAGTGTGGCAGAGTCAGGAGTCAGACCTGAGCCAACTCCCCCTGTTTACCGCAAGGAGCCATGGATGGAATCAGAGTTGTCGGCGAAGCTGAGGGCTGAGTCTGAGAGGGTCGAGCAGTTATTGGACAGATTGGAGGAGAGTGAACGGATGGGAGATGAGGAGACACTCAAGGAGGTGTTAATAGAATTGGAGGAGAGTGAAGAGAGAGAGCTGTTGATTTGGCGTAGTATGCAAGGCATTCACCCTGAGGTGGGTGTCCCCAGCCCTGTACCACCAGTGCCGGCACCCCGCACCAGGCTGTCTCTCCGTCCCATCAATACAGGTGATCCCGCCTGTCCGGCACTACCAGAGTTTCCACCCCTCAGTCCAGAGGCGCCAGAGCCCCTCAGTCCAGAGGTGCCAGAGCTCCTCTGTCCAGCGCTGCCAGAGCCTTCCTCCTCTCCAGCGCTGCCGGAGTCTCCCGCCTGTCCAGAGCTGCCAGAGCCCCTCAGTCCAGAGGCGCCAGAGCCCCTCAGTCCAGAGGCGCCAGAGCCCCTCAGTCCAGAGGCGCCAGAGCCCCTCTGTCCAGCGCTGCCAGAGTCTTCCTCCTCTCCAGCGCTGTCAGAGTCTCCAGTCTGCCCAGCGCCGCCTGAGCTGCCCGTCTGCCCAGCGCCGGCTGAGCTGCCCGTCTGCCCAGCGCCATCTGAGCCGCCCGTCTGCCCAGCGCCATCTGAGCCGCCCGTCTACCCAGCGCCATCTGAGCCGCCCGTCTGCTCAGCGCCATCTGAGCTGCCCACCAATCAGGAGCTGCCAGAGCCGCCCGTCAGTCAGGAGCTGCCAGAGCCGCCCGCCAGTCAGGAGCCACCAGAGCCAGGAGCCAGTCAGGAGCCGCCAGAGCCGCCCGCCAGTCAAGAGCCGCCAGAGCCAGGAGCCGCCAGATCCGCCAGTCTGCAAGGAGCCACCAGAGCCGCCAGTCTGCAAGGAGCCGCCAGAGCCGCCAGTCAGCAAGGAGCCGCCAGAGCCGCCAGTCAGCAAGGAGCCTCCAGAGCCGCCAGTCTGCAAGGACCCACCAGAGCCGCCAGTCAGCAAGGATCTTCCAGAGCCGCCAGGATCTGCCAGAGCCGCCAGTCAGCCAGGACTGGTCCTCCGATCCTTCTCGCCTCTCCTCTTCAGACGAAGAGGAGGAAAACCATTACACAGGGTAAAAGGGATCTTGAAGGAAGGCTATTAATTGGAGCCAATTTCATCCTACAACAGGACAATGACACAAAGCACAGTTCCAAACTATGCAAGAACTATTTAGCGATCAGCTGGTATTCTGTCTATAATGGAGTGTCCAGCACAGTCACCGGATCTCAACCCTATTGAGCTGTTGTGGGAGCAGCTTGACCGTATGGTACGTAAGAAGTGACCATCAAGCCAATCCAACCTGTGGGAGGTGCTTCAGGAAGCATGGTGTGAAATCTCTACAGATTAACTAGAATGCCAAAGGTCTGCTATGCTGTAATTGCTGCAAATGGAGGATTTTTTTGACGAAAGGACATAAGTATGATCTCAATTAAAAATCATTATTTATAACCTTGTCAATGTCTTGACGATATTTCCTATTAATTTTGCAACTCATTTCATGTTTATTTTCATGGAAAACAAGGGCATTTCTAAGTGACCCCCAAAACTTTTGAACGGTAGTGTATATATAGTGTGCGCTTGGGCCCTGGTGAAAAGTAGGCCACTAAACGAGGAATAGAGTGCCATTTGGAATGCGGACATAGATACAGTATGTCATTAATCGGACCATTTCTTTCTGGGAAAGGACATGACTGGAAATTCAATTAGAATACGTTACGTTCCGTTCATTTGTTTTTCTTAGTTTCACTAAATACAACCTATCAGGTTGTGTAAAAATGTATTGCTGTTGATACTATAGAACATGTGCCTCTATTTATGGTCTCTCAAGGCAATCAAAAGCCATTCTAAATGCATATGGATTGAAAACTTTCAAGACTGCACTGTAGCATATCAATAGGAAAGATACATTACTGTAATAATGTAGCAGAACCATCATATCAATAGGGAACATACTGTAATAATGTAGCAGAACCATCATATCAATAGGAAAGATACATTACTGTAATAATGTAGCAGAACCATCATATCACTAGGAAAGATAATGTCATTACTGTAATAATGTAGCAGAACCATCATATCAATAGGAAAGATACATTACTGTAATAATGTAGCAGAACCATCATATCAATAGGAAAGATACATTACTGTAATAATGTAGCAGAACCATCATATCAATAGGAAAGATACATTACTGTAATAATGTAGCAGAACCATCATATCAATAGGAAAGATACATTACTGTAATAATGTAGCAGAACCATCATATCAATAGGAAAGATACTGTCATTACTGTCATAATGTAGCAGAACCATCATATCAATAGGAAAGATAATGTCATTACTGTAATAATGTAGCAGAACCATCATATCACTAGGAAAGATACTGTCATTACTGTAATAATGTAGCAGAACCATCATATCAATAGGAAAGATACTGTCATTACTGTAATAATGTAGCAGAACCATCATATCAATAGGAAAGATAATGTCATTACTGTAATAATGTAGCAGAACCATCATATCACTAGGAAAGATAATGTCATTACTGTAATAATGTAGCAGAACCATCATATCAATAGGAAAGATACTGTCATTACTGTAATAATGTAGCAGAACCATCATATCAATAGGAAAGATAATGTCATTACTGTAATAATGTAGCAGAACCATCATATCAATAGGAAAGATACTGTCATTACTGTAATAATGTAGCAGAACCATCATATCAATAGGAAAGATAATGTCATTACTGTCATAATGTAGCAGAACCATCATATCAATAGGAAAGATAATGTCATTACTGTAATAATGTAGCAGAACCATCATATCAATAGGAAAGATAATGTCATTACTGTAATAATGTAGCAGAACCATCATATCAATAGGAAATATACTGTCATTACTGTAATAATGTAGCAGAACCATCATATCACTAGGAAAGGTACTGTCATTACAATAATAATGTAGCAGAACCATCATATCAATAGGAAAGATAATGTCATTACTGTAATAATGTAGCAGAACCATCATATCAATAGGAAAGATAATGTCATTACTGTAATAATGTAGCATAACCATCATATCAATAGGGAACATACTGTAATAATGTAGCAGAACCATCATATCACTAGGAAAGATACTGTCATTACTGTAATAATGTAGCAGAACCATCATATCAATAGGAAAGATACTGTCATTACTGTAATAATGTAGCAGAACCATCATATCAATAGGAAAGATAATGTCATTACTGTAATAATGTAGCAGAACCATCATATCAATAGGAAAGATACTGTCATTACTGTCATAATGTAGCAGAACCATCATATCAATAGGAAAGATAATGTCATTACTGTAATAATGTAGCAGAACCATCATATCAATAGGAAATATACTGTCATTACTGTAATAATGTAGCAGAACCATCATATCACTAGGAAAGGTACTGTCATTACAATAATAATGTAGCAGAACCATCATATCAATAGGAAAGATAATGTCATTACTGTAATAATGTAGCAGAACCATCATATCAATAGGAAAGATAATGTCATTACTGTAATAATGTAGCATAACCATCATATCAATAGGGAACATACTGTAATAATGTAGCAGAACCATCATATCACTAGGAAAGATACTGTCATTACTGTAATAATGTAGCAAAACCATCATATCAATAGGGAAGATACTGTCATTACTGTAATAATGTAGCAGAACCATCATATCAATAGGGAACATACTGTCATTACTGTAATAATGTAGCAGAACCATCATATCAATAGGAAAGATACTGTCATTACTGTAATAATGTAGCAAAACCATCATATCAATAGGGAAGATACTGTCATTACTGTAATAATGTAGCAGAACCATCATATCAATAGGGGAGATAATGTAATTACTGTAATAATGTAGCAGAACCATTATATCAATAGGAAAGATACTGTCATTACTGTAATAATGTAGCAGAACCATCATATCAATAGGAAATATACTGTCATTACTGTAATAATGTAGCAGAACCATCATATCAATAGGAAAGATACTGTCATTACTGTAATAATGTAGCAGAACCATCATATCAATAGGAAAGATAATGTCATTACTGTAATAATGTAGCAGAACCATCATATCAATAGGAAAGATACTGTCATTACTGTCATAATGTAGCAGAACCATCATATCAATAGGAAAGATAATGTCATTACTGTAATAATGTAGCAGAACCATCATATCAATAGGAAATATACTGTCATTACTGTAATAATGTAGCAGAACCATCATATCACTAGGAAAGGTACTGTCATTACAATAATAATGTAGCAGAACCATCATATCAATAGGAAAGATAATGTCATTACTGTAATAATGTAGCAGAACCATCATATCAATAGGAAAGATAATGTCATTACTGTAATAATGTAGCATAACCATCATATCAATAGGGAACATACTGTAATAATGTAGCAGAACCATCATATCACTAGGAAAGATACTGTCATTACTGTAATAATGTAGCATAACCATCATATCAATAGGGAACATACTGTAATAATGTAGCAGAACCATCATATCACTAGGAAAGATACTGTCATTACTGTAATAATGTAGCAGAACCATCATATCAATAGGAAAGATACTGTCATTACTGTAATAATGTAGCAGAACCATCATATCAATAGGAAAGATAATGTCATTACTGTAATAATGTAGCAGAACCATCATATCAATAGGAAAGATACTGTCATTACTGTCATAATGTAGCAGAACCATCATATCAATAGGAAAGATAATGTCATTACTGTAATAATGTAGCAGAACCATCATATCAATAGGAAATATACTGTCATTACTGTAATAATGTAGCAGAACCATCATATCACTAGGAAAGGTACTGTCATTACAATAATAATGTAGCAGAACCATCATATCAATAGGAAAGATAATGTCATTACTGTAATAATGTAGCAGAACCATCATATCAATAGGAAAGATAATGTCATTACTGTAATAATGTAGCATAACCATCATATCAATAGGGAACATACTGTAATAATGTAGCAGAACCATCATATCACTAGGAAAGATACTGTCATTACTGTAATAATGTAGCAAAACCATCATATCAATAGGGAAGATACTGTCATTACTGTAATAATGTAGCAGAACCATCATATCAATAGGAACATACTGTCATTACTGTAATAATGTAGCAGAACCATCATATCAATAGGAAAGATACTGTCATTACTGTAATAATGTAGCAAAACCATCATATCAATAGGGAAGATACTGTCATTACTGTAATAATGTAGCAGAACCATCATATCAATAGGGAGATAATGTAATTACTGTAATAATGTAGCAGAACCATTATATCAATAGGAAAGATACTGTCATTACTGTAATAATGTAGCAGAACCATCATATCAATAGGAAATATACTGTCATTACTGTAATAATGTAGCAGAACCATCATATCACTAGGAAAGGTACTGTCATTACAATAATAATGTAGCAGAACCATCATATCAATAGGGAAGATACTGTCATTACTGTAATAATGTAGCAAAACCATCATATCACTAGGAAAGGTACTGTCATTACAATAATAATGTAGCATAACCATCATATCAATAGGGAACATACTGTCATTACTGTAATAATGTAGCAGAACCATCATATCACTAGGAAAGATACTGTCATTAGTGTAATAATGTAGCAAAACCATCATATCAATAGGGAAGATACTGTCATTACTGTAATAATGTAGCAGAACCATCATATCAATAGGAAAGATACTGTCATTACTGTAATAATGTAGCAGAACCATCATATCAATAGGAAAGATACTATCATTACTGTAATAATGTAGCAAAACCATCATATCAATAGGAAAGATACTGTCACTCCTAATAATGTAGCAGATACATCAATGATCACTCAGACTGTTCCATGCTCAGGAAAGTGATATCACAACATAAACCGTCTACCTGCCTTCTAGATCCTATCCCCAGCACCTTCTTCAAAACAGTTTAATTGCATATCTTTTGTTAATCACTTCCTGTTCACGGGCACTTTCCCCACTTCACTAAAAACTGCTCTGATGAAACCCCTTCTGAAGGAAAGTAGTCTAAATTCTTCAGCTTTTAGTATGGCCGGGGCGATATCATATCACGGTATATATATATTTTTTAAACTTTACGACAGTATTTTATGTTTTTTAATAATAAAGGTTCATTTGCTTTATGAGTAGTGAGTGATCCCAGGGTGCTTTATGAGTAGTTAGTGATCCCAGGGTGCTTTATGAGTAGTGAGTGATCCCAGGGTGCTTTATGAGTAGTTAGTGATCCCAGGGTGCTTTATAAGTAGTGAGTGATCCCAGGGTGCTTTATGAGTAGTGTGTGATCCCAGGGTGCTTTATGAGTAGTGTGTGATCCAGGGTGCTATATGAGTAGTGAGTTGTGATCCCAGGGTGCTTTATGAGTAGTGAGTGATCCCAGGGAGCTTTATGAGTAGCGAGTAGTGATCCCAGGGTGCTTTATGAGCAGTGAGTCATCCCAGGGTGCTATATGAGTAGTGAGTGATCCCAGGCAGCTTTATGAGTAGTGAGTAGTTATCCCAGGGTGCTTTATGAGTAGTGAGTGATCCCAGGGTGTTTTATGAGTAGTGAGTGATCCCAGGGTGTTTTATGAGTAGTGAGGGATCCCAGGGTGCTCTATGAGTAGTGAGTAGTGTTCCCAGGGTGCTTTATGAGTAGTGATCCCAGGGTGCTATATGAGTAGTGAGTTGTGATCCCAGGGTGCTTTATGAGTAGTGAGTTGTGATCCCAGGGTGCTTTATGAGTAGTGAGTGATCCCAGGGTGCTTTATGGGTAGTGAGTGATTCCAGGGTCCTTTATGAGTAGTGAGTAGTGATCCGAGGGTGTTTTATGAGTAGTGAGTGATCCCAGGGTGCTCTATGAGTAGTGAGTAGTGATCCCAGGGTGCTTTTTGAGTAGTGATCCCAGGGTGTTTTATGAGTAGTGAGTGATCCCAGGGTGTTTTATGAGTAGTGAGTAGTGATCCCAGGGTGCTTTATGAGTAGTGAGTGATCCCAGGGTGCTTTATGAGTAGTGAGTGATCCCAGGGTGCTTTATGAGTAGTGAGTGATCCCAGGGTGCTTTATGAGTAGTGAGTGATCCCAGGGTGCTTTATGAGTAGTGAGTGATCCCAGGGTGGTAACACATCCATTCTAAGTGATTTCAATGAGTCTTTCTCCATTCTGTTATATACGGTTCAATTCAACTTCAACACAAACTATTTTTCTGCATATTCATCAATTCCTGAATTTCCTACACTCATTTCCTACACTCATTTCCTACACTCATTTCGTACATTCATTTGAGATCATTTCCACACTGCCACGTAAGGCTGCACGATATGGGCAAACAATCTAGGCTTTATTTTTAACCAAATGTTCTACTTGTGATTTACGGCAAAACCCTTGGGTGAACTGTTGGAATCATGGAAATAGAATGATTATTCAAATTGTATAGTTAGAATATTATAGAGGGCACTTTGAATACAGCTTTGTTTGACATGACAACAAATGAAAATGCCAGGGAGGAGTTATTGTGACAGGGTAGGAACCAAAGTGTTGACAAGTGTTTCCTATGGGACCCTATAATCTTTGGCTACATTGAATGTTTTATCTTAGTTACTTCATGTAGCTAACATATTCTTGCTTTGCGTTTATCTCTTTGATTTAGAAGATACTGTTGCACAAACAACATGCAGGTGCAGGTCTACACCATCACTGGTATTATCGGTCTGTATAGCTAGTTAAGTTTGCTCTGACTCACTACATGTATTAGCTAGCAAGAGATTTGCATTAGCGGTTGACAAGATGTCGGCCCAACTTACTAAGAAAAGACAAACTAGCTATGTGCTGATGTAAGAAACACAAACTAATAGTGTCATAACAGAACTCTAGTGGATTTATATTAAGAAGCAAAGTGAAAACAGCATTGTTGTCATCAACATTGTTGCATGTGCTGCATTGACCATGCAGACTGAAAGTGTCTGCAAGTGTCAAGTGTCTCGTGGTAAAGGAACAACAAATGCGCTCCTTGAGTGACAGAGGGCGTGGCTAGGTCTGTGTGGAAAGCGGCGTGGAGAGAGAGCGGAGAGGGATGACTCAAGTAGCGAAGTAAACTTTTAAAATTTACATTACACATGGCGTATCACATTTAACAAACCAAACATTAAAATATTGTTGTAGAAGGTAAAGTAAAAACACAAACCGGTCCGTGCATCAATACCAGTATATCGTAAAATGTGGTATATCGCCCAGCCCTTAGCAATTTTTGGCCAATCTACAACCTTCCATTTGTAAGTAAAATTCTGGAGAAATTGGTTTTCAAATAGCTAAATAATGTTTTAAGTGCCAACTGTATTTAAAAAAAAAAAATCATTTTTGTTGCTTCTGCTATATTATTACAGTAATGACAGTAGATCCTATTGATGTGATGCTTTCTTGGGTAGACCAGAGCATTACAGTAGTCAAGCCTGCTTGTAATAAGAGCATGGATGAGTCTCTCTGTATCCGCCTGAGAGAGAAACAGCCGCACCTTGGCAATGTTCCACAGGTGGTAAATTTTTTTATTTTGGTCACATTCCTAATGTGTGATTTTAAATTTTGTTCAGAATATAAAATAACAGCTAGGGTTTTACCTGGTGTTATATCTTTATTGTCCGTGAATTAAAATATGCGTCCAGAATAACTAAAGGCTGGAGAGACAGCCTTTAGTTACTATGCCCCCAGTCTTTAGTTACTATGCCCCCAGCCTGTAGTTACTATGCCCCCAGCCTCTAGTTACTATGCCCCCAGCCTTTAGTTACTATGTCCCCAGCCTTTAGTTACTATGTCCCCAGCCTTTAGTTACTATGCCCCCAGCCTTTAGTTACTATGCCCCCAGCCTTTAGTTACTATGTCCCCAGCCTTTAGTTACTATGCCCCCAGCCTTTAGTTACTTTGCCCCCAGTCTTTAGTTACTTTGCCCCCAGCCTTTAGTTACTATTACCCCAGCCTTTAGTTACTATGTCCCCAGCCTCTAGTTACTATGCCCCCAGCCTTTAGTTACTATGCCCCCAGCCTTTAGTTACTATCCCCCAGCCTTTAGTTACTATGCCCCCAGCCTTTAGTTACTATGCCCCCAGCCTTTAGTTACTATGCCCCCAGCCTTTAGTTACTATGCCCCCAGCCTCTAGTTACTATTACCCCAGCCTTTAGTTACTATGTCCCCAACCTCTAGTTACTATGCCCCCAGCCTTTAGTTACTATGCCCCCAGTCTTTAGTTACTATGCCCCCAGCCTTTAGTTACTATGCCCCCAGCCTTTAGTTACTATGCCCCCAGCCTTTAGTTACTATGCCCCCATTCTTTAGTTACTATGCCCCCATTCTTTAGTTACTATGCCCCCAGCCTTTAGTTACTATGCCCCCAGTCTTTAGTTACTATGCCCCCAGCCTTTAGTTACTATGCCCCCAGCCTTTAGTTACTATGTCCCCAGCCTTTAGTTACTATGCCCCCAGCCTTTAGTTACTATGCCCTCAGCCTTTAGTTACTATGCCCCCAGCCTGTAGTTACTATGCCCCCAGCCTGTAGTTACTATGCCTTTAGTTACCCCCAGCCTCTAGTTACTATGCCCCCAGCCTTTAGTTACTATGCCCCCAGCCTTTAGTTACTATGCCCCCAGCCTTTAGTTACTATGCCCCCAGCCTTTAGTTACTATGCCCCCAGCCTTTAGTTACTATGCCCCCAGCCTTTAGTTACTATGCCCCCAGCCTCTGAAATACCCTGCAAGAGAACCTGATGGGGGCTGAAACTGTGGACATATTTGAAAGAGATCTTAAAATACATATTTGTAGCTTTGCTTTTCCTCGGGATTCATTTTAGTTGTTCAGTTTGTGTATTTCTATTGTTATTTATCTTATGTTTGTTGTGTAAATATTCCAGCTATTTGAAGGACATTGTGTTGCATTCCATGTCTGAAATGTGCTGTAGAAATAATGACACCCTACTTTCTATAGAGTGTGTCTATACAGTGTGTCTATACAGTGTGTCTATAGAGTGTGTCTATACAGTGTCTCTATACAGTGTGTCTATACAGTGTGTCTATATAGTGTGTCTATAGAGTGTGTCTATAGAGTGTGTCTATATAGTGTGTCTATAGAGTGTGTCTATAGAGTGTGTCTATACAGTGTGTCTATAGAGTGTGTCTATACAGTGTCTCTATACAGTGTGTCTATAGAGTGTGTCTATATAGTGTGTCTATATAGTGTGTCTATAGAGTGTGTCTATATAGTGTGTCTATAGAGTGTGTCTATATAGTGTGTCTATAGAGTGTGTCTATTTAGTGTGTGTCTATATAGTGTGTCTATAGAGTGTGTCTATATAGTGTGTCTATAGAGTGTGTCTATATAGTGTGTCTATAGAGTGTGTCTATGTAGTGTGTCTATAGAGTGTGTCTAGTAGTGTGTCTATAGAGTGTGTCTATATAGTGTGTCTATAGAGTGTGTCTATAGAGTGTGTCTATATAGTGTGTCTATAGAGTGTGTCTAATAGTGTGTCTATAGAGTGTGTCTATAGAGTGTGTCTATAGAGTGTGTCTATAGAGTGTGTCTATACAGTGTGTCTATAGAGTGTGTCTATATAGTGTGTCTATAGTGTGTCTCTATACAGTGTGTCTATATAGTGTGTCTATAGTGTGTCTATAGAGTGTGTCTATAGAGTGTGTCTATAGAGTGTGTCTAGTAGTGTGTCTATATAGTGTGTCTATATAGTGTGTCTATATAGTGTGTCTATAGAGTGTGTCTATATAGTGTGTCTATATAGTGTGTCTATATAGTGTCTCTATATAGTGTGTCTATACAGTGTCTCTATACAGTGTGTCTAGTAGTGTGTCTATAGAGTGTGTCTAGTAGTGTGTCTATAGAGTGTGTCTATTAGTGTGTCTATATAGTGTGTCTATACAGTGTGTCTAGTAGTGTGTCTATAGAGTGTGTCTAGTAGTGTGTCTATAGAGTGTGTCTATTAGTGTGTCTATATAGTGTGTCTATACAGTGTGTCTATACAGTGTGTCTATATAGTGGGTCTATACAGTGTGTCTAGTAGTGTGTCTATATAGTGTGTCTATAGAGTGTGTCTAGTAGTGTGTCTATACAGTGTGTCTATAGAGTGTGTCTAGTAGTGTGTCTATACAGTGTGTCTATATAGTGCCTATAGAGTGTGTCTATAGAGTGTGTCTATACAGTGTGTCTATATAGTGTGTCTATATAGTGTGTCTATAGAGTGTGTCTAGTAGTGTGTCTATACAGTGTGTCTATAGAGTGTGTCTAGTAGTGTGTCTATACAGTGTGTCTATATAGTGCCTATAGAGTGTGTCTATAGAGTGTGTCTATACAGTGTGTCTATATAGTGTACTACCTTTGTCTAGAAGCTTTTTAAAAATGTTTTATTTAACCAGGCAAGTCAGTTAAGAATACATTAATATTTTACAATGACGGTCTACCCCTGCCAAATCCTCCCCTAACCCGGACGACACTGGGCCAACTGTGTGCGGCCCTGTGGGACTTCCGATCACAGCCAGTTATGATACAGCCTGGAATCAAACCAGGGTCTGTAGTGACACCTCTAGCACTGAGATGCCGTGCCTTAGACCGCTGCTCCACTCGGGAGCCCTGGTCAGTGGTGGTCAGAAGTAGTGGTCAGAAGTAGTGCACTATGTCGTAAGGAATAGGGTGTAATTTAGGATAGAGCCTGGAATCGAACCAGGGTCTGTAGTGACACCTCTAGCACTGCTGCTCCACTCGGGAGCCCTGGTCAGTAGTGGTCAGAAGTAGTGCACTATGTCGTAAAGGAATAAGGTGTAATTTAGGATACAGTCAGAATAGCCCCCGATAATATCTCACGTCTATGATTGTACAGTAGCAATGTATCTCTGACAGTGGACAGATTCATCACGATGCTTTCCACAGAGGAAATCCTTCCTATATAAGAGCTACATTGTATTGGTGTTACAGATCACACGGTCACTGTCATAACTTGCTAATCAGGTGTTAATATTACCAATATACCTTACAGTCAGGTTTTTCATTCCTCCTTCCTTATCACTGGGGGGGGTTCAAATATGGAAAGCGAGAAAGAAAGATTGAATTTGACTTTAGCATTACTACTTACAAATGTCTGTTACCATGATGGCACAGACGTGAAGCTAGTTACTGTTGCTAAGCTCTTCGGTACAGGAGCCCTTCTTGGTTGTGGGCCAAGGGGCAGACAGACTGTGATATGATCAGGAATTCCTTACGAGGGGAGACAGAGGGCTGTGTGTGTGTGTGTGTGTGTGTGTGTGTGTGTGTGTGTGTGTGTGTGTGTGTGTGTGTGTGTGTGTGTGTGTGTGTATGTGTGTGTGTGTGTGTATTAGGGAATTCCCTACGACAGGAGGTGCAGGGGTTGGGAGTGGTGAAGGCAGGGAGTTCCTGACATTTTGGGGGCGATGCCAAAACAGGCTGCATAATTCAGTCAGTCAGGGAGCCAAGGCAGCATGTCTGTGTTTCTGCATCCCAAACAGCAACCTTTACCCTTTTTGACCAGAGCCAGACAGACAGCCTGTCTGTTGATAATGGAGCCTGTGGGGATCAGAAGTGTTTTTCATGGAATTTACTGTAAAGACATTTTCCAGAAAGCTTCATGACTCAGAGGGTTCAGTCTTTGGGCTTCACGACTCAGAGGGTTCAGTCTTTGGGCTTCACCACTCAGAGGGTTCAGTCTTTGGGCTTCACCACTCAGAGGGTTCAGTCTTTGGGCTTCACGACTCAGAGGGTTCAGTCTTTGGGCTTCACGACTCAGAGGGTTCAGTCTTTGGGCTTCACCACTCAGAGGGTTCAGACTTTGGGCTTCACCACTCAAAGGGTTCAGTGTTTGGGCTTCACGACTCAGAGGGTTCAGTCTTTGGGCTTCACGACTCAGAGGGTTCAGTCTTTGGGCTTCACGACTCAGAGGGTTCAGTCTTTGGGCTTCACCACTCAAAGGGTTCAGTCTTTGGGCTTCACCACTCAGAGGGTTCAGTCTTTGGGCTTCACGACTCAGAGGGTTCAGTCTTTGG
Source organism: Oncorhynchus tshawytscha (assembly GCF_018296145.1). Lineage (NCBI taxonomy): Eukaryota > Metazoa > Chordata > Actinopteri > Salmoniformes > Salmonidae > Oncorhynchus > Oncorhynchus tshawytscha. The sequence continues at coordinate 83,601,044 of NC_056436.1, read as the reverse complement.
GCTTCACCACTCAGAGGGTTCAGTCTTTGGGCTTCACGACTCAGAGGGTTCAGTCTTTGGGCTTCACCACTCAAAGGGTTCAGTCTTTGGGCTTCACCACTCAAAGGGTTCAGTCTTTGGGCTTCACCACTCAAAGGGTTCAGTCTTTGGGCTTCACGACTCAGAGGGTTCAGTCTTTGGGCTTCACGACTCAGAGGGTTCAGTCTTTGGGCTTCACGACTCAAAGGGTTCAGTCTTTGGGCTTCACGACTCAGAGGGTTCAGTCTTTGGGCTTCACGACTCAGAGGGTTCAGTCTTTGGGCTTCACGACTCAGAGGGTTCAGTCTTTGGGCTTCACGACTCAGAGGGTTCAGTCTTTGGGCTTCACGACTCAAAGGGTTCAGTCTTTGGGCTTCACGACTCAGAGGGTTCAGTCTTTGGGCTTCACGACTCAAAGGGTTCAGTCTTTGGGCTTCACGACTCAGAGGGTTCAGTCTTTGGGCTTCACGACTCAGAGGGTTCAGTCTTTGGGCTTCACGACTCAGAGGGTTCAGTCTTTGGGCTTCACCACTCAAAGGGTTCAGTCTTTGGGCTTCACCACTCAAAGGGTTCAGTCTTTGGGCTTCACGACTCAGAGGGTTCAGTCTTTGGGCTTCACCACTCAGAGGGTTCAGTCTTTGGGCTTCACCACTCAGAGGGTTCAGTCTTTGGGCTTCACGACTCAGAGGGTTCAGTCTTTGGGCTTCACGACTCAGAGGGTTCAGTCTTTGGGCTTCACGACTCAGAGGGTTCAGTCTTTGGGCTTCACGACTCAGAGGGGTTCTCACGACTCAGTCTTTGGGCTTCACGACTCAGAGGGTTCAGTCTTTGGGCTTCACGACTCAGAGGGTTCAGTCTTTGGGCTTCACGACTCAGAGGGTTCAGTCTTTGGGCTTCACGACTCAGAGGGTTCAGTCTTTGGGCTTCACGACTCAGAGGGTTCAGTCTTTGGGCTTCACGACTCAGAGGGTTCAGTCTTTGGGCTTCACGACTCAAGGGTTCAGTCTTTGGGCTTCACGACTCAAAGGGTTCAGTCTTTGGGCTTCACGACTCAGAGGGTTCAGTCTTTGGGCTTCACCACTCAAAGGGTTCAGTCTTTGGGCTTCACCACTCAAAGGGTTCAGTCTTTGGGCTTCACGACTCAAAGGGTTCAGTCTTTGGGCTTCACGACTCAGAGGGTTCAGTCTTTGGGCTTCACGACTCAGAGGGTTCAGTCTTTGGGCTTCACGACTCAGAGGGTTCAGTCTTTGGGCTTCACCACTCAAAGGGTTCAGTCTTTGGGCTTCACCACTCAAAGGGTTCAGTCTTTGGGCTTCACGACTCAGAGGGTTCAGTCTTTGGGCTTCACCACTCAAAGGGTTCAGTCTTTGGGCTTCACGACTCAGAGGGTTCAGTCTTTGGGCTTCACGACTCAGAGGGTTCAGTCTTTGGGCTTCACCACTCAAAGGGTTCAGTCTTTGGGCTTCACCACTCAAAGGGTTCAGTCTTTGGGCTTCACGACTCAGAGGGTTCAGTCTTTGGGCTTCACGACTCAGAGGGTTCAGTCTTTGGGCTTCACGACTCAGAGGGTTCAGTCTTTGGGCTTCACCACTCAAAGGGTTCAGTCTTTGTGTAAAAGATAGATGATTCTAAACTATAATAAAAGGAAGCTGTACTAGGCTCATGTGGCTGCTCTGACTGAAGCTTACAGTTTGTGTCTGTCTCTTCTTTGTCAAGTGTTGTCACTTGAGCTGAATTACTTGGAGTGATTTTCTCCTATATTGTCTATTCTCGGATAAAAGACAGTATAGAGAGGGCAATGAATCATTTTTATTTTACCTTTATTTAACTAGGCAAGTCAGTTAAGAACAAATTCTTATTTACAATGACGGCCTAGGAACAGTGGGTTAACTGCCTTGTTCAGGGCAAAATGACAGATTTGTACCTTTTCAGCTCAGGGATTTGATCTTGCAACCTTTTGGTTACTGGCCAGACGCTCCAACCACTAGGCTACCTGCCACCCCAGAATAGACTAGAATTTACCCTCATACCCACAGATAGCTTGGGAGCTGTAACATACAGTGCACGGGTCCATATTTGTGTGAGACTTACTGAATTGGCACAGCACAGGCTCAAAACATTTCATGGAAATGAATAAGGATTTTCACCCTCTGTATCCTTTACAAATATTGTTTCAAACAGAAGGTTCATGACATGAAGGATTATTTGTTGTATTTGTTCAAATGCATTATGAAGTAACATTACACCATGCTATTTGGGAGCAGCAGTTCCATTCATTTCACTGTAGTGTTGCCCCCATACACCAGTCAACTCACAAGGCCCGGGCGCTTCGTTCGGTACAATTTCCATCTCTGTTGTTGTTGGTTAAAGAGCGTAGTTATCGAAGTAGCGAAGGATCCCTGTGCAATCGGGTGCAATGTTGAAGGATCCCTGTGCGGTCTGGTAAAATGTTGAAGGATCCCCGTGTGGTCTGGTATAATGTTGAAGGATCCCTGTGTGGTCTGGTATAATGTTGAAGGATCCCTGTGTGGTCTGGAATAATGTTGAAGGATCCCTGTGTGGTCTGGTGTAATGTTGAAGGATCCCTGTGTGGTCTGGTATAATGTTGAAGGATCCCCGTGTGTAATGTTGAAGGATCCATGTGTGTAATGTTGAAGGATCCATGTGTGTAATGTTGAAGGATCCCTGTGTGTGTAATGTTGAAGGATCCCTGTGTGTAATGGTGAAGGATCCCTGTGTGGTCTGGTATAATGTTGAAGGATCCCTGTGTGAGCTGGTGTAATGTTGAATGATCCCTGTGCGGTCTGGTATAATGTTGAATGATCCCTGTGCGGTCTGGTATAATGCTGAATGATCCCTGTGTGGTCTGGTATAATGTTGAAGGATCCCTGTGCGGGCTGGTGTAATGTTGAAGGATCCCTGTGTGGTCTGGTGTAATGTTGAAGGATCCCTGTGTGTAATGTTGAAGGATCCCTGTGTGTAATGTTGAAGGATCCCTGTGTGGTCTGGTGGAATGTTGAAGGATACCTGTGCGGGCTGGTGTAATGTTGAAGGATCCCTGTGTGGTCTGATGTAATGTTGAAGGATCCCTGTGTGTAATGTTGAAGGATCCCTGTGTGTAATGTTGAAGGATCCCTGTGTGGTCTGGTGGAATGTTGAAGGATACCTGTGTGGTCTGGTATAATGTTGAAGGATCCCTGTGTGTAATGTTGAAGGATCCCTGTGTGTAATGTTGAAGGATCCCTGTGTGTAATGTTGAAGGATCCCTGTACGGTCTGGTATAATGCTGAATGATCCCTGTGTGGTCTGGTATAATGTTGAAGGATCCCTGTGCGGTCTGGTGTAATGTTGAAGGATCCCTGTGTGGTCTGGTGTAATGTTGAAGGATCCCTGTGTGGTCTGGTAAAATGTTGAAGGATCCCTGTGTGGTCTGGTATAATGTTGAAGGATCCCTGTGTGTAATGTTGAAGGATCCCTGTGTGTAATGTTGAAGGATCCCTGTGTGTAATGTTGAAGATTCTCTGTGCGGTCTGGTATAATGCTGAATGATCCCTGTGTGGTCTGGTATAATGTTGAAGGATCCCTGTGCGGTCTGGTGTAATGTTGAAGGATCCCTGTGTGGTCTGGTGTAATGTTGAAGGATCCCTGTGTGGTCTGGTAAAATGTTGAAGTATCCCTGTGTGGTCTGGTATAATGTTGAAGGATCCCTGTGTGTAATGTTAAAGGATCCCTGTGTGGCCTGGTGTAATGTTGAAGGATCCCTGTGTGGTCTGGTATAATGTTGAAGGATCCCTGTGTGTAATGTTGAAATATACCTGTGTGTAATGTTGAAGGATCCCTGTGTGTGTAATGTTGAAGGATCCCTGTGTGTGTAATGTTGACGGATCCCTGTGTGTAATGGTGAAGGATCCCTGTGTGTAATGTTGAAGGATCCCTGTGTGGTCTGGTGGAATGTTGAAGGATCCCTGTGTGGTCTGGTATAATGTTGAAGGATCCCTGTGTGTAATGTTGAAGGATCCCTGTGTGTAATGTTGAAGGGTCCCTGTGCGGTCTGGTATAATGCTGAATGATCCCTGTGTGGTCTGGTATAATGTTGAAGGATCCCTGTGCGGTCTGGTGTAATGTTGAAGGATCCCTGTGTGGTCTGGTGTAATGTTGAAGGATCCCTGTGTGGTCTGGTAAAATGTTGAAGGATCCCTGTGTGGTCTGGTATAATGTTGAAGGATCCCTGTGTGGTCTGGTGTAATGTTGAAGGATCCCTGTGTGGTCTGGTGTAATGTTGAAGGATCCCTGTGTGTAATGTTGAAGGATCCCTGTGTGGTCTGGTGTAATGTTGAAGGATCCCTGTGTGGTCTGGTATAATGTTGAAGGATCCCTGTGTGTAATGTTGAAGGATCCCTGTGTGTAATGTTGAAGGATCCCTGTGTGTGTAATGTTGAAGGATCCCTGTGTGTGTAATGTTGACGGATCCCTGTGTGTAATGTTGAAGGATCCTTGTGTGTAATGTTGAAGGATCCCTGTGTGTGTAATGTTGAAGGATCCCTGTGTGTAATGTTGAAGGATCCCTGTGTGGTCTGGTATAATGTTGAAGGATCCCTTTGTGAGCTGGTGTAATGTTGAAGAATCCCTGTGTGGTCTGGTGTAATGTTGAAGGTTCCCTGTGTGAGCTGGTGTAATGTTGAAGGATCCCTGTGTGGTCTGGTGTAATGTTGAAGGATCCATGTGTGTAATGTTGAAGGATCCCTGTGTGAGCTGGTGTAATGTTGAAGGATCCCTGTGTGATCTGGTGTTATGTTGAAGGATCCCTGTGTGTAATGTTGAAGGATCCCTGTGTGTAATGTTGAAGGATCCCTGTGTGAGCTGGTGTAATGTTGAAGGATCCCTGTGCGGTCTGGTGTAATGTTGAAGGATCCCTGTGTGTGTAATGTTGAAGGATCCCTGTGTGTAATGTTGAATGATCCCTGTGTGGTCTGGTGTAATGTTGAAGGATCCATGTGTGTAATGTTGAAGGATCCCAGTGTGGTCTGGTGTAATGTTGAAGGATCCCTGTGTGTAATGTTGAAGGATCCCTGTGTGGTCTGGTGTAATGTTGAAGGATCCCTGTGTGAGCTGGTGTAATGTTGAAGGATCCCTGTGTGGTCTGGTGTAATGTTGAAGGATCCCTGTGTGGTGTGGTGTAATGTTGAAGGATCCCTGTGTGGTCCTCATCCTGATATCAGCCACGCAACTGCCACTGAGAAGAATAGAAGGTTAGCGTCACAAACCGCACTCTGCTCCCTACGTAGTGCACTACTATTACTCAGAGCCCAATGGGCACTATTTAAGAAAACAAGGTGCTATCTGGGACGCAGGCGAGGTGTTCCAGTCTGTCACACAGATAGTCTGTCACACAGATAGTCTGTCATCAGTCATTAATATGAGGCTCTGTTGAAACTATGTGTGCATCCCAAATGGCACCCTTTTCCCTATATAGTGCACTACTTTAGACTTTAGGGTGCTATTTGGGACTAACTCATTTAACCATTCATTCATTCAACCATTCATTCATTTATTGGGGTGGCAGGTGGCCTAGTGGTTCAAGTGTTGGACTAGTAACCGAAAGGTTGCAAGATCTAATTCCCAAGGTGACAAGGTAAAAAAATCTGTTGTTCTGCCCCTGAACAAGGCAGTTAACCCACTGATCCTGGGCTGTCATTGAAAATAAGAATTTGTTCTTAACTGACTTGCCTAGTTAAATAAAGGTTCAACATTCATTCTCTGGTGGGACTTGTCTTGTCTCTGAGAGTAAAACAAAATGATGATGATGATGATGATGATGATGATGGGATGATGAGAGAAAACAGTGTTGGTGAAAATACCTGCAAATCAAATCAAATCAAATTTATTTGTCACATACACATGGTTAGCAGATGTTAATGCGAGTGTAGCGAAATGCTTGTGCTTCTAGTTCCGACAATGCAGTAATAACGAGCAAGTAATCTAACTAACAATTCCAAAAAAACTACTGTCTTATACACAGTGTAAGGGGATAAAGAATATGTACATAAGGATATATGAATGAGTGATGGTACAGAGCAGCATAGGCAAGACACAGTAGATGATATCGAGTACAGTAGATGATATCGAGTACAGTATATACATATGGGATAAGTATGTAAACCAAGTGGCATAGTTAAAGTGGCTAGTGATACATGTATTACATAAGGATGCAGTCGATGATATAGAGTACAGTATCAACGTATGCATATGAGATGAACAATGTAGGGTAAGTAACATTATATAAGGTAGCATTGTTTAAAGTGGCTAGTGATATATTTACATCATTTCCCATCAATCCCATGCACTTCAGCAAATACCGCATCCTGTTTGACCACTTTGCTCAATGTGTGAGACAAACAAACACAATGTTTGTCTCCTTTAGACTGCACTTCACTAAAGGCCTCTTCTGCTGACACGCCTCAATGTGCCAGACATTTAGCTGTAGCCTGTCGTCATGACCACAGACTTTACTGGCTACGGCTAAATGTATAGAACAGTGGGGTGTGTCCCATCGCACCAGGTGTGTGCTGTTAGTATTCCTAATGAGAGTTCTATGGACATGGCAGACTGTGTTGACAGAGACTGGCCGGCTTCACCTGCACGTGTATTAAGCCAGGTGTGTGCTGTTAGTATTCCTAATGAGAGTTCTATGGACATGGCAGACTGTGTTGACAGAGACTGGCCGGCTTCACCTGCACGTGTATTAAGCCAGGTGTGTGCTGTTAGTATTCCTAATGAGAGTTCTATGGACATGGCAGACTGTGTTGACAGAGACTGGCCGGCTTCACCTGCACGTGTATTAAGCCAGGTGTACATTGCACGTCTTTCAACATCCTAACGTGCCTGAGCCTCTCACATTAAAACCACCGTCTTGCCAACGTAGTGATGCGGCACACTAAACAATGTGACGCGGATGGTAGGTCACACACTACCCACGTTGTTCACTTGGTCATGAGGATTCTCCATACCAGCACGCTGCGTCACGCCAAAACAATGATGTGATGATGTGATTAGATTTAACGGAGCTTCGAGCTGTGGCTCAAAACAGCCTCCTAAACAGTTTTCAGTTAGACATTCATACTTGCCGTACAGAGTTGAAATGTTTAGCTCATTTAAAAAAATAAAAAATAACGTTGCTTGTGCACTTCAGAGCACAAGGGAATGCTGGGGCTGCTCAAAGGCGAGATCATTAGCCGTCAGATAGTGTCTCTGACCCGCTCACATTAAACGAGCGTCGGTGACGGCCGAGCCGTCTCCGATCTTAAAAACCTTTTCTGGGACAGCTACATCTTGTTATTCACTATCTCTTAATGTGATAGTGCAGGGGTAAGGCCTACTTGTGGCCATTACAGCTAAACTATGACGAGCCCTAAGGCTCTCCCTTCTGTGGTCTTGAATTAAATACGACCCATCCCTACTTTTCTAGAGATTTTAATGTTGTTTAAATGTGTATCATTGCTCCCCATATTGCTACCAAGTTTATTGTTCTATAATTATTGATTTTAAATTGTGTATTAATTTTGAGTGCTTACCACCTTGCGGACGTTCCGGTTTTCAGGAGAAATGGAAAGAGAGACTGTGGATGTTCTGGTTTTCAGAGGAAATGGAAAGAGAGACTGGATGTTCTGGTTTTCAGGGGAAATGGAAAGAGAGACTGTGGATGTTCTGGTTTTCAGAGGAAATGGAAAGAGAGACGGTGGATGTTCTGGTTTTCAGAGGAAATGGAAAGAGAGACGGTGGATGTTCTGGTTTTCAGAGGAAATGGAAAGAGAGACGGTGGATGTTCTGGTTTTCAGAGGAAATGGAAAGAGAGAAATGGAAAGAGAGACTGTGGATGTTCTGGTTTTCAGAGGAAATGGAAAGAGAGACGGTGGATGTTCTGGTTTTCAGAGGAAATGGAAAGAGAGACGGTGGATGTTCTGGTTTTCAGAGGAAATGGAAAGAGAGACGGTGGATGTTCTGGTTTTCAGAGGAAATGGAAAGAGAGACGGTGATGTGCTTTTTGACGTTACCAAGGTGACGCTCCATCATAACTCCTCAACTGGATTGGTTGAACAGCAGAAGAGAACCTCCGCTGTGACGCTTGGCATTCAGGCCATCTTTGTTTCATCAGACCAGAGAATCTTGTTTCTCATGTCTGAGAGTCCTTTAGGTGCCTTTTGGGAAACGCCAAGCGGGCTGTCATGTGCCTTTTACTAAGGAGTGGCTTCTGTCTGGCCACTCTACCATAAAGGCCTGATTGGTGGAGTCCTGCAGAGATGGTTGTCCTTCTGGAAGGTTCTCCCATCTCCACAGAGGAACTCTGGAGATCTGTCAGAGTGTCCATCAGGTTCTTGGTCACATCCCTGACCAAGGCTCTTCTCCCCCGATTGCTCAGTTTGGCCGGGCGGCCAGCTCTAGAAAGAGTCTTGGTGGTTCCAAACTTCTTCCATTTAAGAATGATGGAGGCCACTTTGTTCTTAGGGACCTTCAATGCTGCAGACATTTGTTGGTACCCTTCCCCAGATCTGTGGCTCAACATAATTCTGTCTCGGAGCTCTACAGACAATTCCCTCGACCTCATGGCTTAGTTTTTGCTCTGACATGCATTGTCAACTGTGGGACCTTATATAGACAGGTGTGTGCCTTTCCAAATCATGTCCAATCAATTGAATTTACCACAGGTGGACTCCAATCAAGTTGTAGAAAGATCTCAAGGATGATCAATGAAAACATGGTGCACCTGAGCTCATTTTTGGGTTTCATAGCAATGGGCCTGAATACTTTTTCATTTTTAAAAAACTTGCAAAAAAATCAAAAAACCTGTTTTCGCTTTATCATGATGGGGTATTGTGATGTCATGATGGGGTATTGTGATGTCATGATGGGGTATTGTGATGTCATGATGGGGTATTGTGATGTCATTATGGGGTATTGTGATGTCATTATGGGGTATTGTGTTTAGATTGATGAGGAACATGTTTTATTTCATCCATTTTAGAATAAGGCTGTAATGTAACAAAATGTGGAAAAAAGCAAGGGGTCTGAATACTTTCAGAATGCTCTGTATATTTGCTACTGAAATTATATATGGTTATATTATGTAAGGACAATGGTGCAACACTCATAAAATTATATTATTTTACAACAAATGTGTTTTCAGAATTATGATTATTATTACTAATAACATACCGTTCAAAAGTTTGGGGTCACTTAGAAATGTCCTTGTTTTTAAAAGAAAAGCACATTTTTTGTCCATTAAAATAACATCAAATTGGTCAGAAATACAGTGTAGACATTGTTAATGTTGTAACTGACTATTGTAGCTGGAAACGGCTTATTTTTTATGAAATATCTACATAGGTGTACAGAGGCCCATTATCAGCAACCATCACTCCTGTGTTCCAATGGCACGTTGTGTTACCTAATCCACGTTTATAATTTTATAAGGCGAATTGATCATTAGAAAGTCCTTTTGCAATTATGTTAGCACAGCTGAAAACTGTTGTTCTGATTAAAGAAGCAATAAAGCTGGCCTTCTTTAGACTAGTTGAGTGTCTGGAGCATCAACATTTTTGGGGTTCGATTACAAGCTCAAAATGACTAGAAATAAAGACCTTTCTTCTGAAACTTGTCAGTTTATTCTTGTTCTCAGAAATTAAGGCTATTCCATACGAGAAACTGAAGATCTCGCAAAACGCTGTGTACTACTCCCTTCACAGAACAGCGCAAACTGGCTCTAACCAGAATATAAAGAGTGGGAGGCCCCGGTGCACAACTGAGCAAGACGACAAGTACAGTAGAGTGTCTAGTTTGAGAAACAGACGCCTCACAAGTCCTCAACTTCATTAAATAGTACCTGCAAAACACCAGTCTCAACGTCAACAGTGAAGAGGCGACTCCGGGATGCTGGCCTTCTAGGCAGAGTGTCTGTGTTCTTTTGCCCATCTTAATCTTTTATTTTTATTGGCCAGTCTGAGATATGGCTTTTTCTTTGCAACTCTGCCTAGAAGGCCAGCATCCCGAAGTCGCCTCTTCACTGTTGACGTTGAGACTGCTGTTTTGCGGGTACTATTTAATGAAGCTGCCAGTTGAGGACTTGTGATGTGTCTGTTTCTCAAAGGACAGGTATCTGACGCTGACCAGAGTAGTAAAATACCTCCATCCCAGCCACTCCATCAGAGTGGATCTTTTCCAATGCAGGGTTTATAGAAAATAAAACCAGAAGCTACCCCAAAATGTAACAAGCTGGTGTTCCTGACTCAAACATTGAAAAGATTGGGGAAGTAGGTTATGGCTATTCAGTGATCTATGTGAGTAAGTAGGCCAGTCCAATACAGTTGACATACAGAGAGATGATTAACTATATTAATTATGCAGGCTGCTAAAGGTTTGGAATTGTGCAAGAAGCAACAGTATATATATATATATATATATATATATATATATACAGTACCAGTCAAAAGTTTGGACACACCTACTCATTCAAGGTTTTTCTTTATTTTTTACTATTTTCTACATTGTAGAATAATAATGAAGACATCAACACTATGGAATAACCCGTAAGGAATCATGTAGTAACCAAAAAAAAGTGTTAAACAAATCAAAATAGATTTTAGATTCTTCAAAGTAGCCACCATTTGCCTTGATGACAGCTTTGCAAACAAACTCAGTGCATAATGTAGTTTATTTAATTAAAACACAGGGTGTGTCTATATATGGAAAAACACATTTGAACATTTCAACCCACTCCCCTACAGCCCTGTCAATGTGAATAGCATTCGGTTTCTTGTAGTCTACTATCAACTCCTTTGTCTTCCTGACGTTGACTGACAGATTTTTGTCCTGGCACTCCACTGTCAGGTCTCTGACCTCCTCCCTATAGGCTCTCTCATTGACATCGGTGATCAGGCCTGCCAGCTTCATGTCGTCAGCAAACTTAATGATGTTGTTGGAGTCGTATGCGGCCACATGAAAAGGGAGTACAGGAGGGGACTATGCACGCACCCCTGAGGGGCCCCCCTGTTGAGGGTCAGCTTGGCGGCTGTGGTGTTGCCTACCCTCACCACCTGGGGGCGGCCCGTCATGAAGTCCAGGATCCAGTTGCCAAATCCTGATTTTGAATTTAGTTCAGTTTGATTGAGATTTTTTTAAGAACAGGCATAATCACATTCCCATGCAAAGGAAATACTTGCAACCAAGGACAAATCCTTTTTACACGCGACGTGCTTCAGCACTTGGTGGTCCCGTTCTGTGAATTTGTGTGGCCTACCACTTCATGGCTGAGCCGTTGTTGCTGCTAGACGTTTCACTTCACAACAACAGCACTTACAGTTGACCGGGCAAGCTTTAGCAGGCAAGAAATTTGACGAAATGACTTGTTGGAAAGGTGGAATCCAGTGCCACACTGAAAGTCAGTGAGCTCTTCAGTAGAGTCCATTCTACTGTCAATGTTTGTCGGATCCACTCATTGAAGGGGTGTCCACATACTATGTATACAAAAGTAGTATATCTCTACTATACTACACTATGTTTATCAAATTTGTGGATTTGAAGGGATATATATACACACACAGTTGAAGTCGGAAGTTTACATACACCTTAGCCAGATACATTTAAACTCAGTTTTTCACAATTCCTGAAATTCAATCTGCGTAAAAAGTCCCGGTCTTCGGTCAGTTAGGATCACCACTTTATCTTAAGAATGTGAAATGTCATAATAATAGTAGAGAGAATAATTTATTTCAGCTTTAATTTCTTTCATTACATTCCCAGTGGGTCAGAAGTTTACAAACTCTCAATTAGTATTTGGTAACATTGCCTTTAAATTATGGAACTTGGGTCAAATGTTTCGGGTAGCCTTCCACAAGCTTCCCACAATAAGTTGGGTGAAGTTTGGCCCATTCCTCCTGACAGAGCTGGTGGAACTGAGACAGGTTTGTAGGCCTCCTTGCTCGCACACGCTTTTTCAGTTCTGCCGACAAATGTTCTATAGGATTGAGGTCAGGGCTTTATGATGGCCCCTCCAATACCTTGACTTCGTTGTCCTTAAGCCACAACTTTGGAAGTATGCTTGGGGTCATTGTCCATTTGGAACCAAGCTTTTTCTTTCCTCATGATGCCATCTATTTTGTGAAGTGCACCAGTCCCTCCTGCAGCAAAACACCCCCACAACATCATGCTGCCACCCCCGTGCTTCACGGCTGGGATGGTGTTCTTCGGCTTGCAAGCATCCCCCTTTTTTCCCCAAACATAACGATGGTCATTATAGCCAAACAGTTGTATTTTTGTTTCATCAGACCAGAGGACATTTCTCCCAAAAAATATGATTTTGTCCCCATGTGCAGTTGCAAACCATAGTCTGACTTTTTTATAGCGGTTTTGGAGCAGTGGCTTCTTCCTTGCTGAGCATCCTTTCAGGTTATGTCGATATAGGACTCGTTTTATCTTGGATATAGATATTTTTGTACCTGTTTCCTCCAGCATCTTCACATGGTCCTTTGCTGTTGTTCTGGGATTGATTTGCACTTTTCGCACCAAAGTACATTCATCTCTAGGAGACCGAACGTGTCTCCTTCCTGAGCGGTATGATGGCTGCGTGGTCCCATGGTGTTTATACTTGCGTACTATTGTTTGTACAGATGAACGTGGTACCTTCAGGCGTTTGGAAATTGCTCCCAAGGATGAACCAGACTTGTGGAGGTCTACAATTTTTTTATGAGGTCTTAGCGGATTTATTTTGATTTTCCCATGATGTCAAGCAAAGAGGCACTGCGTTTGAAGGTAGGCCTTGAAATTCATCCACAGGTACACCTCCAATTGACTCAAATGATGTCAATTAGCCTATCAGAAGCTTCTAAAGCCATGACATCCTTGTCTGGAATTTTCCAAGCTGTTTAAAGGCACAGTCAACTTAGTGTATGTAAACTTCTGACCCACTGGAATTGTGATACAGTGAATTATCAGTGAAATAATCTGTTTGTGGAGTGGTTGAAAAATGAGTTTTAATGACTCCAACCTAAGTGGATGTAAACTTCTGACTTCAACTGTATTTTTTTTTTACATTTATTTAACTAGGCAAGTCAGTTAAGAAGAAATTCTTATTTTCAATGACGGCCTAGGAACAGCAGGTTAACTGTACCTTGTCAGCTCGGGGGTTTGAACTTGCAACCTTCTAGTTACTAGTCCAACGCACTAACCACTGGGCTACCCTGCCACCCCATTTATATATACATACATTCTTAATAAAGGAAGAGAAGCTTAGACCTTAGAGAGATAGAGAGAGAGAGATTTGCTGGTGACCTGCTACGACATCGACATGCATTAATTTATGTCAGATGGCTACTGCATCTGCTATTCAGATATACAGTTGGAGGCTCATTCGTTAAAATTACATCAGAATATTTTGTATAAAGAGAATTATTATATTGTTACATTATAGGAGTAACTCTGGTCGGCGTGAAACAGACTTCCTCACCTGAACGTCAACTATTGGATGGAGCGACTTTGGACCCCCCCCCCCAGTAAATTTCGATCGGTCCCTAACTGCGTTAAACTTCCATTACCTTTATTGCATCATACAGTAGAGTTCCATTAGATTATAATAAGGGTTAGTAGCCCACCGTAGACCTATCATCGTCATTAGAGGACGAGGGAATTCCATTGTCATTAACGATCCCATCAATTCCATTAAGTTGACATTTACAGTGATGGGTCGGAGGGGAGGTTAGGGGTTGGTTACAATGGATCTCTCTACTGCCCAGTGTGGCTAGAGCAGTCCGCCTGCCTGCGCTGCGCTTGTGGAACCCGATTTGTTTCTTTGGCTTTTCGCATTGTATTGGTAGGAGGAGCTGCTTTCCTGTGATTGTCTGCCTCTTCTCTCTCTCTCTTAGCAGGTTTCTCATTTTTCCAAAGTTAAATATTCAAGTCTGTGAGCTCTCACAGACGGTGGGTGCCTGCGCCGCCGGCGAGGTTTGCCGTTGCTTGCGTCGAAAGCGAGCGGAACAGAACAGAACAGAACGGAGCGACGCTGTTTGTGGCACATAACCGAGGCTCTTCCACTTGTGTTCGATCCAAGTGTTTCTTAACTTCGATTTCGACTGCTTTCAAGATGACAGAAGAAAAGAATGTTGGGCATATAAAGCTGGTAGGTGCCTCCAACCCCTCCCATCGCGCTGTCTCAGTGAGTGAGTGTCGGTCGGTGTCAGGTTTATTCTGCAGCGCTTGGTGGGGGAAAGCGAGTCTGATAATTTAACTGGGAGAAGACAGTAGGCGACTTTTGCTATTATTGGGAAATCACTACATAACATTCTCCTATTTGTGTTAGTCTTTCGCTTTATGAGAGAGAGGATCTGCATCAGTGAGAAGAGTTGACAGACAATCAGAATATATATGTCAGAGGTATGCTGGCTGTTATTGAAATAATCTACACCGGAATGCATTATAACTTTAAATAGACCGATCGAATATAACTTTATTTTATTCCATTATATTCTATTGTAAATAGATGTTGTAAGGTTCCGCTGGATCCAGTGTTTGTTTTGCCAATCGAAGGATTGTGTTGATCGGTTGTTGTGTTGTGCTGGCTATAGCCTATAGCTTATTAACGAAACAAACAACAACCCAATTGCACGTGTATGCTATGTGGGGTAATGATTTGTGCCATTGGCATAGCCGGAATGTCATTTGATTAATAACAGTGGCAATTATGGATTGTCATTCCAATGATCAATAGAATATAATGATTCAATGGTCAATAGCTAGCTGTTATCACCTCGCGCCTTTGGAATGTGTGGTTTGTCATGATGTGCCATTTAGTGGACAATAGCCTTGTTGTCTGACTGAAGCATATGCTACTGTTAGTACAAAGGCCGGCAGATGGCGATATTGAGTAGTTTTAATTTTACCCTCCAAAACGCATTGTATGCAGCTGTCAATACATTCGTATCCCTCGTGGACTGGTTCGTAGCTAAAACATTCTCCATTCAGGCTGCATAGGCTTTGATTTCCTCAACTTTATTTAATGGTGAGAAAAAGAAAAAAAAGGCAAAATATGCCTACTTTCCGTATGAAACAATGTTACACCACCATGATAGGGTGGCTAAATGCTCATCTCGGATGTTGTGTAAAACGCATTCAGCCAATCAGGTTGCAGCAGTCTGTTTTTTCACCGTAATGCTTCCAACACACGGACATGGTTTTTGCGCAAAATTGTACACAGCATCATCTGGATATATATGCAACAAGAGATCAACGTTCACTCTCTGCTACCATTTCTGTCAAGCCATCTACACATACAGTTTGACACATACTTTGGATAAATCCAACCTATGGACCACACCGAACGCACTGCCTCTGCCTCTGCAACACAATGCTGCAGTTGCAGTGCGTTCGGTGTGGTCCATAGGTTGGATTTATCCAAAGTATGTGTCAAACTATGTGTTTCATTAGAAATGAATGTAATTCTGGTGTACCAAAATGAAATTAAACTGTCGGTGTGTTCGAAGCGTAACCTGTGTCCCATTAGTGGACACCAAGACTGTTCTCAGGGCACGTCTGCCGGTTTTTACTAGCAGAAGAGACTTTTCGTAGCAGGTTAAGAGAATGTACACAGAAAATTAGGAGAATTAACATGGCAGGTTAGGAGAATTAGGTAAAGGTTAAGCTAAAATGCTAAGATTGTCCCCGACATGACTCAAACATATCCTAGGTAAAACCAGGTCTGCCCTGAGAACAGTGCTGGTTTCCACTAATGTGATGCCAATAAAAGAAACATGCATAAAATAAACAGAATCCCTAGGGGCGTCAGGTAGCCAAGGGAGAATTAATTAGGTAGCCTAGAGGCGGCAGGTAAGCCAGGGGCGGCAGGTAGCGTAGGGATAATTAATTAGGTAGCCTAGGGAGGCAGGTAATAGCCCAGGGGAGGCAGGTAATAGCCCAGGGGCAGCACGTAATAGCCCAGTGGAGGCAGGTAATAGCCTAGGGGAGGCAGGTAATAGCCTAGGGGAGGCAGGTAATAGCCCAGGGGCGGCAGGTAATAGCCCAGGGGCGGCAGGTAATAGCCCAGGGGCCGCAGGTAGCCCAGGGGAGGCAGGTAATATCCCCGGGTTGGCAGGTAGCCCAGGGGTTAGAGCGTTGGGCCAGTAACCAAAAGATTGCTGGATCGATTTCCCAAGCTGACAAGGTAAAAAATATTTTGTTCTGCCCCTGAACGAGGCAGTTAACCCACTGTTCCCTGGTAGGCAGTTGTTGTAAATAGGATTTTTTTTAATAGTTTCAACCTGATTGGCTTAACACCATACATAACACCCAGGATTTGCATTTAGGCAGTCTAGCATGTTGATGGAAAATGGTGTTTCATAAGGAAAATGTCTTTCCGCCTTCTCGCCATTAAATAAAGTAAAGGAGGAAATCGATCCCTATGCAGCCTGAATGTACGTTTTTTTACGAGGGATACAAATGTATTGCTGGCTGCATACAATGCATTTGGATGGTAAAATGAATATGACTCAATGTCGCCACCTGCTGGCCTTTGGGCTCGGCTACTGTACGGTTCGGCGGCTTGTGTTTTACGTTGCTGAAGATTGTAAATCAAAGCATATGTCAGATGTTGCTAAAATATTATGTTAATTGGTGACATTTTAGATAAGCAATCGAGCTCAATAAGGTTTGACTTTTAAAATCAAAACTCATACAGTCAGCAGAGTCCTGTAGTAAATCTGTGGCGTAGAAAACAGTCCGAGTTCCACTGCTCAGTGCTCGAGTACGGTCAGCGGCACTCTCCCAGTTAATAACACTCATGTTGAAAATGTCATGTTGATTTGAATTTAACTTGTAGATCTAATTCTCACACATTAGTTTATATGGGCTCCACAAGATTATAATAATAATAGGATTGACCACGGTTTTAAGGAATTGTATTCTGTTCTTGTGTTGTTGTTGTTGTACACGCAGACTACTTCCTGTTGATCTCTTGCCAGGTCCCCCCTTGCAAAGGGTCCTTTCCTGGTTACATTTTTTTTTTTTTTTTTAAATCAGAATAATCACCAGATCTGGACAATGTGGTGATGTTGAAGTATTGGATCACTTTATGGGTAATTGAGTAGAACATCATATTAGCAGCCGTCATGATTTGATACGTATCTGGAGGATTAGCATGATACTGGTGCATGCAGTGGAGGCTGGTGAAGGGGAGGACAGCTCATAATAATGTCTGGAACGCCGTGAATGGAATGGCATCAAAGACATGGAAACCATGTGTATTTTTAATGTATGGATACCATTCCACTCCAGTCATTACCACGAGTCCGTCCTCCCCAATTAAGGTGCCACCAACCTCCTGTGGCTGCATGCCCTACAGTATAATCTGTACAAAAAAAATACAGCTAATGCTTCAGTACATTTTTTTTAAACATAATGTTGAATTAAATACAAATAATGAATTGTCCTGTGGTCCCTTACGGTTATAACCACTTCCCTCTTTTTGTTTTCCTTCTTCCACGAAAAGGTCCTATTATCCTGGCCTATTATCCTGGCCTTTATCCTGGCCTATTATCCTGGCCTTTTATCCTGGCCTATTATCCTGGCCTATTATCCTGGCCTTTTATCCTGACTTATTATCCTGGCCTTTTATCCTGACTTATTATCCTGGCCTTTTATCCTGGCCTATTATCCTGGCCTTTTATCCTGGCCTATTATCCTGGCCTATTATCCTGGCCTTTTATCCTGACTTATTATCCTGGCCTTTTATCCTGACTTATTATCCTGGCCTTTTATGCTGACTTATTATCCTGGCCTTTTATCCTGACTTATTAGCCTGGCCTTTTATCCTGGCCTATTATCCTGGCCTTTTATGCTGACTTATTATCCTGGCCTTTTATCCTGACTTATTATCCTGGCCTTTTATCCTGGCCTATTATCCTGGCCTATTATCCTGGCCTATTATCCTGGCCTTTTATCCTGGCCTAATATCCTGGCCTATTATCCTGGCCTATTATCCTAACTTATTATCCTGGCCTTTTATCTGGGCCTATTTTCCTGCCCTGTTGCATCTGAGCACTGTTTAGATCAATTGCTGTTTTACTACAACCGAGCAGGTCATACAGTATTTCTAGATTGAATGTATCATTATATCTCTTCTCTCTGTATAGTCTGAGAGAGAACAACTAACCAAATCCAGTATCCCCATAACAGCCAATCAGTGTCTGTCTAAAGAGGCAGCTGTGGACTGTACTGTAGAGTGTATTAGGTTAGTGCCGTGGCTCCAGTCCAGCTGTGGACTGTACTGTGGACTGTACTGTAGAGTGTATTAGGTTAGAGTGCCGTGGCTCAAGCCCAGCTGTGGACTGTACTGTGGACTGTACTGTGGACTGTACTGTAGAGTGTATTAGGTTAGAGTGCCGTGGCTCCAGCCCTGCTGTGGACTGTACTGTGGACTGTACTGTGGACTGTACTGTGGACTGTACTGTAGAGTGTATTAGGTTAGAGTGCCGTGGCTCCAGCCCTGCTGTGGACTGTACTGTGGACTGTACTGTTGAGTGGATTAGAGTAGCTGGCGAAAGTATTCACCCTCCTTGGCATTTTTTCCTATTTTGTTGCCTTACAACCTGGAATTAAAATGGATGTTTTGGGGGTTTGTATAATTTGATTTACACAACATGCCTACCACTTTGAAGACGCAAAATATTTTTGGGGGGTGAAACAAACAAGAAATAAGACAAAAAAATGGAAAACTTGAGCGTGCATAACCATTCACCCCCCAAAGTCAATACTTTGTAGAGCCACCTTTTGCCGCAATTACAGCTGCAAGTCTCTTGGGGTATGTCTCCATAAACTTGGCACATCTAGCCACTGACATTTTTGCCCATTCCTCAAGGCAAAACTGCTCCAGCTCCTACAAGTTGGATGGGTTCCGCTGGTGTACAGCAATCCTTAAATCATACCACAGATTCTCAATTGGATTGATGTCTGGGCTTTGACTAGGCCATTCCAAGACATTTAAATGTTACCCCTTAAACCACTCCAGTCTTGCTTTAGCTCTATGCTTAGGGTCATTGTCCTGCTGGAAGGTGAACCTCCGTTCCAGTCTCAAATCTCTGGAAGACTCAAACAGGTTTCCCTCAAGAATTTCCCTGTATTTTCAAGAATTTCCCATCATTCCTTCAATTCTGACCAGTTTATCAGTCCCTGCCAATGAAAAACATCCCCACAGCATGATGCAGCCAACACCATGCTTCACTGTGGGGATGGTATTCTTAGGGTGATGGGAGGTGCTGGGTTTGCGACAGACATAACGTTTTCCTTGATGGCCAAAAATCTACATTTTAGTCTCATCTGACCAGAGTACCTTCTTCCATATGTTTGGGGAGTCTCCCACATACATTTTGGCAAACACCAAACGTGTTTGCTTATTTTTTTCTTGAAGCAATGTCTTTTTTTCTGGCCACTCTTCCATAAAGCCCAGCTCTGTACAGTGTACGGCTCAAAGTGGTCCTATGGACAGATACTCCAATCTCCACTATGGAGCTTTGCAGCTCCTTCAGGGTTAACTTTGGTCTCTTTGTTGCCTCTCTGATTAATTCCCTCCTTGTCTGGTCTGTGAGTTTTGGTGGGCGGCACTCTCTTGGCAGGTTTGTTGTGGTGCCATATTCTTTCCATTTTTAAATAAAAGATTTAATGGTGCTCTGTGGGATGTTCAAAGTTTCTGATATTTTTTTATAACCCAACCCTGATCTGTACTTCACAACTTTGTCCCTGACCTGTTTGAAGAGCTCATTGGTCTTCATGATGCCACTTGCTTGGTGGTTCCCCTTGATTTGTGGTGTTGCAGACTCTGGGGCCTTTCAGAACAGGTGTATATGTACTGAGATCATGTGACCGATCATGTGACACTTAGATTGCACACAGGTGCACTTTATTTGACTAATTATGTGACTTCTGAAGGTAATTGGTTTCACCAGATCTTATTTAGAGGTGTCCTATGGGGTGAATACATGCACCACTTTTCTTTTTTGTCTTTTATATCATTTTTTGAAACAAGTTATTTTTTAATATCACCAATTTGGACTATTTTGTGTATGTCCATTACATGAAATCCAAATAAAAATCAATTTAAATTACAGGTTGTAATGCAACAAAATAGGAAAATAATGGCAAGGGGGATGAATACCTTTGCACGGCACTGTTGGTTAGGTTGCCGTGGTCCCAGCCCTGCTACAGCAGTGTAGGCTATTACTATACCCTCCCCCCTTCTCGCTCTCCTAGCGTTACATGACAACCCTCTTTAGCTCAGTTTCACATCAGACAAATCAGACTTGTCGTTCGTATTTCAAACCCTAACAAACAAGCTCAAACAAAGAGGTACTGATGACTAGCTTGTTATAAAACGTTTCAGTTTGAATTCAACGCACAGTAGGCTGCGTCCCAAGTGGTACCATATAGCCTATACTGTATAGAGCCCTATGGGCCCTGGTCAAAAGTAGTGCACTATGTAGGGAACAAGGTGCCGTTTTGGGGGCACAACCTGCTCTCTCTGTACTCAGTAAGGGCGTTAGAGAAGGAGATGGACTGCCACTGTGCTCAGGCAGAAAACGGTGTGTGGTCTGTCCCTGTTTGGCTTCAATATCGCCCTGTTATTGTTGTTGGGGGGGGCTGTTGAATAAACACTTCAGGGGACAGTCAGGGGACTTGGGTGGATCAACTGATACGTTAAAAAGCTTCTATTGTTGTTGACCCTTGAGATACATACTGTTCTGTATGCAGTGCATACAGTATACAGAAGTGCCTCTGGTATAACAGCTGTGCTGAACCTTGAGATACATACTGTTCTGTATGCAGTGCATACAGTATACAGAAGTGCCTCTGGTATAACAGCTGTGCTGAACCTTGAGATACATACTGTTCTGTATGCAGTGCATACAGTATACAGAAGTGCCTCTGGTATAACAGCTGTGCTGAACCTTGAGATACATACTGTTCTGTATGCAGTGCATACAGTGTACAGAAGTGCCTCTGATATAACAACTGAAATGTATACGTCTGAAATGGCACCCTATTCCCTACATAGTGCACTACTTTTGACCAGGGCCCAATGGCACCCTATTCCCTACATAGTGCACTACTTTTGACCAGAGCCCTATAGAACCCTATTCCCTACATAGTGCACTACTTTTGACCTGGGCCCATAAATAGTAGGAGAAGCAGAATAATACTTTATTGGGTGCCATTTAGGACAACCCCAGGACAGAAGTGCCTCTGATATGACGGCTGAAACAAAGTTACAGTTCTGTAGATGTGGGTAGTGTTTTTATACCTTGATGAGAGAATTGGTTATGGTTGGAGCCAAATGGATAAGGGATGATTTATCTATCCTGTTTAGCCTAGCTAACATCGCAACAGGGGGCTGATGGGGTCCACACACACACACACACACACACACACACACACACACACACACACACACACACACACACACACACACGCACACACACACACACACACACACACACACACACACACACACACACACACACACACAACGCACACACACACACACGCACACACACGCACACAAAACGCGCACACACGCGCACACACACGCACGCACACACACACAACGCGCGTGCACACACACACGCGCACGCACACACACACACACAACGCGCGTGCACACACACACACACACACACACCCACACACACACACACTTAATGACAAGACTAATGTCTCACTACTAGGGCTGTGGAGGTCATGAAATGTTGTCAGCCGGTGATTGTCAAGCAAATAGCTGCCGTTCTCACAGTAATTGACCCCGTTAATTAACATAAACACATTTAAAATCTCCTGACGAACCACACAAAGCCACTGATGCTGATCTTTGGGAACATCTACATATTAAATCTATTTAATATAGTCTACACCATCACAGTAAATCCATGATTTATTTTAGACAGGTCTAAAGAAGCATTATAATGAGAAAAAATGTAGTCTATTTTCAGAAGAACAGAATCGCATACTCTTGAGTTTTCCTTATGTTAGGTCCTGATGTGGCTATGCCATACAGTATGTCTGTGGGCTACACTACTTCATTTAGCAGGCAAGATTTACTTAGAATTATGTGGTATAATGTTTTATAGTATAAAGAATAGAAATGAACATAACTGAATAAAATACAAAGGATATATTCTACAAACGATAGCGCACATCTGAACACACGGTGTTGAGAGGTTGACAAAGAAACATAGTTATTTATGCCGTTTTAGTTGTGATACAAACGTTGGGCTGGAGGAGTACCAGAGGAAGTGTTGGGCTCCCAAACGTTGGGCTGGAGGAGTACCAGAGGAAGTGTAAGGCTCCCAAACATTGGGCTGGAGGAGTACCAGAGGAAGTGTAAGGCTCCCAAACATTGGGCTGGAGGAGTACCAGAGGAAGTGTAAGGCTCCCAAACGTTGGGCTGGAGGAGTACCAGAGGAAGTGTAAGGCTCCCAAACGTTGGGCTGGAGGAGTACCAGAGGAAGTGTTGGGCTCCCAAACGTTGGGCTGGAGGAGTACCAGTGGAAGTGTTGGGCTCCCAAACGTTGGGCTGGAGGAGTACCAGAGGAAGTGTTGGGCTCCCAAACGTTGGGCTGGAGGAGTACCAGAGGAAGTGTTGGGCTCCCAAACGTTGGGCTGGAGGAGTACCAGTGGAAGTGTTGGGCTCCCAAACGTTGGGCTGGAGGAGTACCAGTGGAAGTGTTGGGATCCCAAACGTTGGGCTGGAGGAGTACCAGAGGAAGTGTAAGGCTCCCAAACGTTGGGCTGGAGGAGTACCAGAGGAAGTGTAAGGCTCCCAAACGTTGGGCTGGAGGAGTACCAGAGGAAGTGTTGGGCTCCCAAACGTTGGGCTGGAGGACTTTTAATCCCAAACATTGGGCTGGAGGAGTACCAGAGGAAGTGAGGCTTTAAATGAGGAGTACCAGAGGAAAAAGGCTCACGTTGGGCTGGAGGGCACCAGAGGCTGTGGGCTCCCAAACGTTGTGTTTTTTTTACCAGTGAAGTGCAGGCTCCCAAACGTTGGGCTGGATCAGTACCAGAGGAAGTGTAAGGATCCCAACGTTGGGCTGTACCAGAGGAAGTGTAAGGCTCCCAAACGTTGGGCTGGAGGAGTACCAGTGGAAGTGTTGGGCTCCCAAACGTTGGGCTGGAGGAGTACCAGAGGAAGTGTTGGGCTCCCCGTTGGGCTGGAGGAGTACCAGAGGAAGTGTAAGGATACGTTGGGCTGAAGAACTGTACCAGAGGAATTTGGGCTCCCAAACGTTGGGCTGGAGGAGTACCAGAGGAGTGTAAGGCTACGTTGGGCTAAGTACCAGAGCAAAAGGCTCCCAAACGTTGGGCTGGAGAGTACCAGAGAAGTGTCAAGGCTCCCAAACGTTGGGCTGGATTGTACCAAGGAAGTGTAAGGCTCCCAAACGTTGGGCTGGAGGAGTACCAGAGGAAGTGTAAGGCTCCCAAACGTTGGGCTGGAGGAGTACCAGAGGAATTAATCCCAACGTTGGGCTGGAGGAGTACCAGAGGAAGTTAAGGCTCCCAAACGTTGGGCTGGAGGAGTACCAGTGGAAGTGTTGGGCTCCCAAACGTGGGCTGGAGGAGTACCAGAGGAAGTGTTGGGCTCCCAAACGTTGGGCAGTACCAGAGGAAGTGTAAGGCTCCCAACGTTGGGCTGGAGGAGTACCAGAGGAAGTGTTGGGCTCCCAAACGTTGGGCTGGAGGAGTACCAGAGGAAGTGTAAGGCTCCCAAACGTTGGGCTGGATTATACCAGAGGAAGTGTAAGGCTCCCAAACGTTGGGCTATTACCAGAGGAAGTGTAAGGCTCCCAAACGTTGGGCTGGAGGAGTACCAGAGGAAGTGTTGGGCTCCCAAACGTTGGGCTGGAAGTACCAGAGGAAGTGTAAGGCTCCCAAACGTTGGGCTTACCAGAGGAAGTGTTGGGCTCCCAAACGTTGGGCTGGAGGAGTACCAGAGGAAGTGTTGGGCTCCCAAACGTTGGGCTGGAGGAGTACCAGAGGAAGTGTAAGGCTCCCAAACGTTGGGCAGGAGGAGTACCAGAGGAAGTGTTGGGCTCCCAAACGTTGTGTTTAGACTTTTAATACATTCTAAAGCAGCATGACGTGACTTTAAATGAGGATATGAAAAAAGTCACATGAAAGGCACGAGCTGTGCTTTGTGTTTTTTTGTGTATGCAGGCTGCACACACTTCATCAGTCTCTCATTCACAATTTGACAAGCACTTGATAACATTCTCAGCAGGCCTTGAATTTCCCAGCGTCATCCCCCTTGTGTGGCCGTAATGAAGATATTGGAAGAACTGTCCACATTTACTTATCGTCAGCCAACAAGATGAGTAGGCCTAACTAACAGCAAAAGTACTAGCCTACAGTATGTCAATCTACTATCCCCTATTGTACAAAAGTTGACCTATTCTATTTTAATAAATATTGGGACATTAGTGGGATGCGATATATCTAATTAATACAACCACTAACATAAAAAAGCTTAGTTTAGCTTATAAAGCTTAGCTTATAATGTTGATAAACTATTAGGCAATTTATTTCATATTATAAGCGCAGAAATGTGCACACGGCAGTAGGCTATTAACGACAATGTTCAAAATGCAATCAATTAGCTGGAAAGCACCACTCAAAAAGTGACCGCAAATGTGATTATGCATGTAATGCTTTTATTATAGATGCATTTTATAGTTACAATTATTTCCCCTAACTTGAAAGTCACACACCTGTTGTAAAGCAGATTCATGCTCTTAATTTTAAGAAGTTATTTGGCAACTTTAGTTGTGATACAAACCTTATCGAATCATATCATTAGAAAAAGTCGCAAAACAAATGTAATCTATGCACTTAAAAAGTGAATGAAGAACACTTTTCATGCCAGCCAGGTAGGCTATACTCCTGTTGTAAAGTGAAGCAATGCGCTTAATATTAGGAAAGTTTAGAAATAAATATAGTAGGCCTAACCTATAGAAAGCTGATGGGATCCTCCTCTTTTTAATAGAGGACATCACTCTGTTTTCTCACGCAATTGCATAGCCTGTAGAAATGTTGCACAACATGAGATTAGTTTTTCGATTATATTTACATTAAGTGATTAGAGGGACAGTAGAGTGCTGAGTCCCAGGCGGTTAGAACGTTTGGTAGGCTACTAATGACCATCAGCAGCAACAGAGCTTGGAGAAGTCTAATTACTGTGACTAAATGGTCACTTGGAATTTGACTGCGGTCATGCCTCGTGACCGTCAGTGTGACGGTAATACGGTCACCGTAACAACCCTACTCACTACTCACTACACACTATGACATGGCTAGCCTCTCACTACACACTATGACATGGCTAGCCTCTCACTATGACATGGCTAACCTCTCACTATGACATGGCTAGCCTCTCACTATGACATTGCTAACCTCTCACTACACACTATGACATGGCTAACCTCTCACTATGAAATGGCTAACCTCTCACTATAACATGGCTAACCTCTCACTATGACATGGCTAACCTCTCACTATAACATAGCTAACCTCTCACTATGACATGGCTAACCTCTCAATATGACATGGCTAACTTCTCACTATGACATGGCTAACTTCTCACTATGACATGGCTAACTTCTCAATATGACATGGCTAACTTCTCACTATGACATGGCTAACTTCTCAATATGACATGGCTAACTTCTCACTATGACATGGCTAACTTCTCAATATGACATGGATAACTTCTCAATATGACATGGCTAACCTCTCACTATGACATGGCTAACTTCTCAATATGACATGGCTAACCTCTCACTATGACATGGCTAACCTTTCACTACACAGCACCAGTGACAGTAATAGGATCAGTCTTGTCTTATACAGCAGGGGCTTTCCCTCAGAGCAGACATGAATCTGATATCCTGACATGTTAACATCCCATCTCACCTATAGAGACTGTAGAGGTGTTAGTCACAGCAGAATGGGACTCTGGCCCCATCCCACCTATAGAGACTGTAGAGGTGTTAGTCACAGCAGAATGGGACTCTGGCCCCATCTCACCTATAGAGACTGTAGAGGTGTTAGTCACAGCAGAATGGGACTCTGGCCCCATCCCACCTATAGAGACTGTAGAGGTGTTAGCCACAACAGAATGGGACTCTGGCCCCATCCCACCTATAGAGACTGTAGAGGTGTTAGTCACAGCAGAATGGGACTCTGGCCCCATCTCACCTTTAGAGACTGTAGAGGTGTTCCCTCAGAGCAGACATGAATCTGGGACTGACTGTTAACATCCCATCTCACCTATAGAGACTGTAGAGGTGTTAGTCACAGCAGAATGGGACTCTGGCCCCATCCCACCTATAGAGACTGTAGAGGTGTTAGTCACAGCAGAATGGGACTCTGGCCCCATCCACCTATAGAGACTGTAGAGGTGTTAGTCACAGCAGAATGGGACTCTGGCCCCATCTCACCTATAGAGACTGTAGAGGTGTTAGTCACAGCAGAATGGGACTCTGGCCCCATCCCACCTATAGAGACTGTAGAGGTGTTAGTCACAACAGAATGGGACTCTGGCCCCATCCCACCTATAGAGACTGTAGAGGTGTTAGTCACAGCAGAATGGGACTCTGGCCCCATCTCACCTATAGAGACTGTAGAGGTGTTAGTCACAGCAGAATGGGACTCTGGCCCCATCCCACCTATAGAGACTGTAGAGGTGTTAGTCACAGCAGAATGGGACTCTGGCCCCATCCCACCTATAGAGACTGTAGAGGTGTTAGTCACAGCAGAATGGGACTCTGGCCCCATCTTACCTATAGAGACTGTAGAGGTGTTAGTCACAGCAGAATGGGACTCTGGCCCCATCTCACCTATAGAGACTGTAGAGGTGTTAGTCACAGCAGAATGGGACTCTGGCCCCATCTCACCCATCACTGCTTCTACTGTTGAGTGCTAAACTCCAACGATTCTAGTATTTCTAGTAATTCTTCAGTTTAGCAGCCCAGATAAATCATTTAGGCAGATGGTGTTGCATTGTGTTGAATGAAATCAGCATGTTCAGAACTGGGTGGTAGCTAGGCTATATAATGCTGTTAAATGAAGCAAGTACAACTCCTCTGTATTGGACAAATGTTAAGTCTGCGGATGATCAATTCTATTTAAACGCACCGTTGGTCTCAATATCTGTGCTATTATTCATTCTTATATTGTAGAGAGAACAAGTGTTTAATTTAAGCCGGATCCCACTGGATCTGGTACTTCTCCATTTTGGACTGGAACCTATTTTGGCCGGATCGGGTACCTCTCGTGGCATGAACAGTTATTGTGTAAAAATTATAATAAAAGAGCTCAAAATTATCCTGCCCCCCCCAAAAAAAAAAAATGTGGAAAAAGTAGATTTTCAGGCCGGGCCTGATATTCTAAGGGATGGTTTGGGTTGGGCCTGGCTTATGGTTTTGCAGTCTAATGTTTGAGAACAATTCGTTGGCCATGGCTGTGTGTGAGAGTCATAACTAGATTGAGATTCACTTTCTATAATTTATCTCCCTCTCTCTGCTCTTATAGACGTGAGCCTGCAACTCTCATCTCTCTGCTCTTATAGACGTGAGCCTGCAACTCTCATCTCTCTGCTCTTATAGACGTGAGCCTGCAACTCTCATCTCTCTGCTCTTATAGACATGAGCCTGCAACTCTCATCTCTCTGCTCTTATAGACATGAGCCTGCAACTCTCATCTCTCCAGTGTTGCACTTCATTATTTATTACCTATAGAATCATAGCCAGAGGAAGGAAGGGTCCTTCATCATTTATTACCTATAGAATCATAGCCAGAGGAAGGAAGGGTCCTTCATCATTTATTACCTATAGATTCATAGCCAGAGGAAGGAAGGGTCCTTCATCATGTATTACCTATAGAATCATAGCCAGAGGAAGGGTCCTTCATCATTTATTACCTATAGAATCATAGCCAGAGGAAGGAAGGGTCCTTCATCATTTATTACCTATAGAATTGCACTTCATCATTTATTACCTATAGAATCATAGCCAGAGGAAGGAAGGGTCCTTCATCATTTATTACCTATAGAATCATAGCCAGAGGAAGGAAGGGTCCTTCATCATTTATTACCTATAGAATCATAGCCAGAGGAAGGGTCCTTCATCATTTATTACCTATAGAATCATAGCCAGAGGAAGGAAGGGTCCTTCATCATTTATTACCTATAGAATCATAGCCAGAGGAAGGAAGGGTCCTTCATCATGTATTACCTATAGAATCATAGCCAGAGGAAGGGTCCTTCATCATTTATTACCTATAGAATCATAGCCAGAGGAAGGAAGGGTCCTTCATCATTTATTACCTATAGAATCATAGCCAGAGGAAGGAAGGGTCCTTCATCATTTATTACCTATAGAATCATAGCCAGAGGAAGGAAGGGTCCTTCATCATTTATTACCTATAGAATCATAGCTGCGCAAAAGGTTCTGGAGGAGCGTCAGAACACCCGATTTAATTTAAATAAATTTGCTAAAGTTATAGAACTACTGCTGTCTATTCAGAAAGAAATTAAATAATTCAGAAAAGCCTACAAAACTATTAGAAGGACTATCATCTATCCACAGAGGATCAATAGCTTTTTTTCTATTTTTATTGTAGGATTGTAGCCCAATAACAAGGCATAGCCTAACAGTGGTGGTTGGTGCTGTTTAAGATGAGGGAGACTGTTTTTGTTTTTTTCTTGAGCACGGCATATTTCTATTACAGCTTATTGGATGACTGTCATTCATATTCCATTCATCCAGTTCAATGTAACAGTGATAGGTTTAGGTTACTGTCATTCATATTCACCCAGTTCAATGTGACAGTGACAGGTTTAGGTTACTGTCATTCATATTCACCCAGTTCAATGTGACAGTGACAGGTTTAGGTTACTGTCATTCATATTCCATTCACCCAGTTCAATGTGACAGTGACAGGTTTAGGTTACTGTCATTCATATTCCATTCACCCAGTTCAATGTAACAGTGACAGGTTTAGGTTACTGTCATTCATATTCCATTCACCCAGTTCAATGTAACAGTGACAGGTTTAGGTTACTGTCATTCATATTCACCCAGTTCAATGTAACAGTGATAGGTTTAGGTTACTGTCATTCATATTCACCCAGTTCAATGTAACAGTGACAGGTTTAGGTTACTGTCATTCATATTCACCCAGTTCAATGTAACAGTGATAGGTTTAGGTTACTGTCATTCATATTCACCCAGTTCAATGTAACAGTGACAGGTTTAGGCTACTACACGATACTAACATTTTCCCTAAACCCATCATGAGGTTGCTACAACTTAACCTTTTGAATGAAAGTTCATCAACTCATATAAAATGACATAGAAATGCATTTATAAAAGGCAGAGTTTGTCCCAGAACCTAAATATACTAAAATGATTAGTTTTGTTGATCCCTGCCTACAGACAGAAACTAAAACAAGAAGCTCCCACGCTGAGGTCTGTCCAACGCTGGTCCGACCAAGCTGACTCCACACTCCAAGACTGCTTCCATCACGTGGACTGGGAGATGTTTCGTATTGCGTCAGACAACAACATTGACGAATACGCTGATTCGGTGTGCGAGTTCATTAGAACGTGCGTTGAAGATGTCGTTCCCATAGCAACGATTAAAACATTCCCTAACCAGAAACCGTGGATTGATGGCAGCATTCGTGTGGAACTGAAGGCGCGAACCACTGCTTTTAATCAGGGCAAGGTGTCTGGTAACATGACTGAATACAAACAGTGCAGCTATTCCCTCCGCAAGGCTATCAAACAAGCTAAGCGCCAGTACAGAGACAAAGTAGAATCTCAATTCAACGGCTCAGACACAAGAGGCATGTGGCAGGGTCTACAGTCAATCACGAACTACAGGAAGAAACCCAGCCCAGTCACGGACCAGGATGTCTTGCTCCCAGGCAGACTAAATAACTTTTTTGCCCGCTTTGAGGACAATACAGTGCCACTGACACGGCCTTCAACGAAAACATGCGGTCTCTCCTTCACTGCAGCCGAAGTGAGTAAGACATTTAAATGTGTTAACCCTCGCAAGGCTGCAGGCCCAGACGGCATCCCCAGCCGCGCCCTCAGAGCATGCGCAGACCAGCTGGCCGGTGTGTTTACGGACATATTCAACCAATCCCTATACCAGTCTGCTGTTCCCACATGCTTCAAGAGGGCCACCATTGTTCCTGTTCCCAAGAAAGCTAAGGTAACTGAGCTAAACGACTACCGCCCCGTAGCACTCACATCCGTCATCATGAAGTGCTTTGAGAGACTAGTCAAGGACCATATCACCTCCACCCTACCTGACACCCTTGACCCACTCCAATTTGCTTACCGCCCAAATAGGTCCACAGACGATGCAATCTCAACCACACTGCACACTGCCCTAACCCATCTGGACAAGAGGAATACCTATGTGAGAATGCTGTTCATCGACTACAGCTCGGCATTCAACACCATAGTACCCTCCAAGCTCGTCATCAAGCTCGAGACCCTGGGTCTCGACCCCGCCCTGTGCAACTGGGTACTGGACTTCCTGACGGGCCGCCCCCAGGTGGTGAGGGTAGGCAACAACATCTCCTCCCCGCTGATCCTCAACACTGGGGACCCACAAGGGTGCGTTCTGAGCCCTCTCCTGTACTCCCTGTTCACCCACGACTGCGTGGCCACGCACGCCTCCAACTCAATCATCAAGTTTGCGGACGACACAACAGTGGTAGGCTTGATTACCAACAACGACGAGACGGCCTACAGGGAGGAGGTGAGGGCCCTCGGAGTGTGGTGTCAGGAAAATAACCTCACACTCAACGTCAACAAAACTAAGGAGATGATTGTGGACTTCAGGAAACAGCAGAGGGAACACCCCCATCCACATCGATGGAACAGTAGTGGAGAGGGTAGCAAGTTTTAAGTTCCTCGGCATACACATCACAGACAAACTGAATTGGTCCACTCACACAGACAGCATCGTGAGGAAGGCGCAGCAGCGCCTCTTCAACCTCAGGAGGCTGAAGAAATTCGGCTTGTCACCAAAAGCACTCACAAACTTCTACAGATGCACAATCGAGAGCATCCTGGCGGGCTGTATCACCGCCTGGTATGGCAACTGCACCGCCCTCAACCGTAAGGCTCTCCAGAGGGTAGTGAGGTCTGCACAACGCATCACCGGGGGCAAACTACCTGCCCTCCAGGACACCTACACCACCCGATGCTACAGGAAGGCCATAAAGATCATCAAGGACATCAACCACCCAAGCCACTGCCTGTTCACCCCGCTGTCATCCAGAAGGCGAGGTGAGTACAGGTGCATCAAAGCTGGGACCGAGAGACTGAAAAACAGCTTCTATCTCAAGGCCATCAGACTGTTAAACAGCCACCACTAACATTGAGTGGCTACTGCCAACACACTGTCAATGACACTGACTCTACTCCAGCCACTTTAATAATGGGAATTGATGGGAAATGATGTAAATATATCACTAGCCACTTTAAACAATGCTACCTTATATAATGTTATTTACCCTACATTATTCATCTCATATGCATACGTAGATACTGTACTCTATATCATTGACTGCATCCTTATGTAATACATGTATCACTAGCCACTTTAACTATGCCACTTGGTTTACATACTCATCTCATATGTATATACTGTACTCGATATCATCTACTGTATCTTGCCTATGCTGCTCTGTACCATCACTCATTCATATATCCTTATGTACATATTCTTTATCCCCTTACACTGTGTATAAGACAGTAGTTTTTTTGGAATTGTTAGTTAGATTACTTGTTCGTTATTACTGCATTGTCGGAACTAGAAGCACAAGCATTTCGCTACACTCGCATTAACATCTGCTAACCATGTGTATGTGACAAATAAAATTTGATTTGATTTGATTTGATTTTGATTTGATCATGAATGGGTTGTGATGTAACAAGTCTGTGGCTCTGCCAAGTGGAGTGACATAATGTGCCCTCAGGATGCTTTCACACTCATCTCTCACTCCGGGCCATCCCTCCCTCGTTCTGCTCACTCCTTTATATAGTCACTATATATGGAATAGTGTGCAATTTGTGATGCATATTCCCTTTCCGAGCTGCTCTCTCCCACCCTGGGCCTTGTATAGGGTCAAGCAGTAGAATGGCAAACCCTGTTCACACATGTCACATCTCACTGGCAAATAAGCTTTAATGTGATTTTTATGGCTTCTGTTGATTTCCATTTAAAGATTTTGTGTGAGGAAGACGAGCCATCTGCCAGCGTAATGATACAGTATACAGTGGGTTTACTGATTGACAGTGGCAGTTAGATACCAGGGTCGAGGCAAGAATCTAGGCCAGTTGTCATGCTCAGGCTTATAGACATAGGCTGTAGCCCCCACATCTGAGGGACTGTCAGCCCATCCAGCTGGTCTGGAGAGAAACCTGTTCACAGAGGAGTCACACCAGTGTTCTGGAACCCTCCAGTGTTCTGGAACCCTCCAGTGTTCTGGAACCCTCCAGTGTTCTGGAACCCTCCAGTGTTCTGAAACAGATTCAGAGGTGAGCCGTCAATCAGGACAGGTGGGACAGAGCCTGTTTTGCAAGTTATTTTGGCATTAATTTTTGGCATTAATTTTGTAATTTTCATCTGTTTGCAAACAATGTGAGAAAAAAAAACAATCCTTGAGTTAATAAAGCCGCATACAAGCATTCTATCTTTCTTGAGAAAGGCAGCTCCAAAATGCAGGTTTTTTAGCCTGGCTCAGTGCTTCCTCAATACAGAGCGTAGGTATTGGTAATCTTCTCTAGTTGCACCGTGATTGGCTCGGTGATCTGTCACTCATGGGGACACTACGTCAATGCAGAATCTACAGGGAGAGCTTGGCAGTTCAAGCCCCCTTTGGGTGCTGACAGATTTACATTAGAAGTGCCCGTCCAAGAAGGCTCAAGGTCATTGGCCACAGACACAATGACGTCAAATCACATTATATCTACCGTAGCTTTGATTGGACTGATCATGTCAACATCATACTTTCAAAATATTGGCTATCAAGCTAGCCAAGCAGTCAGCATCATTTATCATGTTGACAATCTACTGGCAAATCCTTTTCAGGAGGGGAGAGAGCGAGAGAGAGGACTTTAGGAAAGGGAATCTGAAGATACTATCTAGAACATGAAAGGTTTATTTGGGAGAACCCTTTAAAGAACTCTTTTGGGTTCCATATAGAACCCGCTGGGGAAAGGGTTTTACATGGAACTCAAAAGGGTTCTACCTGGAACCAAAAGGATTCTACCTAGAACTAAAAAGGGTTCTACCTGGAACCAAAAGCATTCTACTTGGAACTAAAAATGGTTTTACATGGAACTCAAAAGGGTTCTACCTGGAACTAAAAGCATTCTACCTGGAACTAAAAAGGGTTTTACATGGAACCAGAAAGGGTTTTACATGGAACTCAAAAGGGTTTTACATGGAACCAGAAAGGGTTTTACATGGAACTCAAAAGGGTTTTACAAGGAACCAGAAAGGGTTCTTGAAAAGGTTCTTCCGAATGCTGGACCACTCTGTGTCATGGTACCCTGAGCCACAGAACAGGTTGGACAAAACGTTTAGGGTTCAGGTTATGGCCGGTCACACCCAACTGGTCGGACACAGATGGAGCACCAGGTTGTTCTGAAAGTTGAGGAGTTTCCATCAGCAGAAGCTGAGGCTGAAATGGTTCCCTACCGCCGTGTGGCAGTTAACAGCCAGCTGCTGTGTGTTCTTCCAGCAGGGTCCACCCTATAACATGTGTTTCCCATGATCTCACCTGGCAACACCGCCTCAGCTTGCCCCAGAGCCCTTTCCCCTGGGTACAGTATACCGCCTGGCTGGAGGAACTCACCACCCACCTCCTGTGTGTCTGGTGTGTGTGTGTGTGTGTGTGTGTGTGTGTGTGAGTGAGACAAACATATAAAAGGTAACTACATGGAATGCACAACAGAGGCTTGTTATGTGTGCTGGCCTGCGCTGCATACACTCACTCTTGTAAAACATAGATTACACACACTAACACACACACACACACTAACACACACACACACACACACACACACACACACACACACACACACACACACACACACACACACACACACACACACACACACACACACACACACACACTAACAGTAATGGCAATGCTCAAACAGAAGGCTCTTGATACATTAATGAATGATTTCACACAGTTATGTTAATCAAATAAACAGAACACAGATGTGTATGAAACTCTCAGCTGCCAGCCGTCAAACTCAGATACAATGCATGTGTGTGTTTGTCCAAGCTCAGTTCCGGGCCAGTGAGAGCAGGTAGAAGGCTGCAGGCTGGAAGGAGGGCAGGAGGACGAGAGGGATCGAAGGAGGTGAGGGAGGGAGAGAGGACGAGAGGGATCGAAGGAAGGAGGGAGGGAGAGAGGACGAGAGGGATCGAAGGAAGGAGGGAGGGAGAGAGGACGAGAGGGATCGAAGGAAGGAGGGAGGGAGGGAGGACGAGAGGA
>NC_056436.1:83541411-83561411 GCF_018296145.1 Oncorhynchus tshawytscha | reverse complement strand
GAGTGAGTAGAGTCAGGTCTGTTGTCATTGTGAGTAGTGTCAGGTCTGTTGTCATTGTGAGTGAGTAGAGTCAGGTCTGTTGTCATTGTGAGGAGAGTCACGTCTGTTGTCAATGTGAGTGAGGAGAGTCAGGTCTGTTGTCATTGTGAGTAGAGTCAGGTCTGTTGTCATTGTGAGTGAGTAGAGTCAGGTCTGTTGTCATTGTGAGCAGAGTCAGGTCTGTTGTCATTGTGAGTAGAGTCAGGTCTGTTGTCATTGTGAGTGAGTAGAGTCAGGTCTGTTGTCATTGTGAGTAGAGTCAGGTCTGTTGTCATTGTGAGTGAGTAGAGTCAGGTCTGTTGTCATTGTGAGTGGAGTCAGGTCTGTTGTCATTGTGAGTGAGTAGAGTCAGGTCTGTTGTCATTGTGAGTGAGTAGAGTCAGGTCTGTTGTCATTGTGAGTGAGTAGAGTCAGGTCTGTTGTCATTGTGAGTGAGTAGAGTCAGGTCTGTTGTCATTGTGAGTGAGGAGTGTCAGGTCTGTTGTCATTGTGAGTGAGTAGAGTCAGGTCTGTTGTCATTGTGAGTAGAGTCAGGTCTGTTGTCATTGTGAGTGAGTAGTGTCAGGTCTGTTGTCATTGTGAGTAGAGTCAGGTCTGTTGTCATTGTGAGTGAGTAGAGTCAGGTCTGTTGTCATTGTGAGTAGAGTCAGGTCTGTTGTCATTGTGAGTGAGTAGAGTCAGGTCTGTTGTCATTGTGAGTGAGTAGAGTCAGGTCTGTTGTCATTGTGAGTAGAGTCAGGTCTGTTGTCATTGTGAGTGAGTGGAGTCAGGTCTGTTGTCATTGTGAGTGAGTAGAGTCAGGTCTGTTGTCATTGTGAGTAGAGTCAGGTCTGTTGTCATTGTGAGTGAGTGGAGTCAGGTCTGTTGTCATTGTGAGTAGAGTCCGGTCTGTTGTCATTGTGAGTGAATAGAGTCAGGTCTGTTGTCATTGTGAGTGAGTAGAGTCAGGTCTGTTGTCATTGTGAGTGAGTAGAGTCAGGTCTGTTGTCATTGTGAGTAGAGTCAGGTCTGTTGTCATTGTGAGTGAGTAGAGTCAGGTCTGTTGTCATTGTGAGTGAGTAGAGTCAGGTCTGTTGTCATTGTGAGTGAGTAGAGTCCGGTCTGTTGTCATTGTGAGTGAATAGAGTCAGGTCTGTTGTCATTGTGAGTGAATAGAGTCAGGTCTGTTGTCATTGTGAGTGAGGAGTGTCAGGTCTGTTGTCATTGTGAGTGAGTAGAGTCAGGTCTGTTGTCATTGTGAGTGAGGAGTGTCAGGTCTGTTGTCATTGTGAGTGAGTAGAGTCAGGTCTGTTGTCATTGTGAGTAGAGTCCGGTCTGTTGTCATTGTGAGTGAATAGAGTCAGGTCTGTTGTCATTGTGAGTGAGTAGAGTCAGGTCTGTTGTCATTGTGAGTAGAGTCAGGTCTGTTGTCATTGTGAGTGAGTAGAGTCAGGTCTGTTGTCATTGTGAGTAGAGTCAGGTCTGTTGTCATTGTGAGTGAGTAGTGTCAGGTCTGTTGTCATTGTGAGTAGAGTCAGGTCTGTTGTCATTGTGAGTGAGTAGAGTCAGGTCTGTTGTCATTGTGAGTAGAGTCAGGTCTGTTGTCATTTGTGAGTGAGTAGAGTCAGGTCTGTTGTCATTGTGAGTAGAGTCAGGTCTGTTGTCATTGTGAGTGAGTGGAGTCAGGTCTGTTGTCATTGTGAGTGAGTAGAGTCAGGTCTGTTGTCATTGTGAGTAGAGTCAGGTCTGTTGTCATTGTGAGTGAATAGAGTCAGGTCTGTTGTCATTGTGAGTGAGTAGAGTCAGGTCTGTTGTCATTGTGAGTGAGTAGAGTCAGGTCTGTTGTCATTGTGAGTAGAGTCAGGTCTGTTGTCATTGTGAGTGAGTAGAGTCAGGTCTGTTGTCATTGTGAGTGAGTAGAGTCAGGTCTGTTGTCATTGTGAGTAGAGTCAGGTCTGTTGTCATTGTGAGTGAGTAGAGTCAGGTCTGTTGTCATTGTGAGTAGAGTCAGGTCTGTTGTCATTGTGAGTGAGTAGAGTCAGGTCTGTTGTCATTGTGAGTGAGTAGAGTCAGGTCTTGGTACATGTAAAGGTTTAGAGAGAGAGACGGTTGAGGTGAAGTCAGGTCTTGGTACATGTAAAGGTTTAGAGAGAGAGACTGTTGAGGTGAAGTCAGGTCTTGGTACATGTAAAGGTTTAGAGAGAGAGACGGTTGAGGTGAAGTCAGGTCTTGGTACATGTACAGGTTTAGAGAGAGAGACGGTTGAGGTGAAGTCAGGTCTTGGTACATGTAAAGGTTTAGAGAGAGAGACGGTTGAGGTGAAGTCAGGTCTTGGTACATGTACAGGTTTAGAGAGAGAGACGGTTGAGGTGAAGTCAGGTCTTGGTACATGTAAAGGTTTAGAGAGAGAGACGGTTGAGCTGAAGTCAGGTCTTGGTACATGTAAAGGTTTAGAGAGAGAGACAGTTGCCGATCTTTTCTTTAGCTGCACCTGGATGTGGGGGCTGACAGCTGAGTGGGAGCTGATCTATAGATAGATCAACTCTGGATAACTGGATCCTCCTGCTGCGTGTGAGGTGGGATGTGGGAGTTGAGAGAGAAGAGAGAGGCCTTCTTTCTTTGTGAACTGAACTGGCCCTGTTTGTACTGTTCATCACCACCAATGTCAAGCACTGAGTGACAGAAGAGGGAGAGCATCTATCTGGGTTCTCTCTAAAATAGGAAACTGACAGTACTGTGCTGTACTGGAGTTTTTTTTCTTTTTTGGGGGGTGGGTGGGGGGGGTAACACAATAGAATATAAATATTATGTTATGGCATTCAAAGTTTTCTATATCTCCAAGTTTCGAGATTGCTACAAGGCCTTGTCCCAAATGGCACCATATTCCCTATATAGTGACCTAGGGAATAGGGTTCAATTTGAGACAGTAGCCGACTGTAGATTGTCTCCTTGACTGACATACAGGCTGAACCGAGGCCATCACTGACAACGTCCTCGGCACAGACTATCTAACGTATGTTTATGCATCGAGTGGTTCTTCATAGGGGCTGCACAGAATTAACATATTTATTGGCAGTGGGGCATGAAGAAAAGCCATTAGTTCAGTTGTATGCACACATTTCCGGCAACACTGACATTTTTGGGAGAGTAAAAATGGGAAATGGAAAAACAAGATTGAAAAAATTAATTTGTGTCAATGCAAAGTAGTTTGTTTACGGCAAGCGAAGCCAGAACAAAAGGATTTCATTCCTCCAGTTTTATCCACAGTGACAAACACTAACACCATTTCCATGACACACACGTGTTATTGTTTGTCGCTGTGGATTTAGACTTCAGTCTCTAAGTATCTCTCTATAAAGCCGAGATCTGGAGGGATTGAATGTTTTTCCCCCCAAAAAATTGTGAAGGTAATATTTTACTTCTTAGCCGATGGTCAGTAGAAGTTTGCTTTTAAAAAAAAGTAAATGTGTCAAATCATCTCTGTGTTTAAGACAACATGCAGTCATAGATCAACTTCAATGGCAAAAGGAAATACTCTAGTGCTCAGTAAGACAAGTAGGCTTTGTGTACTGTACTGATGATACTGGCTGGTGTTGGTGGGGGGGGAGGGGGAGATGGACTGATGTAACTGGCTGGTGTTGGTGGGGGAGATGGACTGATGTAACTGGCTGGTGTTGGTGTAACTGGGGGTGGGGGAGATGGACTGATGTAACTGGCTGGTGTTGGTGGGGGGGGAGATGGACTGATGTAACTGGCTGGTGTTGGTGGGGTGGGGGAGATGGACTGATGTTACTGGCTGGTGTTGGTGGGGTGGGGGGAGATGGACTGATGTAACTGGCTGGTGTTGGTGGGGGAGATGGACTGATGTAACTGGCTGGTGTTGGTGGGGGGGGGAGATGGACTGATGTTACTGGCTGGTGTTGGTGGGGGTGGGGGAGATGGACTGATGTTACTGGCTGGTGTTGGGGGTGGGGGGGAGATGGACTGATGTAACTGGCTGGTGTTGGTGGGGTGGGGGGAGATGGACTGATGTAACTGGCTGGTGTTGGTGGGGTGGGGGAGATGGACTGATGTAACTGGCTGGTGTTGGTGGGGGGGGGAGATGGACTGATGTAACTGGCTGGTGTTGGTGGGGGAGATGGACTGATGTTACTGGCTGGTGTTGGTGGGGGGAGATGGACTGATGTTACTGGCTGGTGTTGGTGGTGGGGGTGGGGGAGATGGACTGATGTTACTGGCTGGTGTTGGGGGTGGGGGAGATGGACTGATGTATCTGGCTGGTGTTGGTGGGGGAGATGGACTGATGTTACTGGCTGGTGTTGGGGGTGGGGGAGATGGACTGATGTTACTGGCTGGTGTTGGGGGTGGGGGGAGATGGACTGATGTAACTGGCTGGTGTTGGTGGGGGAGATGGACTGATGTTACTGGCTGGTGTTGGTGCGGGGAGATGGACTGATGTTACTGGCTGGTGTTGGGGGTGGGGGAGATGGACTGATGTAACTGGCTGGTGTTGGGGGTGGGGGGAGATGGACTGATGTAACTGGCTGGTGTTGGTGGGGGAGATGGACTGATGTAACTGGCTGGTGTTGGTGGGGGAGATGGACTGATGTTACTGGCTGGTGTTGAGGGGGGGGGGGGAGATGGACTGATGTTACTGGCTGGTGTTGGGGGGGGGGGGAGATGGACTGATGTAACTGACTGGTGTTGGGGGGGGGGAGATGGACTGATGTTACTGGCTGGTGTTGGGGGGGGGGGTGATGGACTGATGTTACTGGCTGGTGTTGGGGGGTGGGGGTGGGGGAGATGGACTGATGTAACTGGCTGGTGTTGGGGGGTGGGGGTGATGGACTGATGTAACTGGCTGGTGTTGGTGGGGTGGGGGTGGGGGTGATGGACTGATGTAACTGGCTAGTGTTGGGGGAGATGGACTGATGTAACTGGCTGGTGTTGGTGGGGGGAGATGGACTGATGTAACTGGCTGGTGTTGGTGGGGGGAGGAGATGGACTGATGTAACTGGCTGGTGTTGGGTGGGGAGTTCCTGTTTTAGTCTCCACAGTCTTTTTGTAAGTCAGAGAGCCTTGGGATCCATGGTTACTTCCTGGGTCAATAGTTCAGTAATCTGCAAGCATTACCTGACTAATAGGGTTTCATGATCAGGGACACCTGACCAATAGGGTTCATGATCAGGGACACCTGACCAATATGGTTTCATGATCAGGGACACCTGACCAATAGGGTTTCATTATCAGGGACAACTGACCAATAGGGTTTCATTATCAGGGACACCTGACCAATATGGTTTCATTATCAGGGACACCTGACCAATAGGGTTTTCTCATCAGGGACACTTGACCAATAGGGTCTCATTATCAGGGACACCTGACCAATAGGGCCATCAGCATCATGGTAATCATGGTAGTCTATGCCGAGTCCCCATCAACCAGATGTTCTGGTTTTCAGAGGAAATGGAAAGAGAGACTGATGTGCTTTTTGATGTTACCAAGGTGACGCTCCATCATAACTCCTCAACTGGATTGGTTGAACAGCAGAAGAGAACCTCCCCCAACAGTTTTTAGGTTATCATCAGAGACACCCAGCCAATAAGGTTTTGTCATCAGAGACACCCAGCCAATAAGATTGTCCTCATCAGAGACACCCAGCCAATAAGGTTTTGTCATCAGAGAAACCCAGCCAATAAGATTGTCCTCATCAGAGACACCCAGCCAATAAGGTTTTATCATCAGAGACACCCAGCCTATAAGGTTGTCCTCATCAGAGAAACACAGCCAATAAGGTTGTCCTCATCAGAGACAGCCAGCCAATAAGGTTGTCCTCATCAGAGACACCTAGCCAATAAGGTTGTCCTCATCAGAGACACCCAGCCAATAAGGTTGTCCTCATCAGAGACACTTGATGAATAGGGTTGACGTCCTACCTGGTGAAATCAGGGTCACCCAACCAATAGAGTTATCAGCCATTTGTCAGCCATTTTGTGTAACATTGCGTCATATCAGCACAGTTAGATGCACTATGACCTGGATTCCAATGCAGGACGTTTTGTGAAACTAGTCGGCCATCTTGGTTCTTCAGAGCAGAGCAGATGACTGTAAAGAGTTAACCGCTGAGCCAGGCAGGAACCACTGCTCTGAGAACTGCACCCAATGTGAAATTGAAACGCCTGGCTGCATAATGTCCCAAATGGCACCCTGTATAGTACAATACTTTTGACCTGAGCCCTATAGGCTCTGGCTGGTCAAAAGTAGTGCACTACATAGGGAATAGGTTGCTATTTGGGTTTCAGACACTGTGCCTGTTTACATTCTATGAATAGAAATGGCATGTTTGATTAAACCAACCGTCTAGAGAGTTTTGGCTAAAGAGAGAAGATGTGGAAAATGAACTGTGGCCAGAAACCCCATGTGTTTAAATATATCTATCTTTCTAGCCACTGTAAATATACACCATGTCACCCTATATTCTCCATTACTTTAGACCAAAGCCCTTGTCAAATACAGTACACTGTATAGGGAAGAGGGTGCCACTTGGGATGTAGCCATGGGCTTTTCCTATAGAGGATAGGAACTATAGCAAAACCAGCTGTAATGTGTTACCTGATCTCTGCTAACTAAAATATAAACACAACATGTAACGTGTTTGTCCCATGTTTCATGAGCTGAAATAAAAGATCCCAGAAATGTTCCATACGCACAAAAAGCATATTTCTCTCAAATGTTGTGCTCAAATTTGTTAATAATAATAATAATAATAATGATAATCCATCCACCAGACAGGTGTGGCATATGAAGAAGCTGATTAAACAGCATGATCATTACACAGGTGCACCTTGTGCTGGGGAAAATAAAAGGCCACTCTCCAGCAACTTCACACAGCCATTTAGGAGTGGGACAACATTCCACAGGCCACAACCAACAGTCTGAACAACTGTATGTGAAGGAGATGTGTTGCGCTGCATGAGGCAAATGGAAGTCACACCAGAAACGGACTGGTTTTCTGATCCACACCACTACCTTTAAGGTGTCTGTGACCAGCAGATGCATATGTCTTCCCAGTCCTCTGACATCCATCAATTAGGGCCTAATGAATTTCTTTAAATTGACTGATTTGCTTATGAACTTTATCTCTTTGTTTTTTGCGTTCATATTCCAGTTCTAGTACATTCTGGTTAAGTGCTTGTGATTTTGTTGGCTGATTTTTCCCTATGTACTGCAAGAGGGGAAGGGAATCAACTTGTCCGTGTGCATGTCAAGGCTCTACAGTACTTGGTGGTAACATCATTTTAATATGCCTATGTTGAGTATATTTAACCCCAAAAACATTGAATTGACCAGCTAGCTAGATGAAGAGTAACTGGGTAGCCCACTCAAATCTCCTGGAATGTCCCTTTGGAATGTTCCTATTCGGTTAGCATTTTTTATTTAACCTTTATTTAACTAGGCAAGTCAGTTAAGAACAAATTCTTATTTTCTATGACGGCCTAGGAACAGTGGGTTAACTGCCTGTTCAGGGGCAGAACGACAGATTTGTACCTTGTCAGCTCGGGGATTTGAACCTTCCGGTTACTAGTCCAACACTCTAACCACTAGGCTACCCTGCCGCATTAAGTCTCCCTCACGATGATTAGCATCATCACTACGTTCCATTGTCCATACTAGCTCACTACTT
The DNA here is from genome assembly GCF_018296145.1 of Oncorhynchus tshawytscha. Classification (NCBI taxonomy): domain Eukaryota; kingdom Metazoa; phylum Chordata; class Actinopteri; order Salmoniformes; family Salmonidae; genus Oncorhynchus; species Oncorhynchus tshawytscha. Next base: position 83,553,709 of record NC_056436.1, on the reverse strand, counting down.
AGCAGGCATATCCAATACGTAAGCTAGTGTGGGTGTTGGAAAATAACACATGTTTAGGCTTAGCGCGCTGGTGTTGCCCAACCAAGAGGCAGATGCAGGACATTCTATGTGAAGCTATTCCTATATGAAATAACACTGTCTTTTATTGATGTACTCCTATATGAAATAATACTGTATTTTATTGATGTACTCATATATGATATAAAACTATATTTTATTGATGTACGATATATATGATATAACACTGTATTTTATTGATGTACTCCTATATGAAATAACACTGTATTTTATTGATGTACTCCTATATGAAATAATACTGTCTTTTATTGATGTACTCCTATATGAAATAATACTGTCTTTTATTGATGTACTCCTATATGAAATAATACTGTCTTTTATTGATGTACTCCTATATGAAATAATACTGTCTTTTATTGATGTACTCCTATATGAAATAATACTGTATTTTATTGATGTACTCCTATATGAAATAATACTGTCTTTTATTGATGTACTCCTATATGAAATAATACTGTCTTTTATTGATGTACTCCTATATGAAATAATACTGTCTTTTATTGATGTACTCCTATATGAAATAATACTGTCTTTTATTGATGTACTCCTATATGAAATAATACTGTCTTTTATTGATGTACTCCTATATGAAATAATACTGTATTTTATTGATGTACTCCTATATGAAATAATACTGTATTTTATTGATGTACTCCTATATGAAATAATACTGTCTTTTATTGATGTACTCCTATATGAAATAATACTGTCTTTTATTGATGTACTCCTATATGAAATAATACTGTCTTTTATTGATGTACTCCTATATGAAATAATACTGTCTTTTATTGATGTACTCCTATATGAAATAATACTGTATTTTATTGATGTACTATATATGATATAATACTGTATTTTATTGATGTACTATATATGATATAACACTGTATTTTATTGATGTACTCCTATATGAAATAATACTGTCTTTTATTGATGTACTCCTATATGAAATAATACTGTATTTTATTGATGTACTATATATGATATAATACTGTATTTTATTGATGTACTATATATGATATAACACTGTATTTTATTGATGTACTCCTATATGAAATAATACTGTCTTTTATTGATGTACTCCTATATGAAATAATACTGTATTTTATTGATGTACTATATATGATATAATACTGTATTTTATTGATGTACTATATATGATATAACACTGTATTTTATTGATGTACTCCTATATGAAATAATACTGTCTTTTATTGATGTACTCCTATATGAAATAATACTGTATTTTATTGATGTACTATATATGATATAATACTGTCTTTTATTGATGTACTATATATGATATAATACTGTATTTTATTGATGTACTATATATGATATAACACTGTATTTTATTGATGTACTATATATGATATAATACTGTCTTTTATTGATGTACTCATATATGAAATAATACTGTATTTTATTGATGTACTATATATGATATAATACTGTCTTTTATTGATGTACTATATATGATATAACACTGTATTTTATTGATGTACTATATATGATATAACACTGTATTTTATTGATGTACTATATATGATATAACACTCTATTGACTTTCTATACTCTATGAAGCTGTGAAATAGAACTGCTTATTTGAAATCAGTTATAGTACGTTGCTCTTTGGAGAGTGGAGAATCAATTGTCGCATTTAAACCCTATTCTAACCTTATTATAGCTGTTCTACCCTACACTAGAGGGCCAATTACAACATCTCTACTGGCCTCAAAACGGTTATTTAATGAGTAATGTGTTTGCTGTTCCACATGAAGTAGCTAACAGAGCAGAGTGGAGTAATCCAGTCATTTGTAATTACCACACATCACCTTTTTTGTTCTCGTCTGATATTTGAGGAATGCTTCTCTGCGACAATACACGGGATGAGACCCGTAATAACAAGTACACAACAATACACAGGAGGAGGCCCGTAATAACAAGGGCACAACAATACACGGGACGAGACCCGTAATAACAAGGGCACAACAATATACGGGACGAGACCCGTAATAACAAGGGCACAACAATACACGGGACGAGACCCGTAATAACAAGGGCACAACAATACATGGGACGAGACCCGTAATAACAAGTGAGCAACAATACATGGGACGAGACCCGTAATAACAAGGGTAAAATACATGCAGCACGAAAGCCAAAATAACAAAGCAGAGATACTCACAAGACCAACGGACATAGAACAATAACCCACAAGGACAATGGAGAACAGACGGCACATATATACAATATATATAGTATATATATACATATATATACTAATCAGGGGGAATTGGAACCAGGTGTGTGTAATGCGTTCAGTGAAGCCTAGAGGCCGGTGACGTAGACCTCTGGAACTGGTGCACGGAATGAGCAGCATTACCGGGGCAATCCGTGATGATACTATAATGCTCCCTATACCCATCATGAGGTTGCTACAACCTAGCCTATCAATTCAAGTTTACAGCACAGACCTGACTAAAGCACGGACCTGACTAAAGCACGGACCTGACTAAAGCCCAGACTTGACTAAAGCACAGAGGTGACAATAGCACAGACTTGACTAAAGCACGGAGGTGACAATAGCACAGACCTGACTTAAAGTACGGAGGTGACAATAGCACAGCTCTGACTAAAGCACGGACCTGACTAAAGCACGGAGGTGATAATAGCACGGACCTGACTAAAGCACGGACCTGACTAAAGCACGGACCTGACTAAAGCACGGACCTGACTAAAGCACGGACGTGACTAAAGCACAGACCTGACGAAAGCATGGACCTGACTAAAGCACAGAACTGACTAAAGCACAGACCTGACTAAAGCACGGACTAGACTAAAGCACAGACCTCACTAAAGCACGGACTAGACTAAAGCACGGACTAGACTAAAGCACGGACTAGACTAAAGCACGGACCTGACTAAAGCACGGACTAGACTAAAGCACAGACTAAAGCACGGACCTGACTAAAAGCACGGACCTGACTAAAGCACGGACTATACTAAAGCACAGACCTGACTAAAGCACGGACTAGACTAAATCACGGACCAGACTAAAGCACGGACTAGACTAAAGCACGGACTAGACTAAAGCACGGACTAGACTAAAGCACGGACCTGACTAAAGCATGGACCTGACTAAAGCACGGACCTGACTATAGCACAGACCTGACTAAAGCATGGAGGTGACTAAAGCACGGACCTGACTAAAGCATGAAGGTGACTATAGCACAGACCTGACTAAAGCATGGAGGTGACTATAGCACAGACCTGACTAAAGCACAGACCTGACTAAAGCACAGACCTGACTAAAGCACGGACCTGACTAAAGCACGGACTATACTAAAGCACGGACCTGACTAAAGCACAGACCTGACTAAAACACGGACCTGACTATAGCACGGACCTGACTAAAGCACGGACTATACTAAAGCACGGACCTGACTAAAGCACAGACCTGACTAAAGCACAGACCTGACTAAAGCATGGAGGTGACTATAGCACAGACCTGACTAAAGCCTGGACCTGACTAAAGCACAGACCTGACTAAAGCATGGAGGTGACTATAGCACAGACCTGACTAAAGCATGAAGGTGACTATAGCACAGACCTGACTAAAGCACAGACCTGACTAAAGCATGGAGGTGACTATAGCACAGACCTGACTAAAGCATGGAGGTGACTATAGCACAGACCTGACTAAAGCATGGAGGTGACTATAGCACAGACCTGACTATAGCACGGACCTGACTAAAGCACGGACTATACTAAAGCACGGACCTGACTATAGCACAGACCTGACTAAAGCATGGAGGTGACTATAGCACAGACCTGACTAAAGCATGGAGGTGACTAAAGCACGGACAGTGAACCCTCATCTGGATTTTGTTAAGTGTTACAGTCTGTAGAGAGGAGAAGCAGCAGAACACACGTTTAGGAGAGTTCACGTTTAGGAGAGTTCACGTTTAGGAGAGTGCACATTTAGCATAGTGCACGTTTGGCAGTTTAGCAGACCCGAATGAAGCTGAGGTCTACTAGCTACTAGGAATGTCAATAATGGTTGATTTAGCCAGCTAACCATTTTTCAAAGGGACCTCCCTGAATGTATAGTGTTTTATGTTACTATATTATATTTTATAGTTACTGTAGGTAAGACCACGTAAAAAAGCATTCCTTCAAGTAATTTAATCTCTACACACACACACACACACACCTACCTGTTAGTGTGGTGTCTGACTGTCACACAATAGAGGTACAAAGGTCCTAAATATGTGTTATGACTTGTAGTCTCTCACCAGTCTCACAGTCTCACAATTGAACAATGTGATGGTAAATGGAACCTGACAGATAGTTCCGGAACCCCTTGAATAACTGTTGTCATGGTGCTAGCATACTGTGACACTCACAGCTTTAGATTGTACACCCCCTGTTGCCCTACTGTTCTTTAAAGCCACCTACACAGTTCCCATTGACACTAACACCTCATGGGATGAGACTGTGACAGCGAGAGGCTCACTGGGTACCAAATGCCATGCTATTCCTTATACAGTGCACCATGGGCCCTTCTCAAAAGTAGTGCACTATATAGGGGAATATGGTGCCATCTTGGGACACATCATGTAACACACAAGACATCTCCCAGGGAGAGGAATAACATCACGTGGAGATCTGCTAGCAACACGGGAGCTGTGATGATTGGCACTCCAATAAATGCTTGTAGAAAAATACTCACTTGTCATTCATACTGCAGCTCGATGGCACCAATACCATAGCATCGTCATACCTACTGTAGGCTATGTGATGGCTAAGTGCATCGTTACTGTTGTTTCTGAGACGTATTCTGTCACATACTTTTTGACCATGTAGTGTATGTATGTGGACACCTGCTCGTCGAACATCTCTGTCCAAAATCATGGCCATTAACATGGAGTTGTTGCTATAACAGCCTTCACTCTTCTGGGAAGGCTTTCCACTAGATGTTGGAACATTGCTGCTATAACAGCCTCCACTCTTCTGGGAAGGCTTTCCACTAGATGTTGGAACATTGCTGCTATAACAGCCTCCACTCTTCTGGGAAGGCTTTCCACTAGATGTAGGAACATTGCTGCCAGGGGGTGGACTTGCTTCCATTCAGCCACAAGAGCATTAGTGAGGTCAGGTCACTGATGTTAGGCTGATTTGATCAGCTGTCTCTCATGTGTAATCAGAATGTGTTACTGTAGAGGGAAGAGGCCCTCTTGAGAGTGCACCATCCCAAATGGCACCCGATTCAGAACCCTATGGGCCTCTAATCAAAAGTTGTGAACTAAATAGGGAATAGGGTACCACTTTGGGATGTAGACATAGTGTAGAAAGCCCACTTGGGAGTGCAGATCTTGTTATATCTGCACTCCCAAGGGGCGGCAGGTAGTCGTCTAGTGGTTAGAGCGTTGGACTAGTAACTGAAAGGTTGCAAGATCGAATCCCTCGAGCTGACAAGGTAAAACATTATCTGTGGTTCTGCCCCTGAACAGGCAGTTAACCCACTGTTCCCAGGCCATCATTGAAAATAAGAATTTGTTCTTAACTGACTTGCCTAGTTAAATAAAGGTAAAAAATAAATATAGTCAACTAGGTATAATCTGAGTGAAGTATTTGGCCTATGTTGAGGAGACTCAACAGACTTGTCTGTATTGGTATCCTTCCTACATCTGGCTCCTGTTTTCACTACAACACGTTCACGCCACCAGTCATACAAATGTATGGCTTTCCCCACAGGTTGACCTGTGTATCTTAACATGGAAATAGGATTTCTTAAAAACTCTGAAACTTTGGGAAATTGTACGGTGTTTTTGCAACAGTAATGAAACTCATTCCTAGGAAGTGTTTATCCTCGGCTGTGTGTAATCATTTACAGGGGACTGTTATCTACATCATTTACAGGGACTGTTATCTACATCATTTACAGGGACTGTTATCTACATCATTTACAGGGACTGTTATCTACATCATTTACAGGGACTTTTATCCACATCATTTACAGGGACTGTTATCTACATCATTTACAGGGGACATTTATCTACATCATTTACAGGGACTGTTATCTACATCATTTACAGGGACTGTTATCTACATCATTTACAGGGACTTTTATCTACATCATTTACAGGGACTGTTATCTACATCATTTACAGGGGACATTTATCTACATCATTTACAGGGGACTGTTATCTACATCATTTACAGGGGACATTTATCTACATCATTTACAGGGGACTGTTATCTACATCATTTACAGGGGACATTTATCCACATCATTTACAGGGGACTGTTATCTACATCATTTACAGGGACTGTTATCTACATCATTTACAGGGACTGTTATCTACATCATTTACAGGGACTGTTATCTACATCATTTACAGGGACTTTTATCTACATCATTTACAGGGACTGTTATCTACATCATTTACAGGGGACATTTATCTACATCATTTACAGGGACTGTTATCTACATCATTTACAGGGACTGTTATCTACATAATTTACAGGGACTGTTATTACATCATTTACAGGGACTGTTATCTACATCATTTACAGGGGACTGTTATCCACATCATTTACAGGGACTTTTATCTACATCATTTACAGGGACATTTATCTACATCATTTACAGGGACTGTTATCTACATCATTTACAGGGGACATTTATCTACATCATTTACAGGGGACTGTTATCTACATCATTTACAGGGGACATTTATCTACATCATTTACAGGGGACTGTTATCTACATCATTTACAGGGGACATTTATCCACATCATTTACAGGGGACTGTTATCTACATCATTTAGAGGGGACATTTATCCACATCATTTACAGGGACTGTTATTACATCATTTACAGGGACTGTTATCTACATCATTTACAGGGGACAGTTGTCTACATCATTTGCAGGGACTTTTATCCACATCATTTACAGGGACTTTTATCTACATCATTTACAGGGGACATTTATCTACATCATTTACAGGGGACTGTTATCTACATCATTTACAGGGGACATTTATCTACATCATTTACAGGGGACTGTTATCTACATCATTTACAGGGGACATTTATCCACATCATTTACAGGGGACTGTTATCTACATCATTTAGAGGTGACATTTATCCACATCATTTACAGGGACATTTATCCACATCATTTACAGGGACATTTTTCCACATAATTTACAGGGACATTTATCCACAGCTGCAGCCTCTTAGAATGGTCCTTTCGGTTCCCTGTCAGTTCTGGCTGGTTTCTACCCTGACCTTCTAACCTCTACAAGTTCCACCCATCGTTATTGAGTCAGGGGTCCCCCCCCTTTTCAGGTGATTGTCAGCCCAGCATGCCCAGGCAGCTGAGCTGTCCATTCTCTCTCTCTCACGCACACACACACACACACACACACGCACACGAACACACACACACACACGCCAAGGGGAGTACACATGCACACACACGCACGCACGCACACACACACACACACACACACACCAAGGGGAGTACACATGCACGCACACACACACACACACGCCAAGGGGAGTACACACACACACACACACCCAGGCAGCCTACCACTCAAACACATAGAATATAGTAATATATACAGGAGACTTAATTGACTAGTTACGTGGCTTTAGCATTAATGTCTTGTGGGCTTTTAAGGTATGTGTCCTGTGTTCACTCCTGGAAGGGAGTTTGCATGACAGAAATACAGTATTACATTTGAAAGGGACCTCGCTGGATCTACGGTGTTTTATGTTACTATATTCCATTTTAAAGGAACTGTATAGTAGTCTGCTACCATATGTAAGACCATGTAAACAAATATATAAGATTCCTTTTGTGTTCATGTGAATGTGGAAAAAAAACCTCAAGGTAGAGGCCTATACAGCGATTCACCTAACAGTAAAATGTCCCCAATTGTTTAAACAAGGCTAATTGTCATTGTTCCAGAGTTGCCATATTCTGCTGTGACACAGGCTTTGTCGGGGCTCAGCTAGAGCCCGGTGAACTCAGTCCCCTGGACATGTTCCTTCTCTGGGATTAAACACACAAACAAAACAAAGACAGAGACTGTGTTTCAAATGGCACCCTATTCCCTATCAGTGGAGGCTGCTGAGGGGAGGACGGCTCATAATAACGGCTGGAACAGAACAAATGGAATGTTATCAAACACATGGAAACCATGGAAACCACACACTTGATGTATTCGATACCATTCCACTGATTCCGCTCCAGCTTTTACCACGAGCCCCGTCCTCCCTAACTAAGGTGCCACCAACCCCCTATGTTCCATGTGTAGTGTACAACTTTTGACCAGGGCCCGTAGGGAATATGTTGCCATTTGGGACACAGACAGAGACTCAGATAAATGCAAACACAAAATAAACATCAATCAGAACTACTGGTTGTCATGCCTACAATAGACTCCTATACTGAGAGTCAATCAGAACTGCTGGTTGTCATGCCTACAATAGACTTCTATACTGGGAGTCAATCAGAGTTGCTGGTTGTCATGCTGACAATAGACTCCTATACTGGGAGTCAATCAGAACTACTGGTTTGTCATGCCTACAATAGACTCCTATACTGGGAGTCAATCAGAACTACTGGTTGTCATGCCTACAATAGACTCCTATACTGGGAGGTAATCAGAAGCCCTGGTTGTCATGCCTACAATAGACTCCTATACTGAGAATCAATCAAAACTGCTGGTTGTCATGTCTACAATAGACTCCTAACCTGGGAGTCAATCAGAACTGCTGGTTGTCATGTCTACAATAGACTCCTATACTGAGAGTCAATCAGAACTGATGGTTGTCATGCCTACAATAGACTCCTATACTGGGAGTCAATCAGAACCCCTGTTGTCATGCCTACAATAGACTCCTATACTGAGAGTCAATCAGAATCCCTGGTTGTCATGACTACAATAGACTCCTATACTAAGAGCCTAAAACATGTCAAAGCAAATGTTATACGATCCTGAAAGCGTTTGACAGCTGGTCAAGTAGTTTAACTGGGAGGTTATGTCCTCATTGAGCTGTAGGACAGTGAACCAGTAGTTTAACTTGGAGGTTATGTCCTCATTGAGCTGTAGGACAGTGAACCAGTAGTTTAACTGGGAGGTTATGTCCTCATTGAGCTGTAGGACAGTGAACCAGTAGTTTAACTGGGAGGTTATATCCTCATTGAGCTGTAGGACAGTGAACCAGTAGTTTAACTGGGAGGTTATGTCCTCATTGAGCTGTAGGACAGTGAACCAGTAGTGTAACTGGGAGGTTATATCCTCATTGAGCTGTAGGACAGTGAACCAGTAGTTTAACTGGGAGGTTATGTCCTCATTGAGCTGTAGGACAGTGAACCAGTAGTTTAACTGGGAGGTTTTATCCTCATTGAGCTGTAGGACAGTGAACCAGTAGTTTAACTGGGAGGTTTTATCCTCATTGAGCTGTAGGACAGTGAACCAGTAGTTTAACTGGGAGGTTATGTCCTCATTGAGCTGTAGGACAGTGAACCAGTAGTTTAACTGGGAGGTTTTATCCTCATTGAGCTGTAGGACAGTGAACCAGTAGTTTAACTGGGAGGTTTTATCCTCATTGAGCTGTAGGACAGTGAACCAGTAGTTTAACTGGGAGGTTTTATCCTCATTGAGCTGTAGGACAGTGAACCAGTAGTTTAACTGGGAGGTTATGTCCTCATTGAGCTGTAGGACAGTGAACCAGTAGTTTAACTGGGAGGTTTTATCCTCATTGAGCTGTAGGACAGTGAACCAGTAGTTTAACTGGGAGGTTTTATCCTCATTGAGCTGTAGGACAGTGAACCAGTAGTTTAACTGGGAGGTTATGTCCTCATTGAGCTGTAGGACAGTGAACAAGTAGTTTAACTGGGAGGTTTTATCCTCATTGAGCTGTAGGACAGTGAACAAGTAGGGCAGATAGCAGATTTGAGATTTGAGTCAAAATGTTTAGTTTGTTGTATGAAGCATAAAATGTGTTTAATGCTGTGCAGCTGTATAGTTCTATAAGTGGCTTAGGGAAACAGCAGCCGACTAATATATGCCACTCTGGGCACGTCCCAAATGCACCCTATTCCCTATATAGAGCACTTATTTGGACCTGAGTCCTATAGACCCCGGTCAAATGTAGTGCACTATGTAGGGAATAGGGTGCCATTTGAGATGCAACCCCGTTAATGTGATGTTGTTGTTGAGGTGAAGTGTCCAATAAGGCTTCAGAACAGCATCTGCTTGCTGTAGAGTCCAGAACCCCTGAGAACAGACTCAACCACTCGGCTTTACAGGGAGCCGTCTCTATTTCACCTCGCCTCGTGTTGATTACTGCACTGACTTAACCTTTATAGTCCAGACAGGCATTTTCAGCTGAATCAGATGAAGTTAAAAATGAATAAATTAATATTACAGATAACTAATTTAGCTTGTTTGAAAACGGCGGATATGTGCTGCTACGAATGACCAGAGCTTCTATGGGCTCTAGTCCAAAATAGTGCACTATATAGGGTGTAGGGCTGATTTGGGACGGAGACTAAATCTGTTTTTATTTCTGTGTTTTCCCAAACTGGCTGGTGTCCTCGTCTTCTTAGCTTTATTCTCCCAAGTGACACAGCGGAGAAAATGGATAATGAGGCTGTCTATTCAGTGTTAATGCTTACACATATGTCTCTTCATTTGTAAGCTATGTGGCATACGTACACACATTTCTCACTCTGTTAATAAGCAATACAAAGATAATTCCAATCAAATGAAATATGTCTGCCAAATGAGTCACTGTCCGCGTCTGGCCATTGTGGCAGGCCCACTCCTCACCAGTCAAATAGAGAAACAACCCTCAGTGCAATATGTCTGCCAAATGAGTCACTGTCCACGTCTGGCCATTGTGGGAGGCCCACTCCTCACCAGTGAAATAGAGAAACAACCCTCAGTGCAATATGTCTGCCAAATGAGTCACTGTCTGGGAGGCCCACTCCTCACCGTCTGAGCCATTGTGGAAGGCCCAGGCCCTCACCAGTCAAATAGAGAAACAACCCTCAGTGCAATATGTCTGCCAAATGAGTCACTGTCCGCGTCTGGACATTGTGGAAGGCCCACTCCTCACCAGTCAAATAGAGAAACAACCCTCAGTGCAATATGTCTGCCAAATGAGTCACTGTCCGCGTCTGGCCATTGTGGGAGGCCCACTCCTCACCAGTCAAATAGAGAAACAACCCTCAGTGCAATATGTCTGCCAAATGAGTCACTGTCCGCGTCTGGCCATTGTGGAGGCCCACTCCTCACCAGTCAAATAGAGAAACAACCCTCAGTGCAATATGTCTGCCAAATGAGTCACTGTCCAGTGCAATATGTCTGGAGTCATTGTGGATTGTGGGAGGCCCACTCCTCACCAGTCAAATAGAGAAACAACCCTCAGTGCAATATGTCTGCCAAATGAGTCACTGTCCGCGTCTGGCCATTGTGGGAGGCCCACTCCTCACCAGTCAAATAGAGAAACAACCCTCAGTGCAATATGTCTGCCAAATGAGTCACTGTCCACGTCTGGCCATTGTGGGAGGGTCAAAAGGCCCATGTCTGCCTCACCAGTCAAATAGAGAAACAACCCTCAGTGCAATATGTCTGCCAAATGAGTCACTGTCCGCGTCTGGCCATTGTGGGAGGCCCACTCCTCACCAGTCAAATAGAGAAACAACCCTCAGTGCAATATGTCTGCCAAATGAGTCACTGTCCGCGTCTGGCCATTGTGGGAGGCCCATTGTGGGAGGCCCACTCCTCACCAGTCAAATAGAGAAACAACCCTCAGTGCAATATGTCTGCCAAATGAGTCACTGTCCGCGTCTGGCCATTGTGGGAGGCCCACTCCTCACCAGTCAAATAGAGAAACAACCCTCAGTGCAATATGTCTGCCAAATGAGTCACTGTCCGCGTCTGGCCATTGTGGGAGGCCCACTCCTCACCAGTCAAATAGAGAAACAACCCTCAGTGCAATATGTCTGCCAAATGAGTCACTGTCCGCGTCTGGCCATTGTGGGAGGCCCACTCCTCACCAGTGAAATAGAGAAACAACCCTCAGTGCAATATGTCTGCCAAATGAGTCACTGTCCGCGTCTGGCCATTGTGGAAGGCCCACTCCTCACCAGTCAAATAGAGAAACAACCCTCAGTGCAATATGTCT
>NC_056436.1:83533911-83536411 GCF_018296145.1 Oncorhynchus tshawytscha | reverse complement strand
TTTGACAGCACCAGGCAGGCAGTTGTGTGTGTGAGTGTGGATGGGCTGCTAGACTCACTGAGGCTGGAGGCTCTGGAGAGATGCCAGGCAGGGCAGGGCTGCCACCACTGTGTCCGGTCTTCAGCTGGAGACATTACACTGATCAGATTAGCCTGCATCTCTGTCTGGATGTGTGCCAAATCACATCCCATTCCCTGTATAGTGCACTAGTATGGGCCCTGGTCAAAAGTAGTGCACTATATAGGTGTGTACAGACCTTCCCCATCTCTACCCATCTAGTCACATTATTCAGTCTGCCAGCCCCATCTCTACTCATCTAGTTTCATTATTCAGTCTGCCAGCCCCATCTCTACTCATCTAGTTTCATTATTCAGTCTGCCAGCCCCATCTCTACTCATCTAGTTTCATTATTCAGTCTGCCAGCCCCATCTCTACCCATCTAGTCTCATTATTCATTCTGCCAGCCCCATCTCTACCCAGCTAGTTTCATTATTCATTCTGCCAGCCCCATCTCTACCCAGCTAGTTTCATTATTCATTCTGCCAGCCCCATCTCTACACAGCTAGTCTCATTATTCAGTCTGCCAGCCCATCTCTACCCAGCTAGTCTCATTATGCAGTCTGCCAGCCCCATCTCTACCCATCTAGTCTCATTATTCAGTCTACCAGTGAGGCATAGAGTTTTAGAGTCCTATGTACTCAAAGTCAACTCTGTCTCTCATCTCCTCTTTCAGGTGACTGACCAGCTTCCGTGGGATTTGATGTCGCCTCTAGATTGGTTCTGCTGAAGATGGAAACACTGGAGTCTGAGCTCACCTGCCCAATCTGCCTGGAGCTGTTTGAAGATCCCCTGCTCTTACCCTGCGCCCACAGCCTGTGTTTCAACTGCGCCCACCGCATCCTAGTCTCCCACTGCTCGTCCAACAAACCTCTAGAGTCCATCTCCGCCTTCCAGTGCCCCACCTGCCGTTACGTCATCACGCTGAACCACCGCGGCCTGGAGGGCCTGAAGCGCAATGTGACCCTGCAGAACATCATCCACCGTTTCCAGAAGGCCTCCGTCAGCGGCCCTAACTCCCCCAGTGAGAGCCGTCGTGCCCCAGGTCTCTCCGGAGGCCACAGGCCCTATAGCAGCAGCGGAGGAGGAAGCTCCGGCAGCCACAGCGCCCGCTCCAGCCCGGCCCAGCCCTCCTCTCATCAGCACACTGCCACCATGTCTCTGGAGCACCGTATCAGCTGCCAGTTCTGTGAGCAGGACCCGCCTCGCGAGGCAGTCAAGACGTGCGTGACCTGCGAGGTGTCGTACTGTGACAGGTGTCTACGTGCCACGCACCCCAATAAGAAGCCGTTTACCAGTCACCGGTTGGTGGAGCCGGTGCATGACGCCCACCTGAGAGGCCTCACCTGTCTGGAGCATGAGAATGAGAAGGTTAATATGTACTGCATCGTGGATGACCAGCTGATATGTGCCCTGTGTAAGCTGGTGGGACGACACAGAGAACATCAAGTCTCCTCTTTCAGCGAACGCTTCGACAAACTCAAGGTGAGCCCCCCGCTCTCTCTAGCACACAGATCACAAACTAACTGTACACCTCAACAAACTATGTTTGAAGGGTTTCATTCCAAAATGAAAAAAAAAATGTTTGAAGGAATTAACATAAATTAAAAACACATCTTGTGAAAGTGATAAAGGTATTATTGTTTTAGTCTTGCCATGACAAAAACAACATGATTTTGTTTTGAAATATTGCAAGATCATTTTTTACTTCAGAGAGGCAAATAATCATGTTTTGTAGCAAAACGCTATATTTCCACCCCAAACAACATAATAATGTATCAATACATAAAACTATATTGTGCAAATATAACATCTCTGATTCATAATGTGGGGGTTCCTTTTTTTTTTTTTTAAGCAACTTTTAGAACAATTTTCTTTAAAAAAAAAAATTACAGGCCTTTTCATAAGGATAAATCAAGAGAAACTTTTTGAGTTTGATTATATACACTTTAGGGAAGGCTTTAGGGAAGGATTTAGGGAAGGGTTTAGGGAAGGCTTTAGGGAAGGATTTAGGGAAGGCTTTAGGGAAGGCTTTAGGGAAGGATTTAGGGAAGGCTTTAGGGAAGGATTTAGGGAAGGCTTTAGGGAAGGCTTTAGGGAAGGATTTAGGGAGGCTTTAGGGAAGGCTTTAGGGAAGGATTTAGGGAAGGCTTTAGGGAAGGATTTAGGGAAGGCTTTAGGGAAGGATTTAGGGAAGGCTTTAGGGAAGGATTTAGGGAAGGCTTTAGGGAAGGATTTAGGGAAGGCTTTAGGGAAGGCTTTAGGGAAGGATTTAGGGAAGGATTTAGGGAAGGCTTTAGGGAAGGATTTAGGGAAGGCTTTAGGGAAGGATTTAAGAAATAATAAGAACGTTGAAAGTCTGCCGCAATTAAGGAACAGATATCCCAGGCTCCAACAGGAACAGATTTCACAGGCTCCAACAGGAACAGATATCCCAGGCTCC
>NC_056436.1:83526411-83528911 GCF_018296145.1 Oncorhynchus tshawytscha | reverse complement strand
ATCTTCTGGCTTCTACATAAAAAAAAAAAAATCTAATTAATCCATGTAATATAGCCAACACTTTCACAATAAATCAATTATTTGTTTTTAGAAAGATCTAAAGAAACATGATATGAATCAAATTTAGTCTATTTCAGAAGAATAGATTCACAAACCCTGGGTTGTCCTTAAGTTAGGCCACGATCACATTAGCAGGTCTTTCTTACAGGCTACAAGTGAAGACAGACACATCAGGGACGCAACTGACCTTGTCCTCATCCAATTCCGAGGAACATATTGAAGAACTGTCCACATTTACTTTTCATCAGTCAACAAGATCAGTAGGCCTAACTAACAGCAAAAGTACTAGCCTACAGTATGTCAATCTACTATCCCCCATAGTACAAAAATTGACCTTTTTATATTCTGTGCAATAAATAAATATTCCAAAACATAGTCTGGGACAGTTGTGGGATGTGATAGATCCCAAATTAATACAACCACTATCATCAAAACAAATTGTAAAGATAGGAGGCTGACGCAACAGATCAGAACGTTTAGCTTAAGATGTTAATAAACTATTCGGATATTTCTTCACATTATACGCCATCTTTCTTTTGGTGTTTTTCAGAGTCAGTAGAAAGGCCTCTAGTGTCCTAAGTTTTCATAACTGTGACCTTAATTGCCTACCATCTGTAAGCTGTTAGTGTCTTAACGACCGTTCCACAGGGCAATAAAATAAAATGTGCCTATGGGCACAAACCCACCATCGCTGGACCAGACAGGACTGGCAAAAAGTGCTCTTCACTGACGAGTTGCGGTTTTGTCTCACCAGAGGTGATGGTCGGATTCGAGTTTATCGTGGAAGGACTGAGCGTTACACCGAGGCCTGTACTCTGGTGCGGGATCGATTTGGAGGTGGAGGGTTCGTCATGGTCTGGGGCGGTGTGTCACAGCATCATCGGACTGAGCTTGTTGTCATTGCAGGCAATCTCAACGCTATGCGTTACAGGGAAGACATCCTTCCTCCCTCATGTGGTACCCTTCCTGCAGGCTCATCCTGACATGACCTTCCAGCATGACAATGCCACCAGCTATACTGCTCATTCTGTGCGTGATTTCCTGCAAGACAGGACTGTCGGTGTTCTGCCATGGCCAGCGAAGAGCCCGGATCTCAATACCATTGAGCACGTCTGGGACATGTTGGATCGGAGGGGAGGGCTAGGGCCATTCCCCCCATAAATGTCCGGGAACTTGCAGGTGCCTTGGTGGAAGATTGGGGTAGCATCTCACAGCAAGAACTGGCAAATCTGGTGCAGTCCATGAGGAGGAGATGCACTGCAGTACTTAATGCAGCTGGTGGCCACACCAGATACTGACTGTTACTTTTGATTTTGACCCCCCCCCCCTTTGTTCAGGGAGACATTATTCCATCCGTTAGTCATCCGTTAGTCACATGTCTGTGGAACTTGTTCAGTTTATGTCTCGGTTGTTGAATCTTATGTTCACACAAATATTTACGCATGTTAAGTTTGCTGAAAATAAACGCAGTTGACAGTGAGAGGACGTTTCTTTTTTTGTTGAGTTTACTAATAATATATGTCTGAAATTGGTTATGATTTAGAATGGATCATTATCTCATACACCTGTCTCAGAACAGGGGGAAAAAAGACGTCATCTATGCATTTAAATAGCGAATGGAGGACACTTGTCCCGTGGTTCATTTTCATGCCAGCCAGGTAGGATATACTCCTGTTGTAAAGAGAAGCAGTGTGCTTAATATTAGGAAAGTTGAGAAATAAATATAGTTGGTCTAACCTATAGAAAGCTGATGGGATCCTCCTCTTTTTAATAGAGGCCATCACTCTATTTTCTCACACAATTACATTGCCTATAGAAATGTTGCACAACATGAGTTTAGTTTTTCGAATACATTTACATTTGACAGTAGAGTGTTGAGTACCTGGCAGTTGGCAAGTTTGGTATCAACAGCGTCAGAGCTCGGAGAAGCCTAATTACCATGACTAAACGGTCACGTGGAATTTGACTGCCGTCATGACTCGTGACCGCCGATGTGGCAGTGATACGGTCACCATAACAACCCTAGTTGGACAAACACTGCATTTGAGACTGTGTATGCAGAATTCTCCAAACACATTGTCTGTGTACTACATAAAACACCAAATAGTTAGGCCGATACTTACTAATTATCAAAATCCAGAAAGAAGACATTAAAATTCTACAACCACCTAAAAAAACTATTCTTAAACCATAACAAAGCCCTCACCTGTCACATGGGACTAGGTGTGTGTGCAGGAATCAGACGCAGAGAGAGAGAGTAACGGAGTAAAGTGCTTTACTATTACACACCCAACTGATAAGCCCAATACAATACAGGGCGCAGGACACTATACCAGACAACCCAAAACCACAGGGTGTCCAGTATAGAAAACAAAATACACCACGACCTAATATGTACACATGTAACAAAAGACAATCCCGCACAAAACAAGGGCGGGTC
>NC_056436.1:83481411-83521411 GCF_018296145.1 Oncorhynchus tshawytscha | reverse complement strand
CTTTCATCACATTCCCAGTGGGTCAGACATTTACATAGACTCAATTAGTATTTGGTAGCATTGCCTTTAAATTGTTGAACTTGGGTCAAATGTTTCAGGTAGGCCTCCTTGCTCGCACACGCTTTTCCAGTTCTGCCCTCAAATTTTCTATGGGATTGAGGTCAGGGCTTTGTGATGGCCACTCCAATACCTTGACTTTGTTGTCCTTAAGCCATTTTGCCACAACTTTGGAAGTTTGCTTGGGGTCATTGTCCATTTGGAATACCCATTTGCTACCAAACTTTAACTTCCTTGATGTCCTTGATGTTCCTTGATGTCCCAAGAATTTGCCTCAATATATCCACATAATTTTCCTCCCTCATTATGCCATCTATTTTGTGAAGTGCACCAGTCACTCCTGCAGAAAAGCACCCCCACAACATGATGCTGTCACCCCCGTGCTTCACTGTTGGGATGGTGTTCTTCGGCTTGAAAGCCTCCCCCTTTTTCCTGCAAACATAACAATGGTCATTATCGCCTAATAGTTCTATTTTTGTTTCATGAGACCAGAGGACATTTCTCCAAAATGTTTGATCTTTGTCCCCGTGTGCAGTTGCAAACCGTAGTCTGGGTTTTTTATGGCGGTTTTGGAGCAGTGGCTTCTTCCTTGCTGAGCGGCCTTTCAGGTTATGTCGATATAGGACTCGTTTTACTGTGGATATAGATACTTTTGTACCTGTTTCCTCCAGCATCTTCACAAGGTCCTTTGCTGTTGTTCTGGGATTGATTTGCACTTTTCGCACCAAAGTACTTTCATCTCTAGGAGACAGAACGTGTCTCCTTCCTGAGCGGTATAACGGCTGCATGGTCCCATGGTGTTTATACTGCATACTATTGTTTGTACAGATGAACATGGTACCTTCAGGTGTTTGGAAATTGCTCCCAAGGATGAACCAGACTTGTGGAGGTCTACAATTATTTTTCTGAGGTCTTGGCTGATTTCTTTTGATTTTCCCATGATGTCAAGCAAAGAGGCACTGAGTTTGAAGGTAGGCCTTGAAATACATCCACAGGTACACCTCCAATTGACTCAAATTATGTCAGTTAGCCAATCAGAAGCCATGACATCATTTTCTGTTATTCCACAAGCTGTTTAAAGGCACAGTCAACTTAGTGTATGTAAACTTGTGGCCCACTGGAATTGTGATACAGTGAATTACAAGTGAAATAATCTGTCTGTGAACAATTGTTGGAAAAGTGACTTGTGTCATGCACAAAGTAGATGTCCTAACCGACTTTCCAAAACTATAGTTTGTTTATAAGAAATGTGTGGAGTGGTTGAAAAACAAGTTTTAATGACTCCCAACCTAAGTGGATGTAAACTTCCGACTTCAACTGTATATGCACTGATTAGCCAAGACTAGTACTCCTTGAGGCACAGCTGTGAGAAGTGGGAATCTGAATAACAATTGATTGAATGACTGTGCTTTATGTTGAGGGTGTAAACATCTTCAGAATTGTGGAGTGGTCCTCATAGGTCTGGTGTTCCCAGATGTTCACAGTGATTCTCCTCGGTAATTGTTTAAGAGAAATATACTTGAAGAGTCCGAGTTCATCTTTGTGTGCTTTCGAAGAGGCCGAGTTCATCTCTGTTTATCTCTGTGTGCTTTACATCAAGCTACTAATGAGCTGAGGTCTTTGTTAAAGCCTCATCGATGATGTGTTTGTGCAGTAACACTCGACTCGACCACAAAGCACTACTTGAAATAAGCTTGTCGTTGCTTTGCAGTGACACTCAGTGTGTCTGTTTACTGCTCCTCCATTGGGGCTGCTGACAGCTCTCACTGATGCACAGGGATTATACACAGAGTTTTACATGCAGCTAAATATCAAATCGGAGAATAGTTAGCGATTTAAAGGATTTAGCTGGTCGCAGCAGTAGTCAATGTTGATATACCCGCCCTATCCTCCATCTGCCTGGGTCTCTCTCTCTCTCTCTCTCTCTCTCCTATCTCTCTCCTCTCTCTCTCTCTCTCTCTTTCTCTCCTATCTCTCTCTCCTCTCTCTCTCTCTCTCCTTTCTCTCTCTCTCTCTCACTCTCTCTCTCTCTCTCTCGCTCTCTCACTCTCTCAGTAAGCTCCTTAAGGAAGCCGTCTATTTCTCCCCTCCCTGTCATATGTACAGGTCTCAGCCAGCCATCTCCTATACCTCTCCTCTCCCCTCTTCCCTCTCCTCCTCCCCCTTTCCTCTTTTCTCCTCTTTAGGTCTCATCCAGAGTTGTAGGCAGGTAGTACCATGACACTCCACAGTTCAGGGTGTCTTGTTGTAGGCAGATAATACCATGACACTCCACAGTTCAGGGTGTCTTGTTGTAGCAGATAATACCATGACACTCCACAGTTCAGGGTGTCTTGTTGTAGGCAGATAATACCATGACACTCCACAGTTCAGGGTGTCTTGTTGTAGGCAGATAATACCATGACACTCCACAGTTCAGGGTGTCTTGTTGTAGCAGGTAGTTCCATGACACTCCACAGTTCAGGGTGTCTTGTTGTAGGCAGATAATACCATGACACTCCACAGTTCAGGGTGTCTTGTTGTAGCAGATAGTACCATGACACTCCACAGTTCAGGGTGTCTTGTTGTAGGCAGATAATACCATGACACTCCACAGTTCAGGGTGTCTTGTTGTAGCAGATAATACCATGACACTCCACAGTTCAGGGTGTCTTGTTGTAGGCAGATAATACCATGACACTCCACAGTTCAGGGTGTCTTGTTGTAGCAGATAATACCATGACACTCCACAGTTCAGGGTGTCTTGTTGTAGGCAGATAATATCATGACACTCCACAGTCAGCCTTTTACTGCAGAGGATAAAGTGAGAGATATCATCTTCCAGTAGACTAAGAGAGACATTATCTGACACGTGGAAGCTGATGTTGATTGCCTGTGCTTGTATAGAGAGACGTGATTTGAAGAATAGTGTGAAAGAGACCACTAATCCATGATCATAGTAACACCAAGGCTCGTGTGGAGTTTTTCTATGTGTGTGCATACGTGCATGTGTGTGTGTTCCTATGCTTATGTACGCAGGTTATTATAGATGGATAGAGATGCCTGGTGTCTGGGAGTGTAGTGACAGGTTATTATAGATGGATAGAGATGCCTGGTGTCTGGGAGTGTAGTGACAGGTTATTATAGATGGATAGAGATGCCTGGTGTCTGGGAGTGTAGTGACAGGTTATTATAGATGGATAGAGATGCCTGGTGTCTGGGAGTGTAGTGACAGGTTATTATAGATGGATAGAGATGCCTGGTGTCTGGGAGTGTAGTGACAGGTTATTATAGGTGGATAGAGATGCCTGGTGTCTGGGAGTGTAGTGACAGGTTATTATAGATGGATAGAGATGCCTGGTGTCTGGGAGTGTAGTGACAGGTTATTATAGATGGATAGAGATGCCTGGTGTCTGGGAGTGTAGTGACAGGTTATTATAGATGGATAGAGATGCC
Source organism: Oncorhynchus tshawytscha (assembly GCF_018296145.1). NCBI lineage: Eukaryota > Metazoa > Chordata > Actinopteri > Salmoniformes > Salmonidae > Oncorhynchus > Oncorhynchus tshawytscha. Next base: position 83,517,919 of record NC_056436.1, on the reverse strand, counting down.
TGGTGTCTGGGAGTGTAGTGACAGGTTATTATAGATGGATAGAGATGCCTGGTGTCTGGGAGTGTAGTGACAGGTTATTATAGATGGATAGAGATGCCTGGTGTCTGGGAGTGTAGTGACAGGTTATTATAGATGGATAGAGATGCCTGGTGTCTGGGAGTGTAGTGACAGGTTATTATAGATGGATAGAGATGCCTGTGTCTGGGAGTGTAGTGACAGGTTATTATAGATGGATAGAGATGCCTGGTGTCTGGGAGTGTAGTGACAGGTTATTATAGATGGATAGAGATGCCTGGTGTCTGGGAGTGTAGTGACAGGTTATTATAGATGGATAGAGATGCCTGGTGTCTGGGAGTGTAGTGACAGGTTATTATAGATGGATAGAGATGCCTGGTGTCTGGGAGTGTAGTGACAGGTTATTATAGATGGATAGAGATGCCTGGTGTCTGGGAGTGTAGTGACAGGTTATTATAGATGGATAGAGATGCCTGGTGTCTGGGAGTGTAGTGACAGGTTATTATAGATTGATAGAGATGCCTGGTGTCTGGGAGTGTAGTGACAGGTTATTATAGATGGATAGAGATGCCTGGTGTCTGGGAGTGTAGTGACAGGTTATTATAGATGGATAGAGATGCCTGGTGTCTGGGAGTGTAGTGACAGGTTATTATAGATGGATAGAGATTCCTTGTGTCTGGGAGTGTAGTGACAGGTTATTATAGATGGATAGAGATGCCTGGTGTCTGGGAGTGTAGTGACAGGTTATTATAGATGGATAGAGATGCCTGGTGTCTGGGAGTGTAGTGACAGGTTATTATAGATGGATAGAGATGCCTGGTGTCTGGGAGTGTAGTGACAGGTTATTATAGATGGATAGAGATTCCTGGTGTCTGGGAGTGTAGTGACAGGTTATTATAGATGGATAGAGATGCCTGGTGTCTGGGAGTGTAGTGACAGGTTATTATAGATGGATAGAGATGCCTGGTGTCTGGGAGTGTAGTGACAGGTTATTATAGATGGATAGAGATGCCTGGTGTCTGGGAGTGTAGTGACAGGTTATTATAGATGGATAGAGATGCCTGGTGTCTGGGAGTGTAGTGACAGGTTATTATAGATGGATAGAGATGCCTGGTGTCTGGGAGTGTAGTGACAGGTTATTATAGATGGATAGAGATGCCTGGTGTCTGGGAGTGTAGTGACAGGTTATTATAGATGGATAGAGATGCCTGGTGTCTGGGAGTGTAGTGACAGGTTATTATAGATGGATAGAGATGCCTGGTGTCTGGGAGTGTAGTGACAGGTTATTATAGATTGATAGAGATGCCTGGTGTCTGGGAGTGTAGTGACAGGTTATTATAGATGGATAGAGATGCCTGGTGTCTGGGAGTGTAGTGACAGGTTATTATAGATGGATAGAGATGCCTGGTGTCTGGGAGTGTAGTGACAGGTTATTATAGATGGATAGAGATTCCTTGTGTCTGGGAGTGTAGTGACAGGTTATTATAGATGGATAGAGATGCCTGGTGTCTGGGAGTGTAGTGACAGGTTATTATAGATGGATAGAGATGCCTGGTGTCTGGGAGTGTAGTGACAGGTTATTATAGATGGATAGAGATGCCTGGTGTCTGGGAGTGTAGTGACAGGTTATTATAGATGGATAGAGATTCCTGGTGTCTGGGAGTGTAGTGACAGGTTATTATAGATGGATAGAGATGCCTGGTGTCTGGGAGTGTAGTGACAGGTTATTATAGATGGATAGAGATGCCTGGTGTCTGGGAGTGTAGTGACAGGTTATTATAGATGGATAGAGATGCCTGGTGTCTGGGAGTGTAGTGACAGGTTATTATAGATGGATAGAGATGCCTGGTGTCTGGGAGTGTAGTGACAGGTTATTATAGATGGATAGAGATGCCTGGTGTCTGGGAGTGTAGTGACAGGTTATTATAGATGGATAGAGATGCCTGGTGTCTGGGAGTGGCTAGAGAGACAGGCTTGAATGTGTCCCATATATAGTGCACTAGTTTTGACCAGGGCCCTTGGTCAACAGTAGGGCACTATGTAGGAAATAGGGTGCCATTTGAGAAGCTGACATGTACTGTACAGCATCTACCTACTCATAAATGCATTCCTAAAATATATCCTATCGCACGCTTGAGGAATAGTGCATTTAAAATCTTGCTGTAATTTAATACATGTTTTATTTAACCTTTATTTAACTAGACAAGTCAGTTAAGAACTCATTGTTATTTACAGTGAGGGGCCTACACCGGCCAAACCCGGACGACACTGGGGATACTGAGATGCAGTGCCTTAGATCGCTGCACCACTCGGGAGCTCATAGTTCACTACATGGTTTTTAATGTATTCATAACAGATGATAGTAACACATGAATAATACATGCAATCATTTAAATGTTATACACAGATTGTTTTTAAAATAACTTTTAAATATTAATCGACAGTTGTAAATCATATGTTATGCCAATTTTCTTCGTTTTTTTTTTTTGGGGGGGGGCAGTTCCCAACACCTGGTCTTATTGCACTGCACCATAATCATGTGATGCCCTACTCGTCTGCCGACAGATTCCCTGATGTGTAGACATTCACACATATTGCATATCCATCCAGTATGAGGATAGTAAACTACAGGCCTGGATACTGTGGGTGGGTTGTGAAAGTGATCACATATCACATATGTGAACCTGTCTTGTAGGGGGGGTCTCTTAAGGAAAATTCTATTTGAGATGTATAGTACAATCTCTAAGGAATTGAAGCATCGACAAGGCCCGGGGGAATGAAATCCGATGTTTCTGCTGCTGTACATATACATTATATACATACATATACATTATGTTACAGCGGTGCTTTGGGCTCAGCTGCTTTGGGCTCAGCTGCTTTGGGCTCAGCTGCTTTGGGCTCAGCTGCTTTGGGGTCAGCTGGAGTCCAGGCTTGGATAACACCAGGGTTGAGGTTTCCGTTATATTCATACAGGAATGTCACTGCATGTGTGTAACGTCCTGTTGTCAACCTGCAAGGAATATTGTTTGTCCCCCTGGGGACTGTTTCCTGGTGACGGGACGAGCACGGCTACTCTGTGTGTGTGTGTTGATTTGGTTGTCTGACACACTAGGATGTCTGCACTCTGTGTGTGTGGTTGTGTCTGACACACTAGGATGTCTGCACTCTGTGTCTGACCCTTCTTGTTTTCTTCTGACTGCTGCCCTGAATTCCAAAACTTCCTGTCCCTCGGCTTCACCTTGACACAGCTGTCTTCATCTCACTGGCCCTCAGCCTCACCTAGACCCAGCTGTCTTCCTCTCCCTGGCCCTCAGCCTCACATAGACCCAGCTGTCTACCTCTCCCTGGCCCTCGGCTTCAGCTAGACCCAGTTGTCTCATGGCCCTCGGCTTCACTTAGACCCAGCTGTCTCCCTGGCCCTCAGCCTCACCTTGACCCAGCTGTCTTCCTCTCCCTGGCCATCAGCCTCACCTAGACCCAGCTGTCTCCTGGCCCTCAGCCTCACCTAGACCCAGCTGTCTTCCTCTCCTTGGCCATCAGCCTCACATTGACCCAGCTGTCTTCCTCTCCTTGGCCATCAGCCTCACATTGACCCAGCTGTCTTCCTCTCCTTGGCCATCAGCCTCACCTAGACCCAGCTGTCTTCCTCTCCCTAGCCCTCAGCCTCACCTAGACCCAGCTGTCTTCCTCTCCTTGGCCATCAGCCTCACATAGACCCAGCTGTCTACCTCTCCCTGGCCATCAGCCTCACCTAGACCCAGCTGTCTTCCTCTCCCTGGCCCTCAGCCTCACATAGACCCAGCTGTCTTCCTCTCCCTGGCCCTCAGCCTCACATAGACCCAGCTGTCTTCCTCTCCCTGGCCCTCAGCCTCACCTAGACCCAGCTGTCTCCCTGGCCCTCAGCCTCACCTAGACCCAGCTGTCTTCCTCTCCCTGGCCCTCAGCCTCACCTAGACCCAGCTGTCTTCCTCTCCCTGGCCATCAGCCTCGCCTAAACAAAAGTAGTGCACTATATAGGGAATGCCATTTGGAACACAGTTTCAACCATGTTGGAAATAGCAAACATATTTCATATATTTCCTTAGACATATTTTGTACACCCCATGCTTTGACTTTTGAAGTTAGCTAAGTCCCATGGAATGTGTTCTATCAGGCTGCGTAGAGGACAAGAGGAGACAACAGTACAGGTTATCTTTCAGGCTGCGTAGAGGACAAGAGGAGACAACAGTACAGGTTATCTTTCAGGCTGCGTAGAGGACAAGAGGAGACAACAGTACAGGTTATCTTTCAGGCTGCGTAGAGGACAAGAGGAGACAACAGTACAGGTTATCTTTCAGGCTGCGTAGAGGACAAGAGGAGACAACAGTACAGGTTATCTTTCAGGCTGCGTAGAGGACAAGAGGAGACAACAGTACAGGTTATCTTTCAGGCTGCATAGAGGACCAGGGGAGACAACAGTTCAGGTTATCAAAACATTTGCAAGCGTTTCTAAAAAACAGTTTTCGCTTTGCTATTTGAGGGTATTGTGATGTCATTTGAGGGTATTGTGATGTCATTTGAGGGTATTGTGATGTCATTTGAGGGTATTGTGATGTCATTTGAGGGTATTGTGTGTTGATTGATGACAGGATTTATTTTTATTTAATCCATTTTAGATGAAGGCTGTAACGTAACAAAATGTGGAAAAAGTCAAGGGGTCTGAACACTTTCCGAAGGCACTGTGTATGTTTTGCCATTAATGTAACGCCAAGTAACTGAGTCTCCTCAACTTGTTCAACAGCCGCACCTTTCATTACCAGATTCAGCTGAGGTCTAGAGTTTAGGGAATCATTTGTACCAAATACAAAACGCTCTTATTTTTAGAGATGTTCAGGACCAGTTTATTACTGGCCACCCATTCCAAAACAGACTGCAACTCTTTGTTAAGGGTTTTCAGTGACTTCATTAGCTGTGGTTTCTGAGGGTTGTATGATGATGAATCAACCATACATGGACACACATGCTTTGTTTAATGCCAGTGGCAGGTCATTGGTAAAAATAGAACAGATGGCCTGTCCCTAACTTTTAGTGTGACAGTCCTCCCTACCTGTTAGTGTGACAGTCCTCCCTATCTGTTAGTGTGACAGTCCTCCCTACCTGTTAGTGTGACAGTCCTCCCTACCTGTTAGTGTGACAGTCCTCCCTACCTGTTAGTGTGACAGTCCTCCCTACCTGTTAGTGTGACAGTCCTCCCTACCTGTTATGTGACAGTCCTCCCTACCTGTTAGTGTGACAGTCCTTACCCAATGTGCTCGGGAGGTGAAGGTCGAGACATGCGTCCTCCGAAACATGACTCGCCAAACCATGCTTCTTAAAACACCCACCTGCTTAACCAGGAAGCCAGCTGCACCAATGTGTCGGAGGAAACACCGTTGAACTGACGACCGGAGTCAGCCTGCAGGCGCCCAGCTTTCTACTGGCTCCGCTATGAGCCAAATGAAGCCCGCCCGGCCAAACCGTCCCCTAATTCGAACGACGCTGGGCCAATTGTGCGCCGCCCTATGTGACTCCTGGTCACGGTTTGTTGTGACACAGCTTGGGATCAAACCCGGGTCTGTAGTGATGCCTCAAGCACTGCGATGCAGTGCCTTAGACTGCTGCGCCACTTGGAAGGACCGTAAAATGTTAGTTTTTTTAGCCGAAAGCGTAATGTCATTCCACTAATTGTCAAGCCTTGTAAGCTGTAACCAAGTCAAATGTTTTTGTGTTCCGTTTGGGGTTTCTTTTAAAAAACCAAACAAATATATCTGTCAAGGCTGAACGGTGAAATATTGAGTTTAATCTACATAGTGATCATGTCTAGGTTGAAGAAATATTGTTTATCTTCAACCTAGATTTATGTCAGGAAGTGAAGGACAAGAGCCGTTGAAAATGGAATGTTTTGTGTTGCCGAGACAACCACAATGAGAGTGATGATGGCATGGAGGCGTCGGAATGTGTCCTTCTATTCTGGGAACGTTGCTGTATCTACAGTGGTGATAGACTGAATGCGTTTCCCAAATGGCAACCTATTCCCTACATAGTGCACCACTTTTAACCACAGACATATGGGCCCTGGTTAAAAAGGAGTGCACTAACATAGAGAATAGGATGCCATTTGGGATGCTGTGTCTGTCTAAAAAAAAAACTCCCCGGTTATTCACTGTGCTATGTTGCCTCGCCAAATCAAGCAGGCCTACAAGGAATTTGCTGGTGGCTGTGTGATTTTGAGCCTCAACTAACCACTGTCTTGAATAATGTGGAACCTGTCAACTTCTCTGACACTCATCTTCATTTTTACATGTACGTTTGAGTCATTTGGCAGACGCTCATATCCAGAGCCACTTACAAGAGCAATTAGGGGTAAGTGCCTTGCTCAAGGGCACATAGGCAGATGTTTCACCTAGTCCGCTCTGGGATTCGAACCAGCAACCCTCTTCATATAAGACATCCTGTTTCTTCTTCATCCTGTTGTTTTTTTTTCAAATGCATATCCTTGCCAGTATACAGCACATTTTGGCATATAGGTCATATACTAGGTCATAAGTCATGTACTTATAGGTCATGTACTTATAAATACATCCACATTCCAACAACAGGAGGCTGGTGGCACCTTAATTAGGGAGGACGGGCTCGTGGTAATGGCTGGAGCGGAATCAGTGGAATGGTATCGAATACATCAAGCGCGTGGTTTCCATGGTTTCCATGGTTTGATGCCATTCCATTTGTTCTGTTCCAGCCGTTATTATGAGCCGTCCTCCCCTCAGCAGCCTCCACTGTGATACATGTCTATTATATTCTGATATAAAATGTATTTTGATTTGTTTATAGAAGCCATGTGGACATTATCTATAGAAGCCATGTGGACATTATCTATAGAAGCCATGTGGACATTATCTATAGAAGCCATGTGGACATTACCTATAGAAGCCATGTGGACATTACCTATAGAAGCCATGTGGACATTATCTATAGAAGCCATGTGGACATTACCTATAGAAGCCATGTGGACATTATCTATAGAAGCCATGTGGACATTATCTATAGAAGTCATGTGGACATTACCTATAGAAGTCATGTGGACATTACCTATAGAAGCCATGTGGACATTACCTATAGAAGCCATGTGGACATTATCTATAGAAGCCATGTGGACATTATCTATAGAAGCCATGTGGCATTATCTATAGAAGCCATGTGGGCATTATCTATAGAAGCCATGTGGGACATTATCTATAGAAGCCATGTGGACATTATCTATAGAAGCCATGTGGACATTATCTATAGAAGTCATGTGGACATTACCTATAGAAGCCATGTGGACATTATCTATAGAAGCCATGTGGACATTATCTATAGAAGTCATGTGGACATTACCTATAGAAGCCATGTGGACATTATCTATCGAAGTCATGTGGACATTACCTATAGAAGCCATGTGGACATTACCTATAGAAGCCATGTGGACATTACCTATAGAAGCCATGTGGACATTATCTATAGAAGTCATGTGGACATTACCTATAGAAGCCATGTGGACATTACCTATAGAAGCCATGTGGACATTATCTATAGACGCCATGTGGACATTATCTATAGAAGCCATGTGGACATTATCTATAGAAGTCATGTGGACATTACCTATAGAAGCCATGTGGACATTATCTATAGAAGCCATGTGGGCATTATCTATGGAAGCCACGTGGACATTATCTATAGAAGCCATGTGGACATTATCTATAGAAGCCATGTGGACATTATCTATAGAAGCCATGTGGACATTACCTATAGAAGCCATGTGGACATTATCTATAGAAGCCATGTGGACATTATCTATAGAAGTCATGTGGACATTACCTATAGAAGCCATGTGGACATTACCTATAGAAGCCATGTGGACATTATCTATAGAAGCCATGTGGACATTATCTATAGAAGTCATGTGGACATTACCTATAGAAGCCATGTGGACATTATCTATAGAAGCCATGTGGACATTACCTATAGAAGCCATGTGGACATTATCTATAGAAGCCATGTGGGCATTATCTATGGAAGCCATGTGGACATTATCTATAGAAGCCATGTGGACATTATCTATAGAAGCCATGTGGACATTATCTATAGAAGCCATGTGGACATTACCTATAGAAGCCATGTGGACATTATCTATAGAAGCCATGTGGACATTATCTATAGAAGCCATGTGGACATTACCTATAGAAGCCATGTGGACATTACCTATAGAAGCCATGTGGACATTATCTATAGAAGCCATGTGGACATTATCTATAGAAGTCATGTGGACATTACCTATAGAAGCCATGTGGACATTATCTATAGAAGCCATGTGGACATTACCTATAGAAGCCATGTGGACATTACCTATAGAAGCCATGTGGACATTATCTATAGAAGCCATGTGGACATTATCTATAGAAGCCATGTGGGCATTATCTGTAGAAGCCATGTGGACATTATCTATAGAAACAATGTGGACATTATCTGTAGAAGCCATGTGGACATTATCTATAGAAGTGCAACACTCATTCAGTTAAGGGTCAGATCAGCTGGTTGTGCCACGCCCCCACTGACCTGATCCTGATTGGTTGTTAATCCTGTTGAGGCGTTATGCTATAGTCACTCACGCACGGTCAGTCAGAGGCCATCTATTGTGGTCAGAACCTGGGTTCAAATACTATTTGTCATCATTTCAAATACTTTTCCCTGGTTTAATTGGACTCATCTTGCACAATGGAAATGATCGAATACTCGCAAAAAATGCAAACTCATCCCATCTGGCACTCCAGGCAAGCTAGAAAAAAAAACACTCAAAACACAAAAAGTTTTCAAATAGTATTTGAACCCAGGTCTGATTGCAGCCACGTGTGTCCCAATAAGCCTCTACTGGTCCCAATCCTCCCTTGGTTCCACCTGTCCATCTGTTCGATAGATCTTTCTATTATTGAGTCCCAAATGCTACCCTATGTTCCCTACATAGTGTACTACTTTGGACCAGGGCCCCATGGGGAATAGTGAGCAGTTTGGGACGCATGTTATCTGTCCCCAAATGGCATCAGAAAGGAAGGTCAGGCGAGGTAAAGAACCAGTAATCCCTTCATGGGATTTCAGCAGAGAGGAAGGTCAGGCGAGGTAAAGAACCAGTAATCCCTTCATGGGATTTCAGCAGAGATGAAGGTCAGGCTAGGTAAAGGCCCAGTAAATCCCTCCATAGGAAGGCAGCAGAGAGGAAGGTCAGGCTAGGTAAAGGCCCAGTAATCCCTTCATGGGATTTCAGCAGAGAGGAAGGTCAGGCGAGGTAAAGGCCCAGTAATCCCTTCATGGGAGGCAGCAGTGTTTGATCGAAAATAGAGCCAGTTTTGTTGCTAATGGAGATATTGCTCTGTCCTCCTGGTGACTGGTGGACCTGAAAGACACCTTCTTTCACACAGGCATACACACACACACACACACAGGCACACACACACACACAGGCACACACACACACACACACAAACACTCACACACACAGGCAGCAGGTGGGACCTGTGGTTGTGCTCTGATGCACCTGTAAACTGCCTGAGAGGAGGCCCCAGTGAGACTGGGATAGGCCAGACCTGACCAGTTTGCGCTTCCTGGACGGCAGGAGCACAAACTCTGAGTTGAGCACATTGGAGGGGGTTCCTCTGCTATTTTGTTTACCGTCCTCAGCATTTCTGTGTAGTAAGCTGTCCAGAAAGGTTTTGTTGGTGGGTGTGCCGATAATTCTTTAGGCAGTTTTCAGCAGACTTGTTACCCTGGCTTTTGAATGTACTGTGACACTGTTGTACCAAGCAGTAGTGCAGTACTACAGACCACTCTGGATAGTACCAAGCAGTACTGCAGTACTACAGACCACTCTGGATAGTACCAAGCAGTACTGCAGTACTACAGACCACTCTGGATAGTACCAAGCAGTAGTGCAGTACTACAGACCACTCTGGATAGTACCAAGCAGTACTACAGTACTACAGACCACTCTGGATAGTACCAAGCAGTAGTGCAGTACTACAGACCACTCTGGATAGTACCAAGCAGTAGTGCAGTACTACAGACCACTCTGGATAGTACCAAGCAGTAGTGCAGTACTACAGATCACTCTGGATAGGAGCAGAAGAATTTTCGAGTTTTAGACCTCAGCCTACAGAGAAAGACCTCAGCCTACAGAGAAAGACCTCAGCCTGCAGAGAAAGACCTCAGCCTGCAGAGAAAGACCTCAGCCAACAGAGAAAGACCTCAGCCAACAGAGAAAGACGTCAGCTAACAGAGAAAGACGTCAGCTAACAGAGAAAGACGTCAGCTAACAGAGAAAGACGTCAGCTAACAGAGAAAGACCTCAGCTAACAGAGAAAGACCTCAGCCTACAGAGAAAGACCTCAGACTACAGAGAAAGACCTCAGCCTACAGAGAAAGACCTCAGCCTACAGAGAAAGACCTCAGCCTACAGAGAAAGACCTCAGCCTACAGAGAAAGACCTCAGCCTACAGAGAAAGACCTCAGCCAACAGAGAAAGACCTCAGCTAACAGAGAAAGACCTCAGCTAACAGAGAAAGACCTCAGCTAACAGAGAAAGACCTCAGCCTACAGAGAAAGACCTCAGCTAACAGAGAAAGACCTCAGCCTACAGAGAAAGACCTCAGCTAACAGAGAAAGACCTCAGCTAACAGAGAAAGACCTCAGCTAACAGAAAAAGACCTCAGCTAACAGAGAAAGACCTCAGCTAACAGAGAAAGACCTCAGCCTACAGAGAAAGACCTCAGCTAACAGAGAAAGACCTCAGCTAACAGAGAAAGACCTCAGCTAACAGAGAAAGACCTCAGCTAACAGAGAAAGACCTCAGCTAACAGAGAAAGACCTCAGCTAACAGAGAAAGACCTCAGCTAACAGAGAAAGACCTCAGCTAACAGAGAAAGACCTCAGCCTACAGAGAAAGACCTGAGATCTTTCGGGGCAAGCTCAGAAATACTGAACTTCACAGCGTGGTAGCCAGGGCACCAAAGCAGTGGAGAAGTTGAGCCTCGTGCTTCAATGCTCTTAGTTGTTGTGGAAATTGACCCACGATGCTGTTTACTTTCTTCATCTACGTCATATCGCTGAGGCCACCTTTAAAAGGGAGGAACTCCCTCAAATTTTTATTCAATAGGCTGGAATCTGCACTATGCAGAGGCTGAAAAAGCAGAATGATTCACATCCCTGAGAGCAGCAGTGTGATTCACATCACTGAGGGAGCAGCAGTGTGATTCACATCACTGAGAGCAGCAGTGTGATTCACATCAATGAGAGCAGCAGTGTGATTCATATCACTGAGAGCAGCAGTGTGATTCACATCACTGAGGGAGCAGCAGTGTGATTCACATCACTGAGAGCAGCAGTGTGATTCACATCACTGAGAGCAGCAGTGTGATTCACATCACTGAGGGAGCAGCAGTGTGATTCACATCACTGAGAGCAGCAGTGTGATTCATATCACTGAGGGAGCAGCAGTGTGATTCACATCACTGAGAGCAGCAGTGTGATTCACATCACTGAGAGCAGCAGTGTGATTCATATCACTGAGAGCAGCAGTGTGATTCACATCACTGAGGGAGCAGCAGTGTGATTCACATCACTGAGGGAGCAGCAGTGTGATTCACATCACTGAGAGCAGCAGTGTGATTCACATCACTGAGAGCAGCAGTGTGATTCACATCACTGAGGGAGCAGCAATGTGATTCACATCACTGAGAGCAGCAGTGTGATTCACATCACTGAGAGAGCAGCAGTGTGATTCACATCACTGAGAGCAGTAGTGTGATTCACATCACTGAGAGCAGCAGTGTGATTCACATCACTGAGGGCAGCAGTGTGATTCACATCAATGAGGGAGCAGCAATGTGATTCACATCACTGAGAGCAGCAGTGTGATTCACATCATTGCTATGTAGATATCAATAATAGGACTAAGTGATATGTGCGTCTCCCATAGGCAGCTCCAGTGCTAGTGTCCTTACCTCCGGGTGTTTATTCAACTTGGTTATATGATCTTTCAAGGTGACAGTAGTCGTACCATCAGAATACATACTTTAGCTTGGACTGTAGCTTGGACTGTAGCTTGGACTGTAGCTTAGACTGTAGTTTGGACTGTAGTTTGGACTGTAGTTTGGAATGTAGTTTGGACTGTAGCTTGGACTGTAGCTTGGACTGTAGCTTGGACTGTAGCTTAGACTGTAGTTTGGAATGTAGTTTGGACTGTAGTTTGGACTGTAGCTTGGACTGTGGCTTAGACTGTAGTTTGGACTGTAGTTTGGGCTGTAGTTTGGACTGTAGTTTGGACAGTAGCTTGGACTGTAGTTTGGACTGTAGTTTGGACTGTAGCTTAGACTGTAGTTTGGAATGTAGTTTGGACTGTAGTTTGGACTGTAGCTTGGACTGTAGTTTGGACTGTAGTTTGGACTGTGTCTTGGACTGTAGCTTGGACTGTAGTTTGGACTGTAGTTTAGACTGTAGCTTGGACTGTAGCTTGGACTGTAGTTTGGCTGTAGTTTGGACTGTAGCTTGGAATGTAGCTTGGAATGTAGTTTGGACTGTAGTTTGGACTGTAGTTTGGACTGTAGTTTGGACTGTAGTTTGGACTGTAGTTTGGACTGTAGCTTGGACTGTAGTTTGGACTGTAGTTTGGAATGTAGTTTGGACTGTAGCTTGGACTGTAGTTTTGACTGTAGCTTGGACTGTAGCGTGGACTGTAGTTTGGACTTTTGCTTGGACTGTACTTTGGACTGTAGCTTGGAATGTAGTTTGGACTGTAGCTTGGAATGTAGTTTGGACTGTAGCTTGGACTGTAGCCTACAAAAACTTGTCCATCCACATCATAGTTTTTCAAAATGACCTGTAATCTGATGACAATATTTTTGCTGGTAATGTAATGGATTACAGTGACAGTTTTTTCTTGTTGTTGTTGTAATCAATTACATGTAATCCGTTACTCGCCAACCCTGTGTGTACCACACCCTAATATCCTGTAACATCCTCCTTGGTACAGTAGACCCCTTTATTCTGGTGCGAACCACTACTGACACACACACACACACACACACACACACACACACCATCTGGTGCGAACCACTTCTGACACACACACACACACACACACATACCTCCTGGTGCGAACCACTTCTGACACACATACACACACACACACACACACATACACACACACTTCCTGAAGCGAACCACTTCTGACACACATACACACACACACACACATACACACACACTTCCTGAAGCGAACCACTTCTGACACACATACACACACACACACACACACACACACACACACACACACACACACACACACACACACCTCCTGGTGCGAACCACTTCTGACTGTATCTGTCCCCTGTGGTCTGAGAACTGGGACATGTCTCTCCTCTGGACCCTCCAAAACACACTCCTTAGTATCCCCTTTTCACAGCTTCATCACACCTCTTCAGACTTTAAAATGTCATTATTGTGGTTGATTTATGCTGGTGAATGGTTCTCTCTCTACTTTTTTTTTTTGAGTACACTTGACACTTTATCTAAGTTGCAAATGGACGCTGTCAGGCTAAATCATTTGGACTGAAAGCGTCTAGTTTTTTTTTTCATTCAACACCGAACCACTGGCATGCACGGCCAAAGAGCTATAGATATCTAGTCTGTTTGTTTTTCTCCACTTGGCCAACTTGAATCTGTCGGTAAGGATACAGGCCGTCAGGCCCCTGTTTTCCTTCAAATCATGAATGTAATCAGACAGCGATCAGGTTCACTATGACCAGGCCTGTTATGTCCCTGGCCGTACTCCTGACAAAGATGTTGTTAGTGGAGGGGGAGAGGAAAGGTGGAGGAGAGAGGGAGGAGGAGAGCGAGAAAGAAGGGAGAGAAGAGAGGGAAAGGTAGAGGGGGGAGAGAAGAGGGGGAAGGGTAGAGGGGGAGAGAAGAGGGGGAAGGGTAGAGGGGGAGAGAAGAGGGGGAGAGAAGAGGGGGAAGAGAAGAGGGGGAAGAGAAGAGGGGGAGAGAAGAGGGGGAAGGGTAGAGGGGGAGAGAAGAGGGGGAAGGGTAGAGGGGGGGAAGAGAAGAGGGGGGGGGAAGAGGGGGAGGGAAGAGGGGGAGGAAGAGGGGGAGGGTAGAGGGGGAGAGAGGGGGAGAGAAGAGGGGGAAGGGTAGAGGGGGAGAGAAGAGGGGGAGTGTAGAGGGGGAGAGAAGAGGGGGAAGTGTAGAGGGGGGAGAGAAGAGGGGGAGGGTAGAGGGGGAGAGAAGAGGGGGAAGGGTAGAGGGGGAGAGAAGAGGGGGTAAGGGTAGAGGGGGGGAGGGGGAAGGGTAGAGGGGGAGAGAAGGGGGAAGGGTAGAGGGGGAGAGAAGAGGGGGAAGTGTAGAGGGGGAGAGAAGAGGGGGAAGTGTAGAGGGGGAGAGAAGAGGGGGAAGAGTAGAGGGGGAGAGAAGAGGGGGAAGAGTAGAGGGGGAGAGAAGAGGGGGAAGGGTAGAGGGGGAGAGAAGAGGGGGAAGGGTAGAGGGGGAGAGAAGAGGGGGAAGGGTAGAGGGGGAGAGAAGAGGGGGGGGAAGGGGGGTAGAAGAGGGGGAAGGTAGAGGGGGAGAGAAGAGGGAGAAGGGTAGAGGGGGAGAGAAGAGGGGGAAGAGTAGAGGGGGAGAGAAGAGGGGGAAGGGTAGAGGGGGGAGAGAAGAGGGGAGAGTAAAGGGGAGGGAGACCTGATGATGTGGACCGACAGGCTGACTTACCAAACAGCAGCAGCCTGGCAGGCTTTAAATGGCAAGGTCCTCAGAACCACGTGCCCTGCACACACACACACATTTTCTGGCCCACAGGTGCATGTGTCCAGGACTGTGATTACCCAGAACTCAGATCATTGGGAAATTCCTCCCATTGTGTCTATTCCTGATATCAGACAGTGTTGTGGAGGATTTCAGATGTAGCCTGAAGTGAGTCAGGGGGGTGGAGGGGGGGTGGAATCGGTGATGGAGTTTGTGTACAATTTCAACAGGGATTCAATTCACTCCCTTAAATGGCAATTGGTTTGGACCGTGTCTCCACATGCAGGCTGACAGTAAAGTCCTGCATTCTACCATCAGCTGTGCTGTAGTCTCTTTCTCTCCAAGAGTCTTTCCACCTCACATCATGTCACTTGGAAATTGTGTCAAGTACTGTATAGGAACGCTATACATGTTTATGGACTGCACTAGTAGTTTGTGTTTAACTACACAGTCTGGTACATTACAGTACGTGACTGCTTTTTGAAATTAAGTTTATCTAATGTGTAACTCAATCCCAAAAACTGTTTTGCATGAGTCCACTAAATAATATATGTTGTGACCAGATGTAATGCAGGTTTTAAATGAGCTTCTATGAAAAACCTTCAAAACACTTCAGTTAATTATTGATTCAGTTGTCATGTTACATGTTCATCAAATCTACTGTTATAATGCTTCTATATCTCAGGGTAGTCTCCTGAAGCACACACACGCACACACACACACACACCAGACACACACACCCCTGAAACACACACACACACACAGACCCCTTAAACACACACACACACACACCCCTGAAACACACACACACGCACGCACAGACCCCTGAAACACAAACACACACACACACACACGCACACACACACACTAACGTAGGCCCTGCGTTTATGTTCTCATATAGATCACTCAGAAAAAGGGTACGTCCCGTTCACTATATAGTGTACTAGTTTTGACAAGCGCTCATACCCATAGGGCTCTGGTCAAAACTAGTACACTATATAGTGAATGGGACATACCCTTTTTCTGAGTGATCTATGTGTGTGTGTGTGTGTGTGTGCGTGTGTGTGCGTGTGTGTGTCTCTCTGTGTGTGTGTGTGTGTGTGTGTCTCTCTGTGTGTGTGTGCGTGCGTGCGTGCGTGATTTCATCTGGGCCATGTAACAGAGGGACAGTAATGTATCTGTGACAGCATCAATGGATTTTTAGGACGGACAAATGAATAACCAGCCATGACGTTCGAGTCGACAGAATATCCGTAACCGGCTAATTGTTTTATTGTTCGAAATGCGATGTGCAGCTAGACAGACAGGCGGGCTGTCGTGAGTCACTCGGCATGCGTCCCAAACGGCACCATATTCCCTATATGGTGCACTACTTTTGACCAGGGAACATAGGGCTCCGGTCCAAAAAAAAGCTGTGCACTATATAGGGAAGATGGTTCCATTTGGGACCGCGGGATTTTTTTGTTGTCTTGTACCATTTCCCGTTTGGTTGTCATGGTTGTCAAAATCAAACATGGACGTCCCTGAACTGGTTATTGGTGGAAGGAGCAAAAGGACATCTGTCCGCTGAAAGAATGTGTGAAGAATAAAATAAACACATTTGTATCTCCAGTGATCAGTCAACGGCGTGCAGAACACAAACGACTGGCGTCACTGGTAATCGGTGTCTTTCTGTTTGGCGGGACGTTACACCCCGTTATTTGACTCCAGAGTCCTCGGTGGAATAAGGATGAGATGCTGCTGTAGAAACTATAAAGGTAGACTGTTTATTCTATAGGCCTGAATTTAACCCTGATTAATAGCAGGTCTGTACAGTATCTGATTAATAGCAGGTCTGTACAATATCTGATTAATAGCAGGTCTGTATAGTATCTGATTAATAGCAGGTCTGTACAGTATCTGATTAATAGCAGGTCTGTACAGTATCTGATTAATAGCAGGTCTGTACAGTATCTGATTAATAGCAGGTCTGTACAGTATCTGATTAATAGCAGGTCTGTACAGTATCTGATTAATAGCAGGTCTGTATAGTATCTGATTAATAGCAGGTCTGTACAGTATCTGATTAATAGCAGGTCTGTACAGTATCTGATTAATAGCAGGTCTGTACAGTATCTGATTAATAGCAGGTCTGTACAGTATCTGATTAATAGCAGGTCTGTACAGTATCTGATTAATAGCAGGTCTGTACAGTATCTGATTAATAGCAGGTCTGTACAGTATCTGATTAATAGCAGGTCTGTACAGTATCTGATTAATAGCAGGTCTGTACAGTATCTGATTAATAGTGACTTATGTCTGTTCAGTATATAAATATATTTAAATGGAACCTCATTCCTCAAAAACATCCCAGAGGTCAACTCTGTGTGGTGACATCAACAGGCAGTAAAATGGACCAATAACAAAGAGTTCCAAACCACTCTGCCAATGACAGCTATACGTTGTTTTTTTTGCCCCAAAAATTTTTTTGCTAAAAAGACAAAAGATTTGTGTCCATTTACATGGAAAACTATTACGGGAAGGTACTTAATTGTTACCCAGAAGTGATTTGATATTGATATACAAACGGATGGGAATATACAGTATGTCTGAATATGTCTGAGTTCCAGACAAGTCAAGCCAGAGACCTCAGACACATTACCTAAACATTCATCCCTGTGTCACGGGATTCTTCTGTTGAAGGAGAGGCGGACCAAAACGCAGCGTGGTTATTGTGATACATATTTAATAAAGATGACAATACAACAATCTACAAAAACAAGAACCGTGAAAAAAACGAAAACAGCCCTATCTGGTGTAACAAACACAAAGACAGGAACAATCACCCACAAAACCCAACACAAAACAGGCTACCTAAATATGGCTCCCAATCAAAGACAATGACTAACACCTGCCTCTGATTGAGAACCATATCAGGCCCAAACACAGAAACAGACAAACAAGACATCCAACATAGAATGCCCACTCAGATCACACCCTGACCAAACAAAACATAGAACATGCAAAGCAAACTATGGTCAGGGTGTGACACCCTGAGAAAGTAACAAAGCAACTCTTTCATGTAACAACTGTCATCCAGATTCCCAGAGCCTGTATTCAGCATGTCACCAACTACAGGACCTCAACTCTGCTGAAATATCAACCGTACTCTACGATTCATAATATCAACCGTACTCTACAACTCGTAATATCAACCGTACTCTACAACTCGTAATATCAACCGTACTCTACAACTCGTAATATCAACCGTACTCTACAACTCGTAATATCAACCGTACTCTACAACTCGTAATATCAACCGTACTCTACGATTCATAATATCAACCGTACTCTACGATTCATAATATCAACCGTACTCTACAACTCGTAATATCAACCGTACTCTACAACTCGTAATATCAACCGTACTCTACAACTCGTAATATCAACCGTACTCTACAACTCGTAATATCAACCGTACTCTACAACTCGTAATATCAACCGTACTCTACAACTCGTAATATCAACCGTACTCTACAACTCATAATATCAACCGTACTCTACAACTCGTAATATCAACTGTACTCTACAACTCGTAATATCAACTGTACTCTACAACTCGTAATATCAACCGTACTCTACGATTCATAATATCAACCGTACTCTACAACTCGTAATATAGACCGTACTCTACGATTCATAATATCAACCGTACTCTACGAATCATAATATCAACCGTACTCTACGATTCATAATATCAACCGTACTCTATGGTTCGTAATATCAACCGTACTCTACGATTCACAATATCAACCGTACTCTATGGTTCGTAATATCAACCGTACTCTACGATTCACAATATCAACCGTACTCTACGACTCATAATATCAACCGTACTCTATGGTTCGTAATATCAACCGTACTCTACGATTCATAATATTATAATAGCTACTGCGTCTATAACCTTTCAGTTATTTTACAGTCTGTAGAAACTAATGCTCTCGACCACACCAAGGACTAAATGTCAAATACTGAATGGCCTTACTACTGGACTGCACATCTAGTTATTTTAGTCTGTAGAAACGAATGCCCTCGACCACACCAAGGACTAAATGTCAAATACTGAATGGCCTTACTACTGGACTGCACATGTAGTTATTTTCGTATTCATTTAATTGAGTTATTCACATTGAGAAATTCCTTCCTCCTCCTAATCCTCCATTGTGGACGTAATTTAAATGACTGGATTCCCGGCTGCTTTCACATGTTTTGTTATAAACGTTAAATATGCAAAGGGATTTTTAGCTCTCTGGCTGGTCTCTGGTGAGGTGGAGTGAGTAACGCTGTAGACGTGTGTCCTTTAAATCGTTCGTCATGCCTTTGTCTTGTGGCTATTCCACTTGGAGCTCCGTGATAGATCTGTGCAGGGGCGCAACGTTGGTTTTCAATCATACTATTACTTTTTTTTTTTTTGTCCAGTCGGATGAACACTCCAGACAGCCTATCCGACCACCCGGAGCTGTCCTCATGGTCCTAAAGCATATTGTAGCCTCGTTTTGTATCACATTCCAATGATAAAACTGGGAAGGGGACAAAACCTAACCCCCCCCCCAGGGTTAGGATATATCCTAGATCTCTGTATAACATTCCAATGATAAAACTGGGAGGGGGACAAAACCTAACCCCCAGGGTTAAGATATATCCTAGATCTCTGTATCACATTCCAATGATAAAACTGGGAGGGGGACATAACCTAACCCCCCAGGGTTAGGATATATCCTGGATCTCTGTATCACATTCCAATGATAAAACTGGGAGGGGGACATAACCTAACCCCCCCCAGGGTTAGGATATATCCCCCCCAGGGTTAGGATATATCCTGGATCTCTGTATCACATTCCAATGATAAAACTGGGAGGGGACATAACCTAACCCCCCAGGGTTAGGATATATCCTGGATCTCTGTATCACATTCCAATGATAAAACTGGGAGGGGGACATAACCTAACCCCCCAGGGTTAGGATATATCCTGGATCTCTGTATCACATTCCAATGATAAAACTGGGAGGGGGACATAACCTAACCCCCCCAGGGTTAGGATATATCCTAGATCTCTGTATCACATTCCAATGATAAAACTGGGAGGGGGACATAACCTAACCTCCCCCCAGGGTTAGGATATATCCTAGATCTCTGTATAACATTCCAATGATAAAACTGGGAGGGGGACATAACCTAACCCCCCCCCCAGGGTTAGGATATATCCTAGATCTCTGTTATTTATCCCTGCATTATTATTCTATAGTTCTACAATCCCCCACTTTGATTACTCATGTTGCCTTGGCTGAGAACATTTTCATCATCATTAAACTGTGTACAGTACAGTACTCTACTGTATGTTGAACTGAAACTGTAAAAGACTATCAACATACTCTGAAGTTCAGAACAATATGGAGTCCTATCTATCAGAGAGGGCAAACACTCACAAATCATCATGACTGACTTAAGCAGATTTCTCAGACCAGACTCAAATCAAATCAAATGTATTTATAAAGCCTTTCTTACATCAGCTGATATCTCAAAGTGCTGTACAGAAACCCAGCCTAAAACCCCAAACAGC
Organism: Oncorhynchus tshawytscha; assembly: GCF_018296145.1. NCBI lineage: Eukaryota > Metazoa > Chordata > Actinopteri > Salmoniformes > Salmonidae > Oncorhynchus > Oncorhynchus tshawytscha. Next base: position 83,497,463 of record NC_056436.1, on the reverse strand, counting down.
AAACAATGCAGGTGTAGCAGCACGGTGGCTAGGAAAAACTCCCTAGAAAGGCCAAAACCTAGGGAGAAACCTAGAGAGGAACCAGGCTATGTGGGGTGGCCAGTCCTCTTCTGGCTGTGCCGGGTGGAGATTATAACAGAACATGGCCAAGATGTTCAAATGTTCATAAATGACCAGCATGGTAAAATAATAATAATCACAGTAGTTGTCGAGGGTGCAACAGGTCAGCAGGTCAGTTGGCTTTTCATAGCCGATCAACTCATTAAGAGTTGAAAACAGCAAGTCTGGGACAGGTAGCACGTCCGGTGAACAGGTCAGGTTTCTATAACCGCAGGCAGAACAGTTGAAACTGGAGAAGCAGCACGGCCAGGTGGACTGCGGACAGCAAGGAGTCATCATGCCAGGTTGTCCTGAGGCATGGTCCTAGGGTTCAGGTCCTCTGAGAGAGAGAAAGAAAGAAACTCAAACATGGTCTCCCTTAAATGCCTCGCATTTAATTGTGTTCCAAGCCTGTATTTGTGCCTTCATGTGAAACAGCATTGACGCTTGTTACCCAAAAACCCTATCAGTCTCAGGAGAGATGCTCTGTGGAATATTATCCTCATTCAAACCGCTGTTCTGTTCCCAGCAGGCTCTGGTTACTCACATCTGACATACCCACACACACACACACACACACACACACACACACACACACACACACACACACACACACACACACACACACACACACACACAGAGACACATACACACACACAGAGACACATACACACACACACGCACAGATACACATACACACAAACACACACAGAAACACACACACATACACACAAACACACACACACAGAAACACACACACACACACAGTTGTGAAGTTAAGCTTTTTGTCATTGTACTTTCTTCAATTTGAGAAGATCCCAAAAGAATTAAGACAAAAGACTTTGAAGTCAGATCGGTAGCCTCGGGACATTCTTATTCTGTTATTGTTGCTGTTGTTGTTGTTATGACCCAACGATGCAGTGACCAGTCTGAGAACATTATGCAGGGATGACAGCGCAGTAGAAAGAAAGGCTTAGAATTTAAGCAAACATCTCTTTATATTTAGAACACAACCGCATTCTCTTTTAGAATATACCCCTCTGTCATGTGTTTAATTACATTTTGTTCCCTTAGTTCACTCTCTCCTGCAACTCTGTGTATAAAGATCCTTGTTGTTCAGGCATTACTGTAGTGTACTAGCTCATATGATCAAATAATACACAATGTCTCTTCCTGTTGACCATGTCTGTCTCTTTAAACCATGAAGTCTCTTCCTGTTGACCATGTCTGTCTCTTTAAACCATGAAGTCTCTTCCTGTTGACCATGTCTGTCTCTTTAAACCATGAAGCCTTCTTCCTGTTGACCATGTCTGTCTCTTTAAACCATGAAGTCTCTTCCTGTTGACCATGTCTGTCTCTTTAAACCATGAAGCCTCTTCCTGTTGACCATGTCTGTCTCTTTAAACCATGAAGTCTCTTCCTGTTGACCATGTCTGTCTCTTTAAACCATGAAGTCTCTTCCTGTTGACCATGTCTGTCTCTTTAAACCATGAAGTCTCTTCCTGTTGACCATGTCTGTCTCTTTAAACCATGAAGTCTCTTCCTGTTGACCATGTCTGTCTCTTTAAACCATGAAGCCTCTTCCTGTTGACCATGTCTGTCTCTTTAAACCATGAAGTCTTCTTCCTGTTGACCATGTCTGTCTCTTTAAACCATGAAGCCTCTTCCTGTTGACCATGTCTGTCTCTTTAAACCATGAAGCCTCTTCCTGTTGACCATGTCTGTCTCTTTAAACCATGAAGTCTCTTCCTGTTGACCATGTCTGTCTCTTTAAACCATGAAGTCTCTTCCTGTTGACCATGTCTGTCTCTTTAAACCATGAAGCCTCTTCCTGTTGACCATGTCTGTCTCTTTAAACCATGAAGCCTCTTCCTTCCTGTTGACCATGTCTGTCTCTTTAAACCATGAAGTCTCTTCCTGTTGACCATGTCTGTCTCTTTAAACCATGAAGTCTCTTCCTGTTGACCATGTCTGTCTCTTTAAACCATGAAGCCTCTTCCTGTTGACCATGTCTGTCTCTTTAAACCATGAAGTCTCTTCCTGTTGACCATGTCTGTCTCTTTAAACCATGAAGTCTCTTCCTGTTGACCATGTCTGTCTCTTTAAACCATGAAGCCTCTTCCTGTTGACCATGTCTGTCTCTTTAAACCATGAAGCCTTCTTCCTGTTGACCATGTCTGTCTCTTTAAACCATGAAGCCTCTTCCTGTTGACCATGTCTGTCTCTTTAAACCATGAAGCCTTCTTCCTGTTGACCATGTCTGTCTCTTTAAACCATGAAGTCTCTTCCTGTTGACCATGTCTGTCTCTTTAAACCATGAAGCCTCTTCCTGTTGACCATGTCTGTCTCTTTAAACCATGAAGCCTCTTCCTGTTGACCATGTCTGTCTCTTTAAACCATGAAGCCTCTTCCTGTTGACCATGTCTGTCTCTTTAAACCATGAAGCCTCTTCCTGTTGACCATGTCTGTCTCTTTAAACCATGAAGTCTTCTTCCTGTTGACCATGTCTGTCTCTTTAAACCATGAAGTCTCTTCCTGTTGACCATGTCTGTCTCTTTAAACCATGAAGTCTCTTCCTGTTGACCATGTCTGTCTCTTTAAACCATGAAGCCTCTTCCTGTTGACCATGTCTGTCTCTTTAAACCATGAAGTCTCTTCCTGTTGACCATGTCTGTCTCTTTAAACCATGAAGTCTCTTCCTGTTGACCATGTCTGTCTCTTTAAACCATGAAGTCTCTTCCTGTTGACCATGTCTGTCTCTTTAAACCATGAAGCCTCTTCCTGTTGACCATGTCTGTCTCTTTAAACCATGAAGCCTCTTCCTGTTGACCATGTCTGTCTCTTTAAACCATGAAGCCTCTTCCTGTTGACCATGTCTGTCTCTTTAAACCATGAAGCCTCTTCCTGTTGACCATGTCTGTCTCTTTAAACCATGAAGTCTCTTCCTGTTGACCATGTCTGTCTCTTTAAACCATGAAGTCTCTTCCTGTTGACCATGTCTGTCTCTTTAAACCATGAATTCTCTTCCTGTTGACCATGTCTGTCTCTTTAAACCATGAATTCTCTTCCTGTTGACCATGTCTGTCTCTTTAAACCATGAAGCCTCTTCCTGTTGACCATGTCTGTCTCTTTAAACCATGAAGCCTCTTCCTGTTGACCATGTCTGTCTCTTTAAACCATGAAGCCTCTTCCTGTTGACCATGTCTGTCTCTTTAAACCATGAAGTCTCTTCCTGTTGACCATGTCTGTCTCTTTAAACCATGAAGCCTTCTTCCTGTTGACCATGTCTGTCTCTTTAAACCATGAAGTCATCTTCCTGTTGACCATGTCTGTCTCTTTAAACCATGAAGTCTCTTCCTGTTGACCATGTCTGTCTCTTTAAACCATGAAGTCTCTTCCTGTTGACCATGTCTGTCTCTTTAAACCATGAAGTCTCTTCCTGTTGACCATGTCTGTCTCTTTAAACCATGAAGTCTCTTCCTGTTGACCATGTCTGTCTCTTTAAACCATGAAGTCTCTTCCTGTTGACCATGTCTGTCTCTTTAAACCATGAAGCCTTCTTCCTGTTGACCATGTCTGTCTCTTTAAACCATGAAGCCTCTTCCTGTTGACCATGTCTGTCTCTTTAAACCATGAAGCCTCTTCCTGTTGACCATGTCTGTCTCTTTAAACCATGAAGTCTTCTTCCTGTTGACCATGTCTGTCTCTTTAAACCATGAAGTCTCTTCCTGTTGACCATGTCTGTCTCTTTAAACCATGAAGCCTCTTCCTGTTGACCATGTCTGTCTCTTTAAACCATGAAGTCTCTTCCTGTTGACCATGTCTGTCTCTTTAAACCATGAAGTCTCTTCCTGTTGACCATGTCTGTCTCTTTAAACCATGAAGTCTCTTCCTGTTGACCATGTCTGTCTCTTTAAACCATGAAGTCTTCTTCCTGTTGACCATGTCTGTCTCTTTAAACCATGAAGCCTTCTTCCTGTTGACCATGTCTGTCTCTTTAAACCATGAAGTCTCTTCCTGTTGACCATGTCTGTCTCTTTAAACCATGAAGCCTTCTTCCTGTTGACCATGTCTGTCTCTTTAAACCATGAAGTCTCTTCCTGTTGACCATGAAAGCGCTCTAAAGGGACAATACCTGGGAGCCACTAGCATGATGTCATAGTGGGGATGACATAACGCTATTTGATAGACTGTCAGTTGTACGCTGTGGCTGTATTAGACAGGCTTGGCCCTGTCTCTGTGCCATCACTCCATTCCTCTCCTCCTCTCTCCTCTTGTCTTCTCCTCTCGTTCAGGCTCTTTAAACATGTGGCTACTGTCGATTTCCACATCCATCAGCTCACATTGCCTAGCTCGCAGCTCAAGCTTGTGTTCTTAAAAACTCATGGATCCCACTAATAACATTGCCTCCCCTCTATCTATCTATCTATCTATCTATCTATCTATCTATCTATCTATCTATCTATCTATCTATCTATCTATCTATCTATCTATCTATCTATCTATCTATCTATCTATCTATCTATCTATCTATCTATCTATCTATCTATCTATCTATCTATCTATCTATCTATCTATCTATCTATCTATCTATCTATCTATCTATCTATCTATCTATCTATCTATCTATCTATCTATCTATCTATCTATCTATCTATCTATCTATCTGTCTGTCTGTCTGTCTGTCTGTCTGTCTGTCTGTCTGTCTGTCTGTCTGTCTGTCTGTCTGTCTGTCTGTCTGTCTGTCTGTCTGTCTGTCTGTCTGTCTGTGATCCCACACTGTGGTATTTCACCCAGTAGATATGGGAGTTTATCAAAATTGGATTTGTTTCTGAATTCTTTGTGGATCTGTGTAATCTGAGGGAAATATGTGTCTCTAATATGGTCATACATTTGGCAGGAGGTTAGGAAGTGCAGCTCAGTTTCCACCTCATTTTGTGGGCAGTGTGCACATAGACTATCTTCTCTTGAGAGCCAGGTCTGCCTACGGCGGCCTTTGTCCCATTTTGTGAATTCTTGGTTGGTAAGCGGACCCCATACCTCACAACCATAAAGGGCAATGGGTTCTACAACTGATTCAAGTATTTTTAGCCAAATCCTAATTGGTATGTCAAATTTTATGTTCCTTTTGAATGCATATAATGCCCTTCTTACCTTGTCTCTCAGATCGTTCACAGCTTTGTGGAAGTTACCTGTGGCGCTGATGTTTAGGTATGTATAGTTTTTTGTGTACTCTCGGGCAACGGTGTCTAGATGGAATTTGTATTCGTGGTCCTGGCGACTGGACTTGTTTTGGAACACAATAATTTTGGTCTTTCTGAGATTTACTGTCAGGGCCCAGGTCTGACAGAATCTGTGCAGAAGATCTAGGTGCTGCTGTAGGCCCTCCTTGGTTGGTGACAGAAGCACCAGGTCATCAGCAAACAGTAGACATTTGACTTCAGATTCTAGTAGGGTGAGGCCGGGTGCTGCAGACTGTTCTAGTGCCCGCGCCAATTAATTGATATATATGCTGAAGAGGGTGGGGCTTCATCTGCATCCCTGTCTCACCCCACGATCCTGTGGGAAGAAATGTGTGTTTTTTGCCTATTTTAACCGCACAATTGTTGTTTGTGTACATGGATTTTATAATGTCATATGTTTTACCCCCAACACCACTTTCCATCAGTTTGTATAGCAGACCCTCATGCCAAATGGAGCCAAAGGCTTTTTTGAAATCAACAAAGCATGAGAAGACTTTGTCTTGGTTTGTTTGTCAATTAGGGTGTGCAGGGTGAATACATGGTCTGCTTTACGGTAATTTGGTTTGTCGTACGATAATTTGGTAAAAAGCAATTTGACATTTGCTCAGTACATTGTTTTCACTGAGGAAATGTATGAGTCTGTTAGTAGTGACAATGCAGAGGATTTTCCCAAGGATGCTGTTGACGCTTATCCCACGGTAGTTATTGGGGTCAAATTTGTCTCCACTTTTGTGGATTGGGCTGATCAGTCCTTGGTTCCAAATATTGGGGAAGATGCCAGAGCTAAAGATGATTTTAAAGAGTTTTAGTATAGCCAATTGGAATTTGTTGTCTGTATATTTGATAATTTCATTGAGGATACCATCAACACCACAGGCCTTTTTGGGTTGGAGGGTTTGTATTTTGTCCTGTAGTTCATTCAATGTAATTGGAGAATCCAGTGGGTTCTGGTCGTCTTTAATAGTTGATTCTAAGATGTGTATTTTGTCCTGTAGTTCATTCAATGTAATTGGAGAATCCAGTGGGTTCTGGTCGTCTTTAATAGTTGATTCTAAGATGTGTATTTTGTCCTGTAGTTCATTCAATGTAGTTAGAGAATCCAGTGGGTTCTGGATGTCTTTAATAGTTGATTCTAAGATGTGTATTTGATCATGTAAATGTTTTTGCTGTTTGTTATTTGTTATAGAGCCAACAAGATTGGAGAAGTGGTTTATCCATACATCTCCATTTTGGATAGATAACTCTTCGTGTTTCTGTTTGTTCTTTGCTATAGAGCCAACAAGATTGGAGAAGTGGTTTACCCATACATCTCCATTTTGGATAGATAACTCTTCGTGTTGTTGTTGGTTTAGTGTTTTCCAATTTTCCCAGAAGTGGTTAGAGTCTATGGATTCTTCAAATATATTGAGCTGATTTCTGATGTGCTGTTCCTTCTTTTTTCCATAGTGTATTTCTGTATTGTTTTAGTGATTCACCATAGTGAAGGCGTAGGCTCAGGTTTTCTGGGTCTCTGTGTTTTTGGTTGTTCAGGTTTCTCAATTTCTTTCTTAGGTTTTTGCATTCTTCATTTGTCATTGTTGTTCATTTTCTTTTGTTTTCTATTTGAGATTTTTAGATTTGATAGGGAAGCTGAGAGCTCAAATATACTGTTAAGATGTTCTACTGACAAGTTTACACCTTCACTACTACAATGAAACATTTTGTCCAGGAAGTTGTCTAAAAGGGATTGAATTTGTTGTTGCTTAATTGTTTTTTGGTAGGTTTCCAAACTACATTCCTACCATCTAGAGCATTTCTTTATGTTACTCAGTTCCCTTGGCTTTGATGCTCATGATTGAGTATTGCTCTGTTCAGGTAGACTGTGCTTTTGCTGTGGTCTGACAGGGGTGTCAGTGGGCTGACTGTGAACGCTCTGAGAGACTCTGGGTTGAGGTCAGTGATTAAGTAGTCTACAGTAATACTGCCAAGAGATGAGCTATAGGTGTACCTACCACAGAAGTCCCCGCGAAGCCTACCGTTGACTATGTACATACCCAGCGTGCGACAGAGCTGCAGGAGTTGTGACCTGTTTTTGTTGGTTATGTTGTCGTAGTTGTGCCTAGGGGTCATATGGGGGAGGGAATGCTGTCACCTCCAGGCAGGTGTTTGTGCCCCTGTGTGCTGAGGGTGTCAGGTTCTTGTAACCTAGAGGGCAACCAGTGGGTACTTCTCCTCTATACCAGGTTTCTTGTAGGGTGACAATGTCCGTATTTCTGTTTTCTTTGATGAAGTCCAGAATCCTGCTCTTTAGGCCAAAGCCAGATGACCTCAGGCCTTGGATATTCCAGGATGATATAGTGAAGGCTTTGAGTTCCATAAAGTGTCCAATGTTGTTGGTTGTGTGGTTTGGCCTCAGGCCAGTGAGTGTGAGCAGAGCCTGCTGAGCATCTGGTACATGCCATTGGCTTGGGCTAGTGTAAGAGTGGGGGTTGGGCCTGTTTTCCCACTCGATGCCTGGGTGTATGTGTGACTTCCATGTTGTGGCCCTCTTTGCAGGAGTGGGGGGCATGGGGTGGGCAGGAGGGGCATAGGTCTGATCTGAGGGGACCTAAATGGAGTGCGGTCATGGTTGACTTGGGGGATGTTGATTGTTTGGGGGGGGTGTATGTGGCTGGTGGTGTTGTGGACTGGATGTAGGTCCTCTTGGTGTGGGTCCTCTATGTGAAGGGGGAGGGTGGGGGTCCCGCAGGTCTGGGAGAGTGTCTCGCTGGTATGGTTGGGGTGTCTATTGATCTGTTGCTCCTGTATGAAGTGTTGGGGCTGCGTTTGAGAGCGATGTCCTTTAGAGTCCGGGCAAAGGTGGGCACTGCTGCCTTGTATAGGTGGACCTGGTCATAGAGCATGTTCAAGTCCAGGGTGGGGTGGACCAGCAAAACATTTGGTTTTGAGGCACAGTCACGGGAAATACTTGCGTTTACCCGCTGTATGGTAGCAGGGTAGAAGTCTTTTCGTGGTAGCAGGGTGGAGATAACCACTTGTGCTTTGAGGAAAGTAGAATAAGCTTTTTCAATCACTCCCTTCAGTGCTGTGGCCACCCTTTCCTGCTGTGCTCTCAGGTCGTTTGTACCTGTGTGTATTATTATGTGGCTGGGTGAACCTAGTTGGTCCTCAGACAGAAGGTCTAGGGTGCGCTGGGTGACCCTAGTTGGTCCTCAGACAGAAGGTCTAGGGTGCGCTGGGTGAACCTAGTTGGTCCTCAGACAGAAGGTCTAGGGTGCGTTGGGTGAACCTAGTTGGTCCTCAGACAGAAGGTCTAGGGTGCGCTGGGTGAACCTAGTTGGTCCTCAGACAGAAGGTCTAGGGTGCGCTGGGGGTTTGGACACCAGAGTTTAGACACACTGTGTTTGGGAAAAAGTTTTTTTTCTTGTATATATTTCCCATTTGAGTCCATAAGTAGTACAATCTGTGTCTTGTATATGTCCTCAGTGGGTGTGTGGGGGGTTGTCAGGAGGGCTATCGGGATGGCTGACAGGGGGCTACTCAGAGGGGGTGAGATCCCCTGGGCTTGGGGTTCTTCATTTTTCTGTTCTGCTGTGATGTCGAGGCTTTAGTCGGTAGCTGAGGTGGGCTGTTCTGCTGGCTTCTCTGCAAGGGTGGCCACCTCTCTAGTGGGTTGTTCTCGCCATCCCCCTCACCCTCTACCCCAGCAGTGTGATCCTCTCCTCTAGTGCTCTGTTCTTCTCCTGCTCTTGCTTTTTATATTGTTGAAGTTGTCTCACCAGTCCAGAGTGCAGATATGTCTCTTTCCATCTCCAGCTCTCCGGGTCTGGTTAAGGGGGTGTTGTTGTGCTGGACTGTTGTCTGGGTCTGTGCTGACTGGAGTGTAATCACCTGCTGTTCCAGTTCCACCTGCCTTACCTCCAGCTGAGTAAATGTATCCTTCATTCCAATGTAGTACTCTGTGCTGGGAGGTTGACTTTCTGCTGGGGGTTGCTCATCTATGGGGTTAAAAATGAAGAGGTCTGGTCTGACCCGCTCAGGGTGGGTGTCTTTCTCAAGGGAGAGCTTCTCCTGCTGGGCTAATTCTTTGATTAGGTGAAAGTCCAGCTGAAACTGTTTGGGGTTGCCCTGTACCATTACTGTTCCAGACTTATAGAGATGTATATTAGCTGACTCAGATTCCTCGTTGTCTAGTGTCCTGAGTTTCCACCCCTCGTTAACACTCCCTCTCTTAACAGAGGGGTAGTGTGCTAATATAGCACTGTGCCATGAAAGGGGGTGGTTTGTGTGGAAGATGAGGTTGCTGATGTTCCCATTTTTATAAGAGTCAGTAAAAAGTGTCTCTTGATTTTTCATTTTGTGATCGTATCTTGCATTATCATTCTTTACACACACAGGGTACTGTATTTTAATTACCTCTGAACAGCAGGAAGCAGCTTGTAAGGCTTCTCCATGTGGTTAGAGTAGACTGTGCGACTCTCCTGCCATTGTTGGGCTAAAGGGCTTTGACACCTCTCACTTGACACGTCAGTGCTATTTGAAGTTGTATCAAGCTTGGCAGCCTTAATTTAGCATTCAGTCCTTATAAAGTAATGTCATGTATTCTTCTTCTTGGCTTTTGGAAATAAAATACAGATTCAGCTTCATTGCTTCATTGCTCACTCAGTTCCAGGTTGGACGGTGTTTTCAGGTTTCTGTTGTTTTCCAGAGCATTTGCTGTGTCATGACGTTGGCCTGGGGATAGGTTCATGACAGTCATAAATACCTCTTCCCCCCTTTTTCCTCTCTCCTACTGATGTTACATTTGCAAACCCCTATGTTAACATAGAGATTCTGGGAACATCAGAAGGTGGGGGGAAATGAACAATATTCTGGTAATCAGACCAATTGAACATATGTGGTGGTACTTAATGAATATGATGTCAGTTCGGTTGTCATCTGAGACATTCTCATCAATGATAAGATGACATAAACACTGCAGTGGAAAGTCTACACATCAGAGTTATCGGATTCACATGGAATTGTTGTTCAATTTAAATGTTTGAATATTAAATGATTTGTGATGAGATGAAATGTGATTCTAGCTTCTAAATGAGAGATTTGGGTTTTCATAAGGTTAGGGCTCTGCTCAATCAGTGGCACGGCACGTCCCTGTGACCATAATTTGCAAATAAATTCATTAAAACTCCTACAATGTGATTTTATGGATTTTTTTTTCTAATTTTGTCTGTCATAGTTGAAGTGAACCTATGATGAAAATTACAGGCCTCTCTCATGTTTTTAAGTGGGAGAACTTGCACAATTGGTGGCTGACTAAATACTTTTTTGCCCCACTGTATCTATCTGTCTCTCTTTATCTATCTATATACTGTATGTTAACATTGCCAAAGCAAGTGAAGTAGATAATATACAAAGTGAAATAAACAATAAAAATGAACAGTAAACATTACACTCACAGACGTTACAAAAGAATAAAGACATTACAAATTCAAAAATTCAATAATTCATATTATGTCTATATACAGTGTTGTAACGATGTACAAATGGTTAAAGTACACAAGGGAAAATAAATCAACATAAATATGGGTTGTATTTACAATGGTGTTTGTTCTTCACTGGGTGCCCTTTTCTTGTGGCAACAGGCCACAAATCTTGCTGCTGTGATGGCACGCTGGTATTTCACCCAATAGATATGGGAGTTTATCAATATTGGGTTTATTTTAGAATTGTTTGTGGAAGCTTTTTCTCTCTCTGCCTCTCTCTCTCTCAATTCAATTCAAGGGCTTTATTGGCATGGGAAACGTGTTAACATTGCCAAAGCAAGTGAGGTAGATCATATAAACAATAACAATTAACAGTAAACATTTTTCAAAACAATAAAGACATTACAATTGTCATATTATGTATATATACAGTGTTGTAACAATGTACAAATGGTTAAAGTACACAAGGGGAAATAAATAAGCATAAATATGGGTTGTATTTACAATTATGTTTATTCTTCACTGGTTGCCCTTTTCTTGTGGCAACAGGTCACAAATCGTGCTGCTCTGATGGAATTGCTGTGGAATTGCTGTGGAATTTCACCCAGTAGACATAGTAGTTTATCAAAATTGGCACCAGATCATCAGCAAACAGTAGACATTTGACTTCAGATTCTAGTAGGGTGAGGCCGGGTGCTGCAGACTGTTCTAGTGCCCTCGCCAATTTGTTGACATTTATGTTGAAGAGGGTGGGGCTTAATCTGCATCCCTGTCTCACCCCACGGCCCTGTGGGAAGAAATTGTGTTGAAATTGTGTTTTTTGCCTATTTTAACTGCACAATTGTTGTTTGTGTACATGGATTTTATAATGTCGTATGTTTTACCCCCAACACCACTTTCCATTCATTTGTAAAGCAGACCCTCATGCCAGATTGAGTCGAAGGCTTTTTTGAAATCAACAAAGCATGAGAAGACTTTGCCTTTGTTTTGGTTTGTTTGTTTGTCAATTAGAGTGTGCAGGGTGAATACATGGTCTGTTGTACGGTAATTTGGTAAAAAGCCAATTTGACATTTGCAAAGTACATTGTTTTCACTGAGGAAATGTACGAGTCTGCTGATAATGATTAATGCAGAGGATTTCCCCAAGGTTGCTGTTGACGCATATCCCACGGTAGTTATTGGGGTCAAATTTGTCTCCACTTTTGTGGATTGGGGTGATCAGTCCTTGGTTCCAAACAGCTTGTCCTCTCTGGGCAGCCAGGTTTGTCTGTGACGACCGGTCTCTATAGCCAGACTGTCCTATCTGGGCAGCCAGGTTTGTCTCTGACGCCCGGTCTCTATAGCCAGACTGTCCTATCTGGGCAGCCAGGTTTGTCTGTGACGACCGGTCTCTATAGCCAAACTGTCCTATCTGGGCAGCCAGGTTTGTCTCTGACGCCCGGTCTCTATACCCAGACTGTCCTATCTGGGCAGCCAGGTTTGTCTGTGATGCCCGGTCTCTATAGCCAGACTGTCCTCTCTGGGCAGCCAGGTTTGTCTGTGACGCCCGGTCTCTATACCCAGACTGTCCTCTCTGGGCAGCCAGGTTTGTCTGTGACGCCCGGTCTCTATACCCAGACTGTCCTCTCTGGGCAGCCAGGTTTGTCTGTGACGACCGGTCTCTATAGCCAGACTGTGCTCACTGAGTCTGTACCTAGTCAGTGTTTTCCTCAGTTTTCTATCAGTCACAGTGGTCAGATAGTCTGCCACCATGTACTGTCTGTTTAGAGACATACCATTGAAGTTTACTTATATTTTTTGTGGTGTCTTTCCAATAGGTGATAGATTTTCCTTTTTGTTTTGTGATTTGATTGGGTGAAATGTTCTGAGTGCTGTTCTGAGCCTCTATGGGGTTGGTTTGGGTTAGTGAACTGGGCCTCAGAACCAGCTGGCTGAGTGCTGTTCTGAGCCTCTATGGGGTTGGTTTGGGTTAGTGAACTGAGCCTCAGAACCAGCTGGTGGTCTGCTGTCCTGAGGCTCTATGGGGTTGGTTTGGGTTGGTGAACTGAGCCTCAGAACCAGCTGGCTGAGTGCTGTCCTGAGCCTCTATGGGGTTGGTTTGGGTTGGTGAACTGGGCCTCAGAACCAGCTGGCTGAGTGCTGTCCTGAGCCTCTATGGGGTTGGTTTGGGTTGGTGAACTGGGCCTCAGAACCAGCTGGCTGAGTGCTGTCCTGAGCCTCTATGGGGTTGGTTTGGGTTGGTGAACTGAGCCTCAGAACCAGCTGGCTGAGTGCTGTCCTGAGCCTCTATGGGGTTGGTTTGGGTTAGTGAACTGGGCCTCAGAACCAGCTGGCTGAGTGCTGTTCTGAGCCTCTATGGGGTTGGTTTGGGTTAGTGAACTGAGCCTCAGAACCAGCTGGTGGTCTGCTGTCCTGAGGCTCTATGGGGTTGGTTTGGGTTGGTGAACTGAGCCTCAGAACCAGCTGGCTGAGTGCTGTCCTGAGGCTCTATGGGGTTGGTTTGGGTTAGTGAACTGAGCCTCAGAACCAGCTGGCTGAGTGCTGTCCTGAGCCTCTATGGGGTTGGTTTGGGTTAGTGAACTGAGCCTCAGAACCAGCTGGCTGAGTGCTGTCCTGAGGCTCTATGGGGTTGGTTTGGGTTGGTGAACTGAGCCTCAGAACCAGCTGGCTGAGTGCTGTCCTGAGCCTCTATGGGGTTGGTTTGGGTTAGTGAACTGAGCCTCAGAACCAGCTGGCTGAGTGCTGTCCTGAGCCTCTATGGGGTTGGTTTGGGTTAGTGAACTGAGCCTCAGAACCAGCTGGCTGAGTGCTGTCCTGAGCCTCTATGGGGTTGGTTTGGGTTGGTGAACTGAGCCTCAGAACCAGCTGGCTGAGTGCTGTCCTGAGCCTCTATGGGGTTGGTTTGGGTTAGTGAACTGAGCCTCAGAACCAGCTGGCTGAGTGCTGTCCTGAGCCTCTATGGGGTTGGTTTGGGTTGAACTGAGCCTCAGAACCAGCTGGCTGAGTGCTGTCCTGAGGCTCTATGGGGTTGGTTTGGGTTGGTGAACTGAGCCTCAGAACCAGCTGGCTGAGTGCTGTCCTGAGCCTCTATGGGGTTGGTTTGGGTTGGTGAACTGAGCCTCAGAACCAGCTGGCTGAGTGCTGTCCTGAGCCTCTATGGGGTTGGTTTGGGTTAGTGAACTGAGCCTCAGAACCAGCTGGCTGAGTGCTGTCCTGAGCCTCTATGGGGTTGGTTTGGGTTGGTGAACTGAGCCTCAGAACCAGCTGGCTGAGTGCTGTCCTGAGGCTCTATGGGGTTGGTTTGGGTTGGTGAACTGAGCCTCAGAACCAGCTGGCTGAGTGCTGTCCTGAGCCTCTATGGGGTTGGTTTGGGTTAGTGAACTGAGCCTCAGAACCAGCTGGCTGAGTGCTGTCCTGAGGCTCTATGGGGTTGGTTTGGGTTAGTGAACTGAGCCTCAGAACCAGCTGGCTGAGTGCTGTCCTGAGGCTCTATGGGGCTGGTTTGGGTTGGTGAACTGAGCCTCAGAACCAGCTGGCTGAGTGCTGTCCTGAGCCTCTATGGGGTTGGTTTGGGTTAGTGAACTGAGCCTCAGAACCAGCTGGCTGAGTGCTGTCCTGAGCCTCTATGGGGTTGGTTTGGGTTAGTGAACTGAGCCTCAGAACCAGCTGGCTGAGTGCTGTCCTGAGGCTCTATGGGGCTGGTTTGGGTTGGTGAACTGAGCCTCAGAACCAGCTGGCTGAGTGCTGTCCTGAGCCTCTATGGGGTTGGTTTGGGTTAGTGAACTGAGCCTCAGAACCAGCTGGTGGTCTGCTGTCCTGAGGCTCTATGGGGTTGGTTTGGGTTGGTGAACTGAGCCTCAGAACCAGCTGGCTGAGTGCTGTCCTGAGGCTCTATGGGGTTGGTTTGGGTTAGTGAACTGAGCCTCAGAACCAGCTGGCTGAGTGCTGTTCTGAGCCTCTATGGGGTTGGTTTGGGTTGGTGAACTGGGCCTCAGAACCAGCTGGCTGAGTGCTGTCCTGAGGCTCTATGGGGTTGGTTTGGGTTGGTGAACTGAGCCTCAGAACCAGCTGGCTGAGTGCTGTCCTGAGGCTCTATGGGGTTGGTTTGGGTTGGTGAACTGAGCCTCAGAACCAGCTGGCTGAGTGTTGTCCTGGCTCTATGGGGTTGGTTTGGGTTGGTGAACTGAGCCTCAGAACCAGCTGGCTGAGTGTTGTCCTGAGCCTCTATGGGGTTGGTTTGGGTTAGTGAACTGAGCCTCAGAACCAGCTGGCTGAGTGTTGTCCTGAGCCTCTATGGGGTTGGTTTGGGTTGGTGAACTGAGCCTCAGAACCAGCTGGCTGAGTGCTGTCCTGAGCCTCTATGGGGTTGGTTTGGGTTAGTGAACTGAGCCTCAGAACCAGCTGGCTGAGTGCTGTCCTGAGCCTCTATGGGGTTGGTTTGGGTTAGTGAACTGAGCCTCAGAACCAGCTGGCTGAGTGTTGTCCTGAGCCTCTATGGGGTTGGTTTGGGTTAGTGAACTGAGCCTCAGAACCAGCTGGCTGAGTGCTGTCCTGAGCCTCTATGGGGTTGGTTTGGGTTGGTGAACTGGGCCTCAGAACCAGCTGGCTGAGTGCTGTTCTGAGGCTCTATGGGGTTGGTTTGGGTTAGTGAACTGAGCCTCAGAACCAGCTGGCTGAGTGCTGTCCTGAGCCTCTATGGGGTTGGTTTGGGTTAGTGAACTGAGCCTCAGAACCAGCTGGCTGAGTGCTGTCCTGAGCCTCTATGGGGTTGGTTTGGGTTAGTGAACTGAGCCTCAGAACCAGCTGGCTGAGTGCTGTCCTGAGCCTCTATGGGGTTGGTTTGGGTTGGTGAACTGAGCCTCAGAACCAGCTGGCTGAGTGCTGTCCTGAGCCTCTATGGGGTTGGTTTGGGTTGGTGAACTGAGCCTCAGAACCAGCTGGCTGAGTGCTGTCCTGAGCCTCTATGGGGTTGGTTTGGGTTGGTGAACTGAGCCTCAGAACCAGCTGGCTGAGTGCTGTTCTGAGGCTCTAGTGAACTGAGCCTCAGAACCAGCTGGCTGAGTGCTGTTCTGAGCCTCCATGGGGTTGGTTTGGGTTAGTGAACTGAGCCTCAGAACCAGCTGGCTGAGTGCTGTCCTGAGCCTCTATGGGGTTGGTTTGGGTTGGTGAACTGGGCCTCAGAACCAGCTGGCTGAGTGCTGTCCTGAGCCTCTATGGGGTTGGTTTGGGTTAGTGAACTGGGCCTCAG